>NC_134486.1:196600693-196900693 GCF_040206685.1 Ascaphus truei | reverse complement strand
CTCCCACCCTCCCAACTTGTCACCCTTCAACCTAGTCACCCTCTCACATAGTCACCCTCCCACCTATTCACCCTCCCATCCTCCCACCCTCCCACATAGTCACCCTCACACCTAGTCACCTTCCCACCCTCCCACCTAGTCACCCTTCCAACCTCCCACCTTGTCACCCTCCCAACCTCCCACCGTCCCACCTAGTCACCCTCCCATCCTCCCACCCTCCCACCTAGTCACCCTCCCACCTTCCCACCTAGTCACACTACCACCCTCCCACCTAGTCAACCTCCCACCCTCCCACCTAGTCAAACCTAGTCACCCTCCTACACTCCAACCTTGTCACCCTACCACCTAGTCACCCTCCCACCTAGTCACCCTCCCACCTAGTCTCCCTCCCACCTAGTCACCCTCCCACCTAGTCAACCTCCCACCCTCCCACCTAATCAACCTTCCACCTAAACACCCCTCCACCTAGTCACCCTCCCACCCTCCCACCTAGTCACCCTCCCACCTAGGCACCCTCCCACCTAGTCACCCCCCCTCCCTCCCACCTGGTCACCCTCCCACCTAGTCACCCTCCCATATAGTCACCCTCCCACCCTCCCACCTAGTCACCCTCCCACCCTCCAACCTAGTCACCCTCCCACCTAGTCACCCTCCCACCTCGTCACCCTCCCACCTAGTCACCCTCCCACCCTCCCACCTAGTCACCCTCCCAATAAACCAGTCACCCTCCCACCCTCCCACCTAGTCACCCTTCCACCTAGTCACCCTCCCACCTAGTCACCCTCCCATCCTCCAACCCTCCCACATAGTCACCCTCCCACCTAGTCACCTTCCCACCCTCCCACCTAGTCACCCTTCTAACCTCCCACCTAGTCACCCTCCCAACCTCCCACCCTCCCACCTAGTTACCCTCCCACCCTCCCACCTAGTCACACTCCCACCCTCCCACCTAGTCTCCCTCCCACCCTCCCATCTAGTCACCCCCCCACCTAGTCACCCTCCCAACATCCCACCTAGTAACACTCCCACCTAGTCAACCTAGTTACCCTCCCACCCTCCCACTTTGTCACCCTCCCAACCTCCCACCTAGTTACCCTCCCACATAGTCAACCTAGTCACCCTCCCACCCTCTAACCTAGTCACACTCACACCTAGTCAACCTAGTTAACCTAGTCAACCTTGTCACCCTCCCACCCTCCCACCTTGTCACACTCCCACCCTCCCACCTAGTCACCCTCCCACCCTCCCACCTAGTCACCCTCCCATACTCCCACCTAGTCACCCTCACACCTAGTCAACCTAGTTAACCTAGTCACCCTCCCACCTTGTCACCCTCCCACCCTCTCACCTTTCACCCTCCCACCCTCCCACCTAGTCACCCTCCCACCCTCCCACCTAGTCACCCTCACACCTAGTCACCCCCCACCTAGTCACCCTCCCACCCTCCCACCTAGTCACCCTCCCACCTAGTCACCCTCCCACCTAGTCACCCTCCCACACTCCCACCTAGTCACCCTCCCACCCTCCCACCTAGTCAACCTAGTCACCCTTCCACCCTCCCACCCTCCCACCTAGTCACCCTCCCACCTAGTCACCCTCCCACCTAGTCACCCTCCCATACTCCCACCTAGTCACCCTCACACCTAGTCAACCTAGTTAACCTAGTCACCCTCCCACCTTGTCACCCTCCCACCCTCCCACCTTTCACCCTCCCACCATCCCACCTAGTCACCCTCCCACCCTCCCACCTAGTCACCCTCACACCTAGTCACCCCCCACCTAGTCACCCTCGCACCCTCCCACCTAGTCAACCTGCCACCTAGTCACCCTCCCACCTAGTCACCCTCCCACCTAGTCACCCTCCCACACTCCCACCTAGTCACCCTCCCACCCTCCCACTTAGTCAACCTAGTCACCCTTCCACCCTCCCACCCTGTCACCCTCCCACCCTCCCATCTAGTCACCCTCCCACCCTTCCACCTAGTCACCCTACCACCTAGTCACACTCCCACCCTCCACTTAGTCACCCTCCCACCCTCCCACCTAGTCACCCTCCCACCTAGTCACCCTCCCACCCTCTCACCTAGTCACCCTAAGTCACCCTCCCACATAGTCACCCTCCCACCCTCCCACCTAGTCAACCTCCCACCCTCCCACCTAGTCACCCTCACACCTAGTCAACCTAGTTAACCTAGTCAACCTTGTCACCATCCCACCCTCCAACCTTGTCACCCTCCCACCCTCCCACCTAGTCACCCTCCCACCCTCCCACCTAGTCCCCCTCCCACCTAGTCACCCTCCCACCTAGTCACCCTCCCACCTAGTCACCCTCCCACACTCCCACCTAGTCATCCTCACACCTAGTCAACCTAGTTAACCTAGTCACCCTTCCACCTTGTCACCCTCCCACCCTCCCACCTTGTCACCATCCCACCCTCCCACCTAGTCACCCTCCCACCCTCCCACCTAGTCACCCTCACACCTAGTCACCCCCCACCTAGTCACCCTCCCACCCTCCCACCTAGTCACCCTCCCACCTAGTCACCCTCCCACCTAGTCACCCTCCCACACTCCCACCTAGTCACCCTCCCACCCTCCCACCTAGTCACCAACCCCACCCTCCCACCTAGTCACCCTTCCACCCTCCTACCCTGTCACCCTCCCACCCTCCCATCTAGTCACCCTCCCACCCTTCCACCTAGTCACCCTACCACCTAGTCACACTCCCACCCTCCCACTTAGTCAACCTAGTCACCCTCCCCCTTAGTCACCCTCCCACCCTCTCACCTAGTCACCCTAATTCACCCTCCCACCTAGTCACCCTCCCACCCTTCCACCTAGTCACCCTCCAACACTCCCACCTAGTCACCCTCCCACCTAGTCACCATCCCATCTTGTCACCCCCTCACCTAGTCACCCTCCCACCATCCCACCTAGTCACACTCCCACCTAGTCAACCTAGTTACCCTCCCACCCTCCCACCTAGTCACCCTCACACCTAGTCACCCTCCTACCTAGTCACCATCCCACCTAGTCACACTCCCACCCTCCCACCTAGTCAACCTAGTCACCCTTCCACCCTCCCACCCTGTCACCCTCCGACCCTCCCATCTAGTCACCCTCCCACCCTTCCACCTTGTCACCCTACCACCTAGTCACACTCCCACCCTCCCACTTAGTCACCCTCCCACCCTGCCACCTAGTCACCCTCCCACCTAGTCACCCTCCCACCCTCTCACCTAGTCACCCTAAGTCACCCTCCCACATAGTCACCCTCCCACCTAGTCACCATCCCACGCTCCCACCTAGTCACCCTCACACCTAGTCAACCTAGTTAACCTAATCAACCTTGTCAACCTTGTTACCCTCCCACCCTCTCACCTAGTCACACTCCCACCCTCCCACCTAGTCACCCTCACACCTAGTCACCCCCCCCACCTAGTCACCCTCCCACCCTCCCACCCTCCCACCTAGTCACCCTCCCACCTAGTCACCCTCCCACATAGTCACCCTCCAACCTAGTCACCCTCCTACCCTCCCACCTAGTCACCCTCACACCTAGTCACCCCCCACCTAGTCACCCTCCCACCTAGTCACCCTCCCACCTAGTCACCCTCCCACCTAGTCACCCTCCCACCTAGTCACCCTCCCACCTAGTCACCCTCCCACCTAGTCACCCTCCCACACTCCCACCTAGTCACCCTCCCACCCACCCACCTAGTCACACTCCCACCCTCCCACCTAGTCACCCTTCCACCCTCCTACCCTGTCACCCTCCCACCATCCCATCTAGTCACCCCCCCACCTAGTCACCCTCCCACCATCCCACCTAGTCACACTCCCACCTAGTCAACCTAGTTACCCTCCAACCCTCCCACCTAGTCACCCTCACACCTAGTAACCCCCCACCTAGTCACCCTCCCAACCTCCCACCTAGTCACCCACCCACCTAGTCACCCTCCTACCTAGTCACCATCCCACCTAGTCACCCTCCCACCCTCCCACCTAGTCAACCTAGTCACCCTTCCACCCTCCCACCCTGTCACCCTCCGACCCTCCCATCTAGTCACCCTCCCACCCTTCCACCTTGTCACCCTACCACCTAGTCACACTCTCACCCTCCCACTTAGTCACCCTCCCACCCTCCCACCTAGTCACCCTCCCACCTAGTCACCCTCCCACCCTCTCACCTAGTCACCCTAAGTCACCTTCCCACATAGTCACCCTCCCACCCTCCCACCTAGTCACCATCCCACCCTCCCACCTAGTCACCCTAACACCTAGTCAACCTAGTTAACCTAGTCACCCTCCCACCTTGTCACCCTCCCACCCTCCCACCTTGTCACCCTCCCACTCTCCCACCTATTCACCCTCCCACCCTCCCACCTAGTCACCCCCACACCTAGTCACCCCCCACCTCGTCACCCTCCCACCTAGTCACCCTCCCACCTAGTCACCCTCCCACCTAGTCACCCTCCCACCTAGTCACCCTCCCACCTAGTCACCCTCCCACACTCCCACCTAGTCACCCTCCCACCCTCCCACCTAGTCACCCTCCCACCCTCCCACCTAGTCACCCTTCCACCCTCCTACCCTGTCAACCTCCCACCCTCCCATCTAGTCACCCTCCCACCCTTCCACCTAGTCACCCTACCACCTAGTCAAACCTAGTCACCCTCCCACCCTCCCACCTAGTCACCCTCCCACCTAGTCACCCTCCCACCCTCTCACCTAGTCACCCTAATTCACCCTCCCACCTAGTCACCCTCCTACCCTTCCACCTAGTCACCCTCCAACACTCCCACCTAGTCACCCTCCCACCTAGTCACCCTCCCACTAGTCACCCTCCACCTCGTCAAACTCCCACCTAGTCACTCTCCCACCCCCCCACCTAGTCAACCTCCCAAACTCCAACCTAGTCACTCTCCCACCCTCCCACATAGTCACCCTCTCACCCTCCAACCTAGTCACCCTCCCACCTAGTCACCCTCACACCTAGTCACCCTCCCACCTAGTCACCCTCCCACCTAGTCACCATCCCACCTAGTCATCCTCCCACCTACTCAACACTACTCACCCTCCCACACTCCCACCTAGTCACCCTCCCTCCCTTCCACCTAGTCACCCTCCAACACTCCCACCAAGTCACCCTCCCACCTAGTCACCCATCCAACTAGTCACCCTCCCACCTCATCAAACTCCCACCTAGTCACCCTCCCACCCTCCCACCTAGTCAACCTCCCAAACTCCAACCTAATCACCCTCCCACCCTCCCACATAGTCACCCTCTCACCCTCCAACCTAGTCACCCTCCCACCTAGTCACCCTCACACCTAGTCACCCTCCCACCTAGTCACCCTCCCAACTAGTCACCCTCCCACCTAGTCACCCTCCCACCTAGTCACCTTCCCACCTTGTCACCCTCCCACCTTTCACCCTCCCACACTCCCACCTAGTCAGCCTTCCACCCTCCCACCTAGTCACCCTCCAACACTCCCACCTAGTCACCCTCCCACCTAGTCACCCTCCCATCTAGTCACCCCCCCACCTAGTCACCCTCCCACCATCCCACCTAGTCACATTCCCACAAAGTCAACCTACTTAACTTAGTCACCCTCCCACCCTCCCACCTAGTCACCCTCCCACCTAGTCACCCTCCCACCCTCTCACCTAGTCACCCTAAGTCACCCTCCCACCTAGTCACCCTCCCACCCTTCCACCTAGTCACCCTCCAACACTCCCACCTAGTCACCCTCCCACCTAGTCACCCTCCCATCTAGTCACCCCCACCTAGTCACCCTCCCACCATCCCACCTAGTCACACTCCCACCTAGTCAACCTAGTTACCATCCCACCCTCCCACTTTGTCACCCTCCCAACCTCCCACCTAGTTACCCTCCCACATAGTCACCCTCCCACCCTCCCACCTAGTCACCCTCCCACCCTCCCACCTAGTCACCCTCACACCTAGTCAACCTAGTTAACCTAGTCAACCTTGTCACCCTCCCACCCTCCCACCTTGTCACCCTCCCACCCTCCCACCTAGTCACCCTCCCACCCTCCCACCTAGTCACCCTCACACCTAGTCACCCCCCCCACCTAGTCACCCTCCCACCCTCCCACCTAGTCACCCTCCCACCTAGTCACCCTCCAACCTAGTCACCCTCCCACACTCCCACCTAGTCACCCTCACACCTAGTCAACCTAGTTTACCTAGTCACCCCCCCAACTTGTCACCCTCCCACCCTCCCACCTTTCACCCTCCCACCCTCCCACCTAGTCACCCTCCCACCCTCCCACCTAGTCACCCTCACACCTAGTCACCCCCAACCTAGTCACCCTCCCACCCTCCCACCTAGTCACCCTCCCACCTAGTCACCCTCCCACCTAGTCACCATCCCACCTAGTCACCCTCCCACACTCCAACCTAGTCACCCTCCCACCTTCCCACCTAGTCAACCTAGTCACCCTTCCACCCTCCCACCCTCCCATCTAGTCACCCTCCCACCCTTCCACCTAGTCACCCTACCACTTAGTCACACTCCCACCCTCCCACTTAGTCACCCTCCCACCCTCCCACCTAGTCACCCTCCAACCTAGTCACCCTCCCACCCTCTCACCTAGTCACCCTAAGTCACCCTCCCACATATTCACCCTCCCACCCTCCCACATAGTCAACCTAGTCACCCTCACACCTAGTCAACCTGGTTAACCTAGTCAACCTTGTCACCCTCCCACCCTCCCACCTTGTCACCCTCCCACCCTCCCACCTAGTCACCCTCCCACCCTCCCACCTAGTCACCCTGACACCTAGTCACCCCCCCACCTAGTCACCCTCCCACCCTCCCACCTAGTCACCCTCCCACCTAGTCACCCTCCCACCTAGTCACCCTCCCACCTAGTCACCCTCCAACCTAGTCACCCTCCCACCCTCTCACCTAGTCACCCTAAGTCACCCTCCCACATATTCACCCTCCCACCCTCCCACATAGTCAACCTAGTCACCCTCACACCTAGTCAACCTAGTTAACCTAGTCAACCTTGTCACCCTCCCACCCTCCCACCTTGTCAACCTAGTCACCCTCCCACCCTCCCACCTAGTCACCCTGACACCTAGTCACCCCCCCACCTAGTCACCCTCCCACCCTCCCACCTAGTCACCCTCCCACCTAGTCACCCTCCCACCTAGTCACCCTCCCACCTAGTCACCCTCCCACCTAGTCACCCTCACACCTAGTCACCATCACACCTAGTCAACCTAGTTAACCTAGTCACCCTCCCACCTAGTCACCCTCACACCTAGTCACCCCCCACCTAGTCACCCTCCCACCCTCCCACCTAGTCACCCTCCCACCTAGTCACCCTCCCACCAAGTCACCCTCCCACACTCCCACCTAGTCACCCTCCCACCCTCCCACCTAGTCACCCTCCCACCCTCCCACCTTGTCACACTCCCACCTAGTCAACCTAGTTACCCTCCAACCCTCCCACCTAGTCACCCTCACACCTAGTAACCCCCCACCTAGTCACCCTCCCAACCTCCCACCTAGTCACCCACCCACCTCTTCACCCTCCTACCTAGTCACCATCCCACCTAGTCACCCTCCCACCCTCCCA
Organism: Ascaphus truei; assembly: GCF_040206685.1. Lineage (NCBI taxonomy): Eukaryota > Metazoa > Chordata > Amphibia > Anura > Ascaphidae > Ascaphus > Ascaphus truei. The sequence continues at coordinate 196,893,076 of NC_134486.1, read as the reverse complement.
CCTAGTCAACCTAGTCACCCTTCCACCCTCCCACCCTGTCACCCTCCGACCCTCCCATCTAGTCACCCTCCCACCCTTCCACCTTGTCACCCTACCACCTAGTCACACTCTCACCCTCTCACTTAGTCACCCTCCCACCCTCCCACCTAGTCACCCTCCCACCTAGTCACCCTCCCACCCTCTCACCTAGTCACCCTAAGTCACCCTCCCACATAGTCACCCTCCCACCCTCCCACCTAGTCACCATCCCACCCTCCCACCTAGTCACCCTAACACCTAGTCAACCTAGTTAACCTAGTCACCCTCCCACCTTGTCACCCTCCCACCCTCCCACCTTGTCACCCTCCCACTCTCCCACCTAGTCACCCTCCCACCCTCCCACCTAGTCACCCTCACACCTAGTCACCCCCCACCTAGTCACCCTCCACCTAGTCACCCTCCCACCTAGTCACCCTCCCACCTAGTCACCCTCCCACCTAGTCACCCTCCCACCTAGTCACCCTCCCACCTAGTCACCCTCCCACACTCCCACCTAGTCACCCTCCCACCCTCCCACCTAGTCACCCTCCCACCCTCCCACCTAGTCACCCTTCCACCCTCCTACCCTGTCACCCTCCCACCCTCCCATCTAGTCACCCTCCCACCCTTCCACCTAGTCACCCTACCACCTAGTCACCCTCCCACCCTCCCACCTAGTCACCCTCCCACCCTCCCACCTAGTCACCCTCCCACCTAGTCACCCTCCCACCCTCTCACCTAGTCACCCTAATTCACCCTCCCACCTAGTCACCCTCCTACCCTTCCACCTAGTCACCCTCCAACACTCCCACCTAGTCACCCTCCCACCTAGTCACCCTCCCACTAGTCACCCTCCACCTCGTCAAACTCCAACCTAGTCACTCTCCCACCCCCCCACCTAGTCAACCTCCCAAACTCCAACCTAGTCACTCTCCCACCCTCCCACATAGTCACCCTCTCACCCTCCAACCTAGTCACCCTCCCACCTAGTCACCCTCACACCTAGTCACCCTCCCACCTAGTCACCCTCCCAACTAGTCACCATCCCACCTAGTCATCCTCCCACCTACTCAACACTACTCACCCTCCCACACTCCCACCTAGTCACCCTCCCACCCTTCCACCTAGTCACCCTCCAACACTCCCACCAAGTCACCCTCCCACCTAGTCACCCATCCAACTAGTCACCCTCCCACCTCATCAAACTCCCACCTAGTCACCCTCCCACCCTCCCACCTAGTCAACCTCCCAAACTCCAACCTAATCACCCTCCCACCCTCCCACATAGTCACCCTCTCACCCTCCAACCTAGTCACCCTCCCACCTAGTCACCCTCACACCTAGTCACCCTCCCACCTAGACACCCTCCCACCTAGTCACCCTCCCACCTAGTCACCCTCCCACCTAGTCACCTTCCCACCTTGTCACCCTCCCACCTTGTCACCCTCCCACACTCCCACCTAGTCAGCCTTCCACCCTCCCACCTAGTCACCCTCCAACACTCCCACCTAGTCACCCTCCCACCTAGTCACCCTCCCATCTAGTCACCCCCCCACCTAGTCACCCTCCCACCATCCCACCTAGTCACACTCCCACAAAGTCAACCTACTTAACTTAGTCACCCTCCCACCCTCCCACCTAGTCACCCTCCCACCTAGTCACCCTCCCACCCTCTCACCTAGTCACCCTAAGTCACCCTCCCACCTAGTCACCCTCCCACCCTTCCACCTAGTCACCCTCCAACACTCCCACCTAGTCACCCTCCCACCTAGTCACCCTCCCATCTAGTCACCCCCACCTAGTCACCCTCCCACCATCCCACCTAGTCACACTCCCACCTAGTCAACCTAGTTACCATCCCACCCTCCCACTTTGTCACCCTCCCAACCTCCCACCTAGTTACCCTCCCACCCTCCCACATAGTCACCCTCCCACCCTCCCACCTAGTCACCCTCCCACCCTCCCACCTAGTCACCCTCACACCTAGTCAACCTAGTTAACCTAGTCAACCTTGTCACCCTCCCACCCTCCCACCTTGTCACCCTCCCACCCTCCCACCTAGTCACCCTCCCACCCTCCCACCTAGTCACCCTCACACCTAGTCACCCCCCCACCTAGTCACCCTCCCACCCTCCCACCTAGTCACCCTCCCACCTAGTCGCCCTCCAACCTAGTCACCCTCCCACACTCCCACCTAGTCACCCTCACACCTAGTCAACCTAGTTTACCTAGTCACCCCCCCAACTTGTCACCCTCCCACCCTCCCACCTTTCACCCTCCCACCCTCCCACCTAGTCACCCACCCACCCTCCCACCTAGTCACCCTCACACCTAGTCACCCCCAACCTAGTCACCCTCCCACCCTCCCACCTAGTCACCCTCCCACCTAGTCACCCTCCCACCTAGTCACCATCCCACCTAGTCACCCTCCCACACTCCAACCTAGTCACCCTCCCACCTTCCCACCTAGTCAACCTAGTCACCCTTCCACCCTCCCACCCTGTCACCCTCCCACCCTCCCATCTAGTCACCCTCCCACCCTTCCACCTAGTCACCCTACCACTTAGTCACACTCCCACCCTCCCACTTAGTCACCCTCCCACCCTCCCACCTAGTCACCCTCCAACCTAGTCACCCTCCCACCCTCTCACCTAGTCACCCTAAGTCACCCTCCCACATATTCACCCTCCCACCCTCCCACATACTCAACCTAGTCACCCTCACACCTAGTCAACCTGGTTAACCTAGTCAACCTTGTCACTCTCCCACCCTCCCACCTTGTCACCCTCCCACCATCCCACCTAGTCACCCTCCCACCCTCCCACCTAGTCACCCTGACACCTAGTCACCCCCCCACCTAGTCACCCTCCCACCCTCCCACCTAGTCACCCTCCCACCTAGTCACCCTCCCACCTAGTCACCCTCCCACCTAGTCACCCTCCAACCTAGTCACCCTCCCAGCCTCTCACCTAGTCACCCTAAGTCACCCTCCCACATATTCACCCTCCCACCCTCCCACATAGTCAACCTAGTCACCCTCACACCTAGTCAACCTAGTTAACCTAGTCAACCTTGTCACCCTCCCACCCTCCCACCTTGTCAACCTAGTCACCCTCCCACCCTCCCACCTAGTCACCCTGACACCTAGTCACCCCCCCACCTAGTCACCCTCCCACCCTCCCACCTAGTCACCCTCCCACCTAGTCACCCTCCCACCTAGTCACCCTCCCACCTAGTCACCCTCCCACCTAGTCACCCTCACACCTAGTCACCATCACACCTAGTCACCCCCCACCTAGTCACCCTCCCACCCTCCCACCTAGTCACCCTCCCACCTAGTCACCCTCCCACCTAGTCACCCTCCCACACTCCCACCTAGTCACCCTCCCACCCTCCCACCTAGTCACCCTCCCACCCTCCCACCTTGTCACCCTTCCACCCTCCTACCCTGTCACCCTCCCACCTTCCCATCTAGTCACCCTCCCACCCTTCCACCTAGTCACCCTACCACCTAGTCACACTCCCACCCTCCCACTTAGTCACCCTCTCACCCTCCCACCTAGTCACCCTCCCACCCTCTCACCTAGTCACCCTAAGTCACCCTCCGACCTAGTCACCCTCCCACCCTTCCACCTAGTCACCCTCCAACACTCCCACCTAGTCACCCTCCCACCTAGTCACCCTCCCACTAGTCACCCTCCCACCTCGTCAAACTCCCACCTAGTCACCCTCCCACCCTCCCACCTAGTCAACCTCCCAAACTCCAACCTAGTCACCCTCCCACCCTCCCACATAGTCACCCTCTCACCCTCCAACCTAGTCACCCTCCCACCTAGTCACCCTCACACCTAGTCACCCTCCCACCTAGTCACCCTCCCACCTAGTCACCATCCCACCTAGTCATCCTCCCACCTACTCAACCCTACTCACCCTCCCACACTAACACCTAGTCACCCTCCCACCCTCTCACCTAGTCACCCTCCCACCTAGTCAACTTCCCACCTTGTCACCCTCCCACCTTGTCACCCTCCCACACTCCCACCTAGTCAGCCTTCCACCCTCCCACCTAGTCACCCTCCCACCCACCCACCTAGTCACCCTCCCACCCTTCCACCCTCCTACCCTGTCACCCTCCCACCCTCCCATCTAGTCACCCTCCCACCCTTCCACCTAGTCACCCTACCACCTAGTCACCCTCCCACCCTCCCACCTAGTCACCCTCCCACCCTCCCACCTAGTCACCCTCCCACCTAGTCACCCTCCCACCCTCTCACCTAGTCACCCTAATTCACCCTCCCACCTAGTCACCCTCCTACCCTTCCACCTAGTCACCCTCCAACACTCCCACCTAGTCACCCTCCCACCTAGTCACCCTCCCACTAGTCACCCTCCACCTCGTCAAACTCCCACCTAGTCACTCTCCCACCCCCCCACCTAGTCAACCTCCCAAACTCCAACCTAGTCACTCTCCCACCCTCCCACATAGTCACCCTCTCACCCTCCAACCTAGTCACCCTCCCACCTAGTCACCCTCCCACCTAGTCACCCTCCCACCTAGTCACCCTCCCACCTAGTCACCCTCCCAACTAGTCACCATCCCACCTAGTCATCCTCCCACCTACTCAACACTACTCACCCTCCCACACTCCCACCTAGTCACCCTCCCACCCTTCCACCTAGTCACCCTCCAACACTCCCACCAAGTCACCCTCCCACCTAGTCACCCATCCAACTAGTCACCCTCCCACCTCATCAAACTCCCACCTAGTCACCCTCCCACCCTCCCACCTAGTCAACCTCCCAAACTCCAACCTAATCACCCTCCCACCCTCCCACATAGTCACCCTCTCACCCTCCAACCTAGTCACCCTCCCACCTAGTCACCCTCACACCTAGTCACCCTCCCACCTAGTCACCCTCCCACCTAGTCACCCTCCCACCTAGTCACCCTCCCACCTAGTCACCTTCCCACCTTGTCACCCTCCCACCTTGTCACCCTCCCACACTCCCACCTAGTCAGCCTTCCACCCTCCCACCTAGTCACCCTCCAACACTCCCACCTAGTCACCCTCCCACCTAGTCACCCTCCCATCTAGTCACCCCCCCACCTAGTCACCCTCCCACCATCCCACCTAGTCACACTCCCACAAAGTCAACCTACTTAACTTAGTCACCCTCCCACCCTCCCACCTAGTCACCCTCCCACCTAGTCACCCTCCCACCCTCTCACCTAGTCACCCTAAGTCACCCTCCCACCTAGTCACCCTCCCACCCTTCCACCTAGTCACCCTCCAACACTCCCACCTAATCACCCTCCCACCTAGTCACCCTCCCATCTAGTCACCCCCACCTAGTCACCCTCCCACCATCCCACCTAGTCACACTCCCACCTAGTCAACCTAGTTACCATCCCACCCTCCCACTTTGTCACCCTCCCAACCTCCCACCTAGTTACCCTCCCACCCTCCCACATAGTCACCCTCCCACCCTCCCACCTAGTCACCCTCCCACCCTCCCACCTAGTCACCCTCACACCTAGTCAACCTAGTTAACCTAGTCAACCTTGTCACCCTCCCACCCTCCCACCTTGTCACCCTCCCACCCTCCCACCTAGTCACCCTCCCACCCTCCCACCTAGTCACCCTCACACCTAGTCACCCCCCCCACCTAGTCACCCTCCCACCCTCCCACCTAGTCACCCTCCCACCTAGTCGCCCTCCAACCTAGTCACCCTCCCACACTCCCACCTAGTCACCCTCACACCTAGTCAACCTAGTTTACCTAGTCACCCCCCCAACTTGTCACCCTCCCACCCTCCCACCTTTCACCCTCCCACCCTCCCACCTAGTCACCCTCCCACCCTCCCACCTAGTCACCCTCCCACCTAGTCACCCTCCCACCTAGTCACCATCCCACCTAGTCACCCTCCCACACTCCAACCTAGTCACCCTCCCACCTTCCCACCTAGTCAACCTAGTCACCCTTCCACCCTCCCACCCTGTCACCCTCCCACCCTCCCATCTAGTCACCCTCCCACCCTTCCACCTAGTCACCCTACCACTTAGTCACACTCCCACCCTCCCACTTAGTCACCCTCCCACCCTCCCACCTAGTCACCCTCCAACCTAGTCACCCTCCCACCCTCTCACCTAGTCACCCTAAGTCACCCTCCCACATATTCACCCTCCCACCCTCCCACATAGTCAACCTAGTCACCCTCACACCTAGTCAACCTGGTTAACCTAGTCAACCTTGTCACCCTCCCACCCTCCCACCTTGTCACCCTCCCACCCTCCCACCTAGTCACCCTCCCACCCTCCCACCTAGTCACCCTGACACCTAGTCACCCCCCCACCTAGTCACCCTCCCACCCTCCCACCTAGTCACCCTCCCACCTAGTCACCCTCCCACCTAGTCACCCTCCCACCTAGTCACCCTCCAACCTAGTCACCCTCCCACCCTCTCACCTAGTCACCCTAAGTCACCCTCCCACATATTCACCCTCCCACCCTCCCACATAGTCAACCTAGTCACCCTCACACCTAGTCAACCTAGTTAACCTAGTCAACCTTGTCACCCTCCCACCCTCCCACCTTGTCAACCTAGTCACCCTCCCACCCTCCCACCTAGTCACCCTGACACCTAGTCACCCCCCCACCTAGTCACCCTCCCACCCTCCCACCTAGTCACCCTCCCACCTAGTCACCCTCCCACCTAGTCACCCTCCCACCTAGTCACCCTCCCACCTAGTCACCCTCACACCTAGTCACCATCACACCTAGTCAACCTAGTTAACCTAGTCACCCTCCCACCTAGTCACCCTCACACCTAGTCACCCCCCACCTAGTCACCCTCCCACCCTCCCACCTAGTCACCCTCCCACCTAGTCACCCTCCCACCTAGTCACCCTCCCACACTCCCACCTAGTCACCCTCCCACCCTCCCACCTAGTCACCCTCCCACCCTCCCACCTTGTCACCCTTCCACCCTCCTACCCTGTCACCCTCCCACCTTCCCATCTAGTCACCCTCCCACCCTTCCACCTAGTCACCCTACCACCTAGTCACACTCCCACCCTCCCACTTAGTCACCCTCTCACCCTCCCACCTAGTCACCCTCCCACCCTCTCACCTAGTCACCCTAAGTCACCCTCCGACCTAGTCACCCTCCCACCCTTCCACCTAGTCACCCTCCAACACTCCCACCTAGTCACCCTCCCACCTAGTCACCCTCCCACTAGTCACCCTCCCACCTCGTCAAACTCCCACCTAGTCACCCTCCCACCCTCCCACCTAGTCAACCTCCCACCCTCCCACCTAGTCACCCTCACACCTAGTCACCCCCCCCACCTAGTCACCCTCCCACCCTCCCACCTAGTCACCCTCCCACCTAGTCGCCCTCCAACCTAGTCACCCTCCCACACTCCCACCTAGTCACCCTCACACCTAGTCAACCTAGTTTACCTAGTCACCCCCCCAACTTGTCACCCTCCCACCCTCCCACCTTTCACCCTCCCACCCTCCCACCTAGTCACCCTCCCACCCTCCCACCTAGTCACCCTCACACCTAGTCACCCCCCCCCACCTAGTCACCCTCCCACCCTCCCACCTAGTCACCCTCCCACATAGTCGCCCTCCAACCTAGTCACCCTCCCACACTCCCACCTAGTCACCCTCACACCTAGTCAACCTAGTTTACCTAGTCACCCCCCCAACTTGTCACCCTCCCACCCTCCCACCTTTCACCCTCCCACCCTCCCACCTAGTCACCCTCCCACCCTCCCACCTAGTCACCCTCACACCTAGTCACCCCCAACCTAGTCACCCTCCCACCCTCCCACCTAGTCACCCTCCCACCTAGTCACCCTCCCACCTAGTCACCATCCCACCTAGTCACCCTCCCACACTCCAACCTAGTCACCCTCCCACCTTCCCACCTAGTCAACCTAGTCACCCTTCCACCCTCCCACCCTGTCACCCTCCCACCCTCCCATCTAGTCACCCTCCCACCCTTCCACCTAGTCACCCTACCACTTAGTCACACTCCCACCCTCCCACTTAGTCACCCTCCCACCCTCCCACCTAGTCACCCTCCAACCTAGTCACCCTCCCACCCTCTCACCTAGTCACCCTAAGTCACCCTCCCACATATTCACCCTCCCACCCTCCCACATAGTCAACCTAGTCACCCTCACACCTAGTCAACCTGGTTAACCTAGTCAACCTTGTCACCCTCCCACCCTCCCACCTTGTCACCCTCCCACCCTCCCACCTAGTCACCCTCCCACCCTCCCACCTAGTCACCCTGACACCTAGTCACCCCCCCACCTAGTCACCCTCCCACCCTCCCACCTAGTCACCCTCCCACCTAGTCACCCTCCCACCTAGTCACCCTCCCACCTAGTCACCCTCCAACCTAGTCACCCTCCCACCCTCTCACCTAGTCACCCTAAGTCACCCTCCCACATATTCACCCTCCCACCCTCCCACATAGTCAACCTAGTCACCCTCACACCTAGTCAACCTAGTTAACCTAGTCAACCTTGTCACCCTCCCACCCTCCCACCTTGTCAACCTAGTCACCCTCCCACCCTCCCACCTAGTCACCCTGACACCTAGTCACCCCCCCACCTAGTCACCCTCCCACCCTCCCACCTAGTCACCCTCCCACCTAGTCACCCTCCCACCTAGTCACCCTCCCACCTAGTCACCCTCACACCTAGTCACCATCACACCTAGTCAACCTAGTTAACCTAGTCACCCTCCCACCTAGTCACCCTCACACCTAGTCACCCCCCACCTAGTCACCCTCCCACCCTCCCACCTAGTCACCCTCCCACCTAGTCACCCTCCCACCTAGTCACCCTCCCACACTCCCACCTAGTCACCCTCCCACCCTCCCACCTAGTCACCCTCCCACCCTCCCACCTTGTCACCCTTCCACCCTCCTACCCTGTCACCCTCCCACCTTCCCATCTAGTCACCCTCCCACCCTTCCACCTAGTCACCCTACCACCTAGTCACACTCCCACCCTCCCACTTAGTCACCCTCTCACCCTCCCACCTAGTCACCCTCCCACCCTCTCACCTAGTCACCCTAAGTCACCCTCCGACCTAGTCACCCTCCCACCCTTCCACCTAGTCACCCTCCAACACTCCCACCTAGTCACCCTCCCACCTAGTCACCCTCCCACTAGTCACCCTCCCACCTCGTCAAACTCCCACCTAGTCACCCTCCCACCCTCCCACCTAGTCAACCTCCCAAACTCCAACCTAGTCAACATAGTCACCCTCTCACCCTCCAACCTAGTCACCCTCCCACCTAGTCACCCTCCCACCTAGTCACCATCCCACCTAGTCATCCTCCCACCTACTCAACCCTACTCACCCTCCCACACTAACACCTAGTCACCCTCCCACCCTCTCACCTAGTCACCCTCCCACCTAGTCAACTTCCCACCTTGTCACCCTCCCACCTTGTCACCCTCCCACACTCCCACCTAGTCAGCCTTCCACCCTCCCACCTAGTCACCCTCCCACCCACCCACCTAGTCACCCTCCCACCCTTTCACCCTGTCACCCACCCTCCCACCCTGTCACCCTCCCATCTAGTCAACCCTGTCACCCTCCCACCCTCCAATCTAGTCACCCTCCCACCCACCCACCTAGTCACACTCCCACCTAGTCACCCTCCCACCTTGTCACCCTCCCACACTCCCACCTAGTCAGCCTTCCACCCTCCCACCTAGTCACCCTCCCACCCTCCCACCTAGTCACCCTCCCACCCTCTCACCCTGTCACCCACCCACCCTCCCACCCTCTCACCCTCCCATCTAGTCAACCCTGTCACCCTCCCACCCTCCAATCTAGTCACCCTCCCACCCTCCCACCTAGTCAGCCTCCAACCTAGTCACCCTCCCACCTAGTCACCCTCCAAACCTAACACCTAGTCAACACTCCCACCTAGTCAAACCTAGTCACCCTCCCACCCTCCCACCTAGTCACCCTAAGTAACCCTCCCATCTTTTCACCCACCCACCCTTCACCTAGTCACCCTCCCACCCTCCCACCTTGTCACCCTCCCACCTAGACACCCTCCCACTAGTCACCCTCCCACCTAGTCACCCTCTCACCTATTCACCCTAACACCCTCCCACTTAGTCAAACTCCCACCCTCCCACCTAGTCAACCTAGTCACCCTTCCACCCTCCCACCTAGTCACCCTCCCATCTAGTCACCCTCACACCTAGTCACCCTCACACCTAGTCACCCTCCCACATAGTCACCCTCCCACCTAATCACCCTCCCACCTAGTCACCCTCCCACCTAGTCACCCTACCACTTAGTCATCCTCCCACACTCCCACCTAGTCACCCTCCCACCCTCCCACCTAGTCAACCTAGTAACCCTCCCACCCTCCCACATAGTCACCTTCCCACCCTCCCACCTAGTCAGCCTCCCAACCTCCCACCTAGTTACCCTACCACCCTCCCACATAGTAAACCTCCCACCTAGTCACCCTCCTACCTAGTCACCCTCCCACACTCCCAACTAGTCACCCTACCACCCTCCCACCTAGTCACCCTCCCACCTAGTCACCCCCCACATAGTCACCCTCCCACATAGTCACCCTTCCACCTAGTCACCCTCCCACCTAGTTAACCTAGTCACCCTCCCACACTCCCACCTAGTCACCCTCCCACCCTCCCACCTAGTCACCCTCCCACCCTCCCACCTAGTCACCCTAACACCCTCCCACCCTGTCACCCTCCCACCCTCCCATCTAGTCAACTCTGTCACCCTCCCACCCTCCAATCTAGTCACCCTCCCACCCACCCACCTAGACACCCTCCCACCATCCCACCTAGTCACACTCCCACAAAGTCAACCTTCTTAACTTAGTCACCCTCCCACCCTCCCACCTAGTCACCCTCCCACCTAGTCACCCTCCCACCCTCTCACCTAGTCACCCTAAGTCACCCTCCCACCTAGTCACCCTCCCACAATCCCACCTAGTCACCCTCACACCTAGTCACCCTCCCACCTAGTCACCCTCCCACCTAGTCACCATCCCACCTAGTCATCCTCCCACCTACTCAACCCTACTCACCCTCCCACACTCCCACCTAGTCACCCACCCACCCTCTCACCTAGTCACCCTCCCACCTAGTCAACTTCCCACCTTGTCACCCTCCCACCTTGTCACCCTCCCACACTCCCACCTAGTCAGCCTTCCACCCTCCCACCTAGTCACTCTCCCACCCTCCCACCTAGTCACCCTCCCACCCTTTCACCCTGTCACCCACCCTCGCACCCTGTCACCCTCCCATCTAGTCAACCCTGTCACCCTCCCACCCTCCAATCTAGTCTACCTAGTCACCCACCCACCTAGTCACCCTCCCACCTAGTCACCCTCCCACCTTGTCACCCTCCCACACTCCCACCTAGTCAGCCTTCCACCTTCCCACCTAGTCACCCTCCCACCCTCCCACCTAGTCACCCTCCCACCTTGTCACCCTCCCACACTCCCACCTAGTCAGCCTTCCACCCTCCCACCTAGTCACCCTCCCACCCTCCCACCTAGTCACCCTCCCACCCTCTCACCCTGTCACCCACCCACCCTCCCACCCTGTCACCCTCCCATCTAGTCAACCCTGTCACCCTCCCACCCTCCAATCTAGTCACCCTCCCACCCTCCAATCTAGTCACCCTCCCACCCTCCCACCTAGTCAGCCTCCAACCTAGTCACCCTCCCACCTAGTCACCCTCCAAACCTAACACCTAGTCAACACTCCCACCTAGTCAAACCTAGTCACCCTCCCACCCTCCCACCTAGTCACCCTAAGTAACCCTCCCATCTTTTCACCCACCCACCCTTCACCTAGTCACCCTCCCACCCTCCCACCTTGTCACCCTCCCACCTAGACACCCTCCCACTAGTCACCCTCCCACCTAGTCACCCTCCCACTTATTCACCCTAACACCCTCCCACCTAGTCAAACTCCCACCCTCCCACCTAGTCAACCTAGTCACCCTTCCACCCTCCCACCTAGTCACCCTCCCATCTAGTCACCCTCACACCTTGTCACCCTCACACCTAGTCACCCTCCCACATAGTCACCCTCCCACCTAATCACCCTCCCACCTAGTCACCCTCCCACCTAGTCACCCTACCACCTAGTCATCCTCCCACACTCCCACCTAGTCACCCTCCCACCCTCCCACCTAGTCAACCTAGTCACCCTCCCACCCTCCCACATAGTCACCTTCCCACCCTCCCACCTAGTCAGCCTCCCAACCTCCCACCTAGTTACCCTACCACCCTCCCACCCTCCCACCTAGTAAACCTCCCACCTAGTCACCCTCCTACCTAGTCACCCTCCCACCTAGTCACCCTCCCACACTCCCACCTAGTCACCCTACCACCCTCCCACCTAGTCACCCTCCCACCTAGTCACCCCCCCACATAGTCACCCTCCCACATAGTCACCCTCCCACCTAGTCACCCTCCCACATAGTTAACCTAGTCACCCTCCCACCCTCCCACCTAGTCACCCTCCCACCCTCCCACCTAGTCACCCTAACACCCTCCCACCCTGTCACCCTCCCACCCTCCCATCTAGTCAACTCTGTCACCCTCCCACCCTCCAATCTAGTCACCCTCCCACCAACCCACCTAGACACCCTCCCACCTAGTCACCCTCCCACCTAGTCACCCTCCCACCTAGTCACCCTCCAACCCTAACACCTAGTCAACCCTCCCACCTAGTCAAACCTAGTCACACTCCCACCCTCCCACCTAGTCACCCTAAGTCACCCTCCCACCTATTCACCCTCCCACCCTTCCACCTAGTCACCCTCCTCCCTCCCACCTAGTCACCCTCCCACCCTCCCACCTAGTCACCCTTCCACCCTCGCACCTAGTCACCCTCCTATACTCCAACTTTGTCACCCTACCACCTAGTTAACCTCCCACCTAGTCACCCTCCCACCTAGTCTCCCTCCCACCTAGTCACCATTCCACCTAGTCACCCTCCCACCCTCACCTAGTCAACCCCCCATCTAATCACCCGCCACCTAGTCACGCCCCCAACATAGTCAACCCCCTACCTAGTCACCCCCCCACCTAGTCACCCCCCACCTAGTCACCCTCCCACCTAGTCACCCTCTCACCATTTCACCCTCCCACCTAGTCAATCCTAGTCACCCACCCACCTATTCACCCTCCCACCTAGTTACACTCCCACCAAGTCACCTTCCCACCTAGTCACCCTCCCACCCTCCCACCTAGTCAAACCCTCCCAACTTGTCACCCTCCCACCCTCCCACCTAGTCACCCTACCACCCTCCCACCTAGTCACCCTCCCACCTAGTCACCCTCCCATACTCCCACCCTCCCACATAGTTACCCTCCCACCTAGTCACCTTCCCACCCCCCCATCTAGTCACCCTTCCAACCTCCCACCTAGTCAACCTCCCAACCTCCCACCCTCCCACCTAGTCACCCGCCCACCCTCCCACCTAGTCACACTCCCACCCTCCCACCTAGTCAACCTCCCACCCTACCACCTAGTCAATCCTAGTCACCCTCCTACACTCCAACCTAGTCACCCTCCCACCTAGTCACCCTCCCACCTAGTCACCCTCCCACCTAGTCTCCCTCCCACCTAGTCACCCTCCCACCTAGTCAACCTCCCACCCTCCCACCTAGTCACCCTCCCACCCTCCAACCTAATCACCCTCCCACCTAATCACCCCTCCACCTAGTCACCCTCCCACCCTCCCACTCAGTCACCCTCCCACCTCGGCACCCTCCTACCTAGTCACATCCCCTCCCTCCCACCTGGTCACCCTCCCACCTAGTCACCCTCCCACCTAGTCACCCTCCCACATAGTCACCCTCCCAACCTCCCACCTATTCACCCTCCCACCCTCCAACTTAGTCACCCTCCCACCTAGTCACCCTCCCAACTCATTACCCTCCCACCTAGTCACCCTCCCAACCTCCCACCTAGTCACCCTCCCACCCTTCCACCCTCCCAACAAGTCACCCTCCCACCCTCCCACCTAGTCACCCTCCCACCTAGTCAACCTCCCACCTAGTCACCCTCCCATCCTCCCACGCTCCCACATAGTCACCCTCCCACCTAGTCACCTTACCACCCTCCCACATAGTCACCCTTCCAACCTCCCACCTAATCACTCTCCCAACCTCCCACCATCCCACCTAGTCACCCTAACACCCTCCCACCTAGTCACACTCCCACCATCCCACCTAGTCACCCTCCCACCCTCCCATCTAGTCACCCCCCCAACTTGTCACCCTCCCACCATCCCACCTAGTCACCCTCCCACCTAGTCACCCTCCCACCCTCCCACCTAGTCACCCTTCCAACCTCCCACCTAGTCACCCTCCCAACCTCCCACCATCCCACCTAGTCACCCTAACACACTCCCACCTATTCAAAACCTAGTCACCCTCCCACCCTCCCATCTAGTCACCCCCCCACCTAGTCACCCTCCCACCATCCCACCTAGTCACCCTCCCACCTAGTCACCCTCCCACCCTCCCACCTAGTCACACTCCCACCTAGTCAACCTTGTTTCCAATGTCACCCTCCCAACCTCCCACCTAGTTACCCTCCCACCCTCCCACATAGTCACCCTCCCACCCTCCCACCTAGTCACACTGCCACTCTCCCACATAGTCACACTCACACCTAGTCAACCTAGTTAACCTAGTCACCCTCCCACACTCCCACCTAGTCACCCTCCCACCCTCCCACCTAGTCACCCTCACACCTAGTCACCCCCCCACCTAGTCACCCTCCCACCCTCCCACCTAGTCACCCTCCCACCTAGTCACCCTCCCACCTAGTCACCCTCCAACCTAGTCACCCTCCCACACTCCCACCTAGTCACCCTCCAACCCTCCCACCTAGTCACCCTCCCACCCTCCCACCTAGTCACCCATTCACCCTCCCACCCTGTCACCCTCCAACCCTCCCATCTAGTCACCCTCCCACCCTTCCACCTAGTCACCCTCCCACCTAGTCACACTCCCACCCTCCCACTTAGTCACCCTCCCACCCTCCCACTTAGTCACCCTCCCACCTAGTCACCCACCCACCCTTCCACCTAGTCACCCTCCGACACTCCCACCTAGTCACACTCCCACGTAGTCACCCTCCCACTAGTCACCCTCCCACCTCGTCAAATTCCCACCTAGTTAACCAAGTCAACCTCCCAAACTCCAACCTAGTCACCCTAGTCACCCTCCCACCTAGTCACCTTCCCACCTTGTCACCCTCCCACCTTGTCACCCTCCCACACTCCCACCTAGTCAGCCTCCCACCCTCCCACCTTGTCATACCTAGTCACCCTCCCACCTAGTCACCCTCCCACCCTCTCACCCTGTCACCCTCCCATCTAGTCAACCTAGTTTCCCTCCCACCTAGTCACCCTCCCACCTAGTCACCCTCCAACCTCGTCACCCTCCCACCTAGTCAGCCTCCAACCTAGTCACCCTCCCACCTAGTCACCCTCCAACCCTAAAACCTAGTCAACCCTCCCACCTAGTTAAACCTAGTCACCCTCCCACCCTCCCACCTAGTCAACCTAGTCACCCTACCACCCTGCCACCTAGTCACCCTACCACCTAGTCACCCTCAAACCTAGTCACCCTCCCACCTAGTCACCCTCCCACCTAATCACCCTCCCACCTAATCACCCTCCCACCTAGTCACCCTCCCACTTAGTCACCCTCCCATGTAGTCACCCTCCCACCCTCCCACATAGTCAAAACCCCACCCTCCCACCTAGTCACCCTCCCAACCTCCCACCTAGTTACCCTACCACTCTAGTCACCCTCCCACCTAGTCACCCTCCTACCCTCCCACATAGTCAACACCCCACCCTCCCACCTAGTCACCCTCCCAACCTCCCACCTAGTTACCCTACCACTCTAGTCACCCTCCCACCTAGTCACCCTCCCACCTAGTCACCCTCCTACCTAGTCACCCTCCCACCTAGTCACCCTCCCAACCTCCCACCTTGTCAACCTCCCAAACTCCAACCTAGTCACCCTCCCACCCCCCCACATAGTAACCCTCTCACCCTCCCACCTAGTCACCCTCACACCTAGTCACCCTCACACCTAGTCACCCTCCCACCTAGTCACCCTCCCACCTAGTCACCCTCCCACCTAGTCATCCTCCCACCTACTCACCCTCCCACCATACTCATCCTCCCACACTCCCACCTAGTCACCCTCCCACCCTCCCACCTAGTCACCCTCCCACCTAGTCACCTTCCCACCTTGCCACCCTCCCACCTTGTCACCCTCCCACATTCCCACCTAGTCAGCCTCCCACCCTCCCACCTAGTCACCCTCCCACCCTCCCACCTAGTCACCCTCCCACCCTGTCACCCTCCCACCCTCCCACCCTGTCACCCTCCCATCTAGTCAACCCTGTCACCCTCCCACCCTCCAATCTAGTCACCCTTAGTCACCCTCCCACCTAGTCACCCTCCCACCTAGTCACCCTCCCACCTAGTCAGCCTCCAACCTAGTCACCCTCCCACCTATTCACCCTCACACCTAGTCACCCTCCCACCCTCCCACCTAGTCATCCTCCCACCCTCCCACCTAGTTACCCTCCCACCCTCCCACTTAGTCACCCTCCCACCCTCCCACCTAGTCACCCTCCCACTCTCCCACATTGTCACCTTAGTCACCCTCCCAACCTCCCACCTAGTTACCCTACCACTCTAGTCACCCTCCCACCTAGTCACCCTCCCACCTAGTCACCCTCCCACCCTCCCACCTAGTCAACCTAGTCACCCTACCACCCTGCCACCTAGTCACCCTACCACCTAGTCACCCTCACACCTAATCACCCTCCCACCTAGTCACCCTCCCACTTAGTCACCCTCCCATGTAGTCACCCTCCCACCCTCCCACATAGTCAACACCCCACCCTCCCACCTAGTCACCCTCCCAACCTCCCACCTAGTTACCCTACCACTCTAGTCACCCTCCCACCTAGTCACCCTCCCACCTAGTCACCCTCCCACCTAGTCACCCTCCCACCTAGTCACCCTCCCAACATCCCACCTTGTCAACCTCCCAAACTCCAACCTAGTCACCCTCCCACCCCCCCACATAGTCACCCTCTCACCCTCCCACCTAGTCACCCTCACACCTAGTCACCCTCACACCTAGTCACCCTCCCACCTAGTCACCCTCCCACCTAGTCACCCTCCCACCTAGTCATCCTCCCACTTACTCACCCTCCCACCATACTCATCCTCCCACACTCCCACCTAGTCACCCTCCCACCCTCCCACCTAGTCACCCTCCCACCTAGTCATCTTCCCAACTTGTCACCCTCCCACCTTGTCACCCTCCCACACTCCCACATAGTCAGCCTCCCACCCTCCCACCTAGTCACCCTCCCACCCTCCCACCTAGTCACACTCCCACCCTGTCACCCTCCCACCCTCCCACCCTGTCACCCTCCCATCTAGTCAACCCTGTCACCCTCCCACCCTCCAATCTAGTCACCCTTAGTCACCCTCCCACCTAGTCACCCTCCCACCTAGTCAGCCTCCAACCTAGTCACCCTCCCACCTAGTCACCCTCCCACCCTAATCACCCTCCCACCTATTCACCCTCACACCTAGTCACCCTCCCACCCTCCCACCTAGTCATCCTCCCACCCTCCCACCTAGTTACCCTCCCACCCTCCCACTTAGTCACCCTCCCACCCTCCCACCTAGTCACCCTCCCACTCTCCCACATTGTCACCTTCCCACCCTCCCACCTAGTCACCCTCCCAACCTCCCACCTAGTTACCCTACCACTCTAGTCACCCTCCCACCTAGTCACCCTCCCACCTAGTCACCCTCCCACCCTCCCACCTAGTCAACCTAGTCACCCTACCACCCTGCCACCTAGTCACCCTACCACCTAGTCACCCTCACACCTAGTCACCCTCCCACCTAGTCACCCTCCCACCTAATCACCCTCCCACTTAGTCACCCTCCCACCTAGTCACCCTCCCACCCTCCCACTTAGTCACCCTCCCACCCTCCCACGTAGTCACCCTCCCACCCTCCCACATAGTCAACTTCCCACCCTCCCACCTAGTCACCCTCCCAACCTCCCACATAGTTACCCTACCACCCTAGTCACCCTCCCACCTAGTCACCCTCACACCTAGTCACCCTCCTACCTAGTCACCCTCCCACCTAGTCACACTCCCAACCTCCCACCTAGTCAACCTCCCAAACTCCAACCTAGTCACCCTCCCACCCTCCCACATAGTCACCCTCTCACCCTCCCACCTAGTCACCCTCACACCTAGTGACCCTCCCACCTAGTCACCCTCCCACCTAGTCACCCTCCCACCTAGTCACCCTCCCACCTAGTCATCCTCCCACCTACTCACCCTCCCACCCTACTCATCCTCCCACACTCCCACCTAGTCACCCTCCAACCCTCCCACCTAGTCACTCTCCCACCCTCCCACATAGTCACCCTCCCACCCTCCCACCTAGTCACCCTCCCACCCTCCCACCTAGTCACCCTCACACCTAGTCAACCTAGTTAACCTAATCACCCTCCCACCTTGTCACCCTCCCACCCTCCCACCTAGTCACCCTCCCACCCTTCCACCTAGTCACCCTCCCACCCTCCCACCTAGTCACCTTCCCACCCTCCCACCTAGTCACCCTCAAACCTAGTCACCCCCCCACCTAGTCACCCTCCCACCCTCCCACCTAATCACCCCCCCACCTAGTCACCCTCCCACACTCCCACCTAGTCACCCTCACACCTAGTCAACCTAGTTAACCTAGTCACCTCTCCCACCCTCCCACCTTGTCACCCTCCCACCTTGTCACCCTAGTCACCCTCCCACCTAGTCACCCTCACACCTAGTCAACCCACCACCTAGTCACCCTCCCACACTCCCACCTAGTCACCCTCCCACCTAGTCACCCTCCCACCTTTTTACCCTCCCACACTCCCACCTAGTCACCCTTCCACCCTCCCACCTAGTCAACCTAGTCACCCTTCCACCCTCCCAACCTTTCACACTCCCACCCTCCCATCTTGTCACCCTCCCACCTAGTCACACTCCCACCCTCCCACTTAGTCACCCTAAGTCACCCTCCCACCTAGTCACCCTCCCACCTTCTACCTAGTCACCCTCCGACACTCCCACCTTGTCACCCTCCCACCTAGTCACCCTCCCACTAGTCACCCTCCCACCTCATCAAACTCCCACCTAGTCACCCTTCCACCCTCCCACCTAGTCAACCTCCCAAACTCCAACCTAGTCACCCTCCCACCCTCCCACATAGTCACCCTCTCACCCTACCACCTAGTCATCCTCCCACCTAGTCACCCTCACACCTAGTCACCCTCCCACCTAGTCACCCTCCCACCTAGTCACCCTCCCACCTAGTCATCCTACCACCTTCTCACTCTCCCACCCTCCCACCTACTCACCCTCCCACACTCCCACCTAGTCACCCTCCCACCCTCCCACCTAGTCACCCTCCCACTTAGTCACCTTCCCACCTTGTCACCCTACAAACTTGTCACCCTCCCACACTCCCAACTAGTCAGCCTCCCACCCTCCCACCTAGTCACCCTCCCATCTGGTCACCCTCCTACCCTCTCACCCTGTCACCCAAACAACCCTCCCACCCTGTCACCCTCCCGTCTAGTCAACCCTGTCACCTTCCCACCCTCCAATCTAGTCACCCTCCCACCCACCCACCTAGTCAACCTTCCACCTAATCACCCTCCCACCTAGTCACCCTCCAACCTCATCACCCTCCCACCTAGTCAGCCTCCAACCTAGTCACCCTCCCACCTAGTCACCCTCCAACCCTAACACCTAGTCAACCCTCCCACCTAGTCAAACCTAGTCACCCTCCCACCCACCCAAATAGTCACCCTCCCACCCTCCCACCTAGTCACCCTCCCACCTAGACACCCTCCCACTAGTCACCTTTCCACCTAGTCACCCTCCCACCTTTTTACCCTCCAACCCTCCCACCTAGTCAAACACCCACCCTCCCACCTAGTCAACCTAGTCACCCTTCCACCCTCCCACCTAGTCACCCTCACACCTAGTCACCCTCACACCTAGTCACCCTCACACCTAGTCAACCTCCCACCTAGTCACCCTCCCACCTAATTACCCTCCCACCTATTCATCCTCCCACCTAGTCACCCTCCCACCCTCCCACCTAGTCATCCTCCCACCCTCCCACCTAGTCACCCTACCACCCTTCCACCTAGTCACCCTCCCACCTAGTCACCCTCCCCCACCTAGTCACCCCCCCTCCTAGTCACCCTCCCACCTAGTTAACCTAGTCAACCTCCCACCAGTCATCCTCCCACCCTCCCACCTAATCACCCTCCCACCCTCCCACCTAGTCACCCTCCCAACCTCCCACCTAGTCAACCTCCCAAACTCCAACCTAGTCACCCTCCCACCCTCCCACATAGTCACCCTCTCACCCTCCCACCTAGTCACCCTCCCACCTAGTCATCCTCCCACCTAGTCACCCTCCCACCCTCCCACATACTCATCCTCCCACACTCCCACCTAGTCACCCTCCCACCCTACCACCTAGTTACCCTCCCACCTAGTCACCTTCCCACCTTGTTACCCTCCCACCTTGTCACCCTCCCACACTCCCACCTAGTCAGCCTCCCACCCTCCCACCTAGTCACCCTTCCACCCTCCCACCTAGTCACCCTCCCACCCTCTCACACTGTCACCCTCCCACCCTCCCACCCTCCCATCTAGTCAATCCTGTCACCCTCCCACCCTCCAATCTAGTCACCCAAGTCACCCTCCCACCTAGTCACCCTCCCACCTAGTCAACCTCCAACCTCGTCACCCTCCCACCTAGTCAGCCTCCAACCTAGTCACCCTCCCACCTAGTCACCCTCCAACCCTAATCACCCTCCCACCTTTTCACCCTCCCACCTAGTCACCCTCCCACCCTCCCACCTAGTCATCCTCCCACCCTCCCACCTAGTCACCCTCCCACCCTCCCACCTAGTCACCCTCCCACTCTCCCACATTGTCACCTTCCCACCCTCCCACCTAGTCACCCTCCCAACCTCCCACCTAGTTACCCTACCACTCTAGTCAACCTCCCACCTAGTCACCCTCCCACCTAGTCACCCTCCTACCTAGTCACCCTCCCACCTAGTCACCCTCCCACCCTCCCACCTTGTCACCCTACCACCCTCCCAACTAGTCACCCTCCCACCTAGTCACCCCCCACCTAGTCACCCTCCCACCTAGTCACCCTCCCACCTAGTCACCCTCCCACCTAGTTAACCATGTCACCCTCCCACCCTCCCACCTAGTCACCCTCCCACCCTCCCACCTAGTCACCCTCACACCCTCCCACCTAGTCACCCTCCCACCCTGTCAATCTAGTCAACCCTGTCACCCTCCCACCCTCCAATCTAGTCACCCATCCACCCACCCACCTAGTCACCCTCCCACCTAGTCACCCTCCCACCTAGTCAACCTCCAACCTCGTCACCCTCCCATCTAGTCAGCCTCCAACCTAGTCACCCTCCCACCTAGTCACCCTCCAACCCTAATCACCCTCCCACCTATTCACCCTCCCACCTAGTCACCCTCCCACCCTCCCACCTAGTCATCCTCCCACCCTCCCACCTAGTCACCCTCCCACCCTCCCACCTAGTCACCCTCCCACTCTCCCACATTGTCACCTTCCCACCCTCCCACCTAGTCACCCTCCCAACCTCCCACCTAGTTACCCTACCACTCTAGTCACCCTCCCACCTAGTCACCCTCCCACCTAGTCACCCTCCTACCTAGTAACCCTCCCACCTAGTCACCCTCCCACCCTCCCACCTTGTCACCCTACCACCCTCCCACTTAGTAACCCTCCCACCTAGTCACCCCCCACCTAGTCACCTTCCCACCTAGTCACCCTCCCACCTAGTCACCCTCCCACCTAGTTAACCATGTCACCCTCCCACCCTCCCACCTAATCACCCTCCCACCCTCCCACCTAGTCACCCTCCCACCTAGTCACCCTCCCACCCTGTCAATCTAGTCAACCCTGTCACCCTCCCACCCTCCAATCTAGTCACCCATCCACCCACCCACCTAGTCACCCTCCAACCTAGTCACCCTCCCAACTAGTCACCCTCCAACCTCTTCACCCTCCCACCTAGTCACCCTCCCACCCTCCCACCTAGTCACCCTCCCACCCTTCCACCCTCCCAACTAGTCAACCTATTCACCCTCCCACCTAGTTACCCTCCCACCTAGTCACAATCCCAACCTAGTCACCCTCCCACCCTCCCACCTAGTCAAACCCTCCCAACTAGTCAACCTCCCACCCTCCCACCTAGTCACCCTCCCACCTAGTCACCCTCCCACCCTCCCACCTAGTCACACTCCCACCCTCCCACCTAGTCAAATCTAGTCACCCCCCACCAAGTCACCCTCCCACCCTCCCACATAGTCACCCTCCCACCTAGTCACCTTCCCACCCTCCCACCTAGTCACCCTTCCAACCTCCCACCTAGTCACCCTTCCAACCTCCCACCCTCCCACCTATTCACCCTCCCACCCTTCCACCTAGTCACCCTCCCACCCTCCCACCTATTCACCCTCCCACCCTTCCACCTAGTCACCCTCCCACCCTCGCACCTAGTCACCCTCCTATACTCCAACCTAGTCACCCTACCACCTAGTCACCCTCCCACCTAGTCATCCTCCCACCTAGTCTCCCTCCCACCTAGTCACCCTTCCAACTAGTCACCCTCCCACCCTCACCTAGTCAACCCCCCCATCTAATCACCCCCTCCTAGTCACCCCCCAACCTAGTCACCCCCAACTAGTCAAGCCTAGTCACCCTCCCACCTAGTCACCCTCCCACCTAGTAACACTCCCACCCTCCCATCTAGTCACCCTCCCACCTATTCACCCTCCCACCTAGTTACCCTCCCACCTAGTCACCTTCCCACCTAGTCACCCCCCCACCCTCCCACCTAGTCAAACTCTCCCAACTAGTCACCCGCCCACCCTCCCACCTAGTCACCCTCCCACCTAGTCACCTTCCCACCCTCCCACCTAGTCACACTCCCACCCTCCCACCTAGTCAAATCTAGTCACCCCCCCACCTAGTCACCCTCCCACCATCCCACCTAGTCACCCTTCCACCTAGTCACCCTCCCACCCTCCCACCTTGTCACACTCCCACCTAGTCAACCTAGTTACCCTCACATCCTCCCACCTAGTCACCCTCCCAACCTCCCACCTAGTTACACTCCCACCCTCCCACATAGTCACCCTCCCACCCTCCCACCTAGTCACCCTCCCACCCTCCCACCTAGTCACCCTCACACCTAGTCAACCTAGTTAACCTAATCACCCTCCCACCCTCCCACCTTGTCACCCTCCCACCCTCCCACCTAGTCACCCTCCCACCCTTCCACCTAGTCACCCTCCCACCCTCCCACCTAGTCACCTTCCCACCCTCCCACCTAGTCACCCTCAAACCTAGTCACCCCCCCACCTAGTCACCCTCCCACCCTCCCACCTAATCACCCCCCCACCTAGTCACCCTCCCACACTCCCACCTAGTCACCCTCACACCTAGTCAACCTAGTTAACCTAGTCACCTCTCCCACCCTCCCACCTTGTCACCCTCCCACCTTGTCACCCTAGTCACCCTCCCACCTAGTCACCCTCACACCTAGTCAACCCACCACCTAGTCACCCTCCCACACTCCCACCTAGTCACCCTCCCACCTAGTCACCCTCCCACCTTTTTACCCACCCACACTCCCACCTAGTCACCCTCCCACCCTCCCACCTAGTCAACCTAGTCACCCTTCCACCCTCCCACCCTTTCACCCTCCCACCCTCCCATCTTGTCACCCTCCCACCCTTCCCCCTAGTCACCCTCCCACCTAGTCACACTCCCACCCTCCCACTTAGTCACCCTAAGTCACCCTCCCACCTAGTCACCCTCCCACCTTCTACCTAGTCACCCTCCGACACTCCCACCTTGTCACCCTCCCACCTAGTCACCCTCCCACTAGTCACCCTCCCACCTCATCAAACTCCCACCTAGTCACCCTTCCACCCTCCCACCTAGTCAAGCTCCCAAACTCCAACCTAGTCACCCTCCCACCCTCCCACATAGTCACCCTCTCACCCTCCCACCTAGTCATCCTCCCACCTAGTCACCCTCACACCTAGTCACCCTCCCACCTAGTCACCCTCCCACCTAGTCACCCTCCCACCTAGTCACCCTCCCACCTAGTCATCCTACCACCTTCTCACTCTCCCACCCTCCCACCTACTCACCCTCCCACACTCCCACCTAGTCACCCTCCCACCCTCCCACCTAGTCACCCTCCCACTTAGTCACCTTCTAACCTTGTCACCCTACAAACTTGTCACCCTCCCACACTCCCACCTAGTCAGCCTCCCACCCTCCCACCTAGTCACCCTCCCATCTGGTCACCCTCCTACCCTCTCACCCTGTCACCCTCCCACCCTCCCACCCTGTCACCCTCCCGTCTAGTCAAACCTGTCACCTTCCCACCCTCCAATCTAGTCACCCTCCCACCCACCCACCTAGTCAACCTTCCACCTAATCACCCTCCCACCTAGTCACCCTCCAACCTCATCACCCTCCCACCTAGTCAGCCTCCAACCTAGTCACCCTCCCACCTAGTCACCCTCCAACCCTAACACCTAGTCAACCCTCCCACCTAGTCAAACCTAGTCACCCTCCCACCCACCCAAATAGTCACCCTCCCACCCTCCCACCTAGTCACCCTCCCACCTAGACACCCTCCCACTAGTCACCTTTCCACCTAGTCACCCTCCCACCTTTTTACCCTCCAACCCTCCCACCTAGTCAAACACCCACCCTCCCACCTAGTCAACCTAGTCACCCTTCCACCCTCCCACCTAGTCACCCTCACACCTAGTCACCCTCACACCTAGTCACCCTCACACCTAGTCACCCTCCCACCTAGTCACCCTCCCACCTAATTACCCTCCCACCTATTCATCCTCCCACCTAGTCACCCTCCCACCCTCCCACCTAGTCATCCTCCCACCCTCCCACATAGTCACCCTACCACCCTTCCACCTAGTCACCCTCCCACCTAGTCACCCCCCCCCCCACCTAGTCACCCCCCCTCCTAGTCACCCTCCCACCTAGTTAACCTAGTCAACCTCCCACCAGTCATCCTCCCACCCTCCCACCTAATCACCCTCCCACCCTCCCACCTAGTCACCCTCCCAACCTCCCACCTAGTCAACCTCCCAAACTCCAACCTAGTCACCCTCCCACCCTCCCACATAGTCACCCTCTCACCCTCCCACCTAGTCACCCTCCCACCTAGTCATCCTCCCACCTAGTCACCCTCCCACCCTCCCACCTACTCATCCTCCCACACTCCCACCTAGTCACCCTCCCACCCTACCACCTAGTTACCCTCCCACCTAGTCACCTTCCCACCTTGTTACCCTCCCACCTTGTCACCCTCCCACACTCCCACCTAGTCAGCCTCCCACCCTCCCACCTAGTCACCCTTCCACCCTCCCACCTAGTCACCCTCCCACCCTCTCACACTGTCACCCTCCCACCCTCCCACCCTCCCATCTAGTCAATCCTGTCACCCTCCCACCCTCCAATCTAGTCACCCTCCCACCCACCCACCTAGTCACCCTCCCACCTAGTCACCCTCCCACCTAGTCAACCTCCAACCTCGTCACCCTCCCACCTAGTCAGCCTCCAACCTAGTCACCCTCCCACCTAGTCACCCTCCAACCCTAATCACCCTCCCACCTTTTCACCCTCCCACCTAGTCACCCTCCCACCCTCCCACCTAGTCATCCTCCCACCCTCCCACCTAGTCACCCTCCCACCCTCCCACCTAGTCACCCTCCCACCTTTTCACCCTCCCACCTAGTCACCCTCCCACCCTCCCACCTAGTCATCCTCCCACCCTCCCACCTAGTCACCCTCCCACCCTCCCACCTAGTCACCCTCCCACTCTCCCACATTGTCACCTTCCCACCCTCCCACCTAGTCACCCTCCCAACCTCCCACCTAGTTACCCTACCACTCTAGTCAACCTCCCACCTAGTCACCCTCCCACCTAGTCACCCTCCTACCTAGTCACCCTCCCACCTAGTCACCCTCCCACCCTCCCACCTTGTCACCCTACCACCCTCCCAACTAGTCACCCTCCCACCTAGTCACCCCCCACCTAGTCACCCTCCCACCTAGTCACCCTCCCACCTAGTCACCCTCCCACCTAGTTAACCATGTCACCCTCCCACCCTCCCACCTAGTCACCCTCCCACCCTCCCACCTAGTCACCCTCACACCCTCGCACCTAGTCACCCTCCCACCCTGTCAATCTAGTCAACCCTGTCACCCTCCCACCCTCCAATCTAGTCACCCATCCACCCACCCACCTAGTCACCCTCCCACCTAGTCACCCTCCCACCTAGTCAACCTCCAACCTCGTCACCCTCCCATCTAGTCAGCCTCCAACCTAGTCACCCTCCCACCTAGTCACCCTCCAACCCTAATCACCCTCCCACCTATTCACCCTCCCACCTAGTCACCCTCCCACCCTCCCACCTAGTCATCCTCCCACCCTCCCACCTAGTCACCCTCCCACCCTCCCACCTAGTCACCCTCCCACTCTCCCACATTGTCACCTTCCCACCCTCCCACCTAGTCACCCTCCCAACCTCCCACCTAGTTACCCTACCACTCTAGTCACCCTCCCACCTAGTCACCCTCCCACCTAGTCACCCTCCTACCTAGTAACCCTCCCACCTAGTCACCCTCCCACCCTCCCACCTTGTCACCCTACCACCCTCCCACCTAGTAACCCTCCCACCTAGTCACCCCCCACCTAGTCACCTTCCCACCTAGTCACCCTCCCACCTAGTCACCCTCCCACCTAGTTAACCATGTCACCCTCCCACCCTCCCACCTAATCACCCTCCCACCCTCCCACCTAGTCACCCTCCCACCTAGTCACCCTCCCACCCTGTCAATCTAGTCAACCCTGTCACCCTCCCACCCTCCAATCTAGTCACCCATCCACCCACCCACCTAGTCACCCTCCAACCTAGTCACCCTCCCAACTAGTCACCCTCCAACCTCTTCACCCTCCCACCTAGTCACCCTCCCACCCTCCCACCTAGTCACCCTCCCACCATTCCACCCTCCCAACTAGTCAACCTATTCACCCTCCCACCTAGTTACCCTCCCACCTAGTCACCTTCCCACCTAGTCACCCTCCCACCCTCCCACCTAGTCAAACCCTCCCAACTAGTCAACCTCCCACCCTCCCACCTAGTCACCCTCCCACCTAGTCACCCTCCCACCCTCCCACCTAGTCACACTCCCACCCTCCCACCTAGTCAAATCTAGTCACCCCCCACCAAGTCACCCTCCCACCCTCCCACATAGTCACCCTCCCACCTAGTCACCTTCCCACCCTCCCACCTAGTCACCCTTCCAACCTCAGACCTAGTCACCCTTCCAACCTCCCACCCTCCCACCTATTCACCCTCCCACCTAGTCAACCTAGTCACCCTCCCACCCTCCCACCTATTCACCCTCCCACCTAGTCACCCTCCTATACTCCAACCTAGTCACCCTACCACCTAGTCACCCTCCCACCTAGTCATCCTCCCACCTAGTCTCCCTCCCACCTAGTCACCCTTCCAACTAGTCACCCTCCCACCCTCACCTAGTCAACCCCCCATATAATCACCCCCTCCTAGTCACCCCCCAACCTAGTCACCCCAAACTAGTCAAACCTAGTCACCCTCCCACCTAGTCATCCTCCCACCTAGTCACCCTCCCACCCTCCCACCTAGTCACCCTCCCACCTATTCACCCTCCCATCTAGTTACCCTCCCACCTAGTCACCTTCCCACCTAGTCACCCTCCCACCCTCCCACCTAGTCAAACCCTCCCAACTAGTCACCCTCCCACCCTCCCACCTAGTCACCCTCCCACCTAGTCACCTTCCCACCCTCCAACCTAGTCACACTCCCACCCTCCCACCTAGTCAATTCTAGTCACCCCCCCACCTAGTCACCCTCCCACCATCCCACCTAGTCACCCTCCCACCTAGTCACCCTCCCACCCTCCCACCTAGTCACACTACCACCTAGTCAACCTAGTTACCCTCACATCCTCCCACCTAGTCACCCTCCCAACCTCCCACCTAGTTACCCTCCCACCCTCCCACATAGTCACCCTCCCACCCTCCCACCAAGTCACCCTCCCACCCTCCCACCTAGTCACCCTCCCACCCTCCCACCTAGTCACCCTCCCACCCTCCCACCTAGTCACCCTCCCACCCTCCCACCTAGTCACCCTCCCACCCTCCCACCTAGTCACCCTCAAACCTAGTCACCCTCCCGCCTAGTCACCCTCCCGCCTAGTCACCCTCCCACCTAGTCACCCTCCCACCTAGTCACCCTCCCACACTCCCACCAAGTTACCCTCAAACCTAGTCAACCTAGTTAACCTAGTCACCTCTCCCACCCTGTCACCCTCCCACCTTGTCACCCTAGTCACCCTCCCACCTAGTCACCGTCACACCTAGTCAACCCCCCACCTAGTCACACTCCCACCCTCCCACCTAGTCACCCTCCCACCTAGTCACCCTCCCACCTAGTCACCCTCCCACCTAGTCAACCTCCCACCTTTTTACCCTCCCACACTCCCACCTAGTCACCCTCCCACCCTCCCACCTAGTCAACCTTGTCACCCTTCCACCCTCCCACCCTTTCACCCTCCCACCCTCCCATCTTGTCACCCTCCCACCTAGTCACCCTCCCACCTTGTCACACTCTCACCCTCCCACTAAGTCACCCTAAGTCACCCTCCCACCTAGTCACCCTCCCACCTTCCACCTAGTCACCCTCCGACACTCCCACCTAGTCACCCTCACACCTAGTCACCCTCACACCTAGTCACCCTCCCACCTAGTCACCCTCCCACCTAGTCACCCTCCCACCTAGTCATCCTCCCACCTTCTCACTCTCCCACCCTCCCACCTACTCACCCTCCTACACTCCCACCTAGTCAACCTCCCACCCTCCCACCTAGTCACCCTCCCACTTAGTCACCTTCCCACCTTGTCACCCTACAATCTTGTCACCCTCCCACACTCCCACCTAGTCAGCCTCACACCCTCCCACCTAGTCACCCTCCCACCCTCCCACCTAGTCACCCTCCCACCCTGTCACCCTGTCACCCTGTCACCCTCCCACCCTGTCACCCTCCCGTCTAGTCAACCCTCCCACCCTCCCACCCTCCAATCTAGTCACCCTCCCACCCACCCACCTAGTCAACCTTCCACCTAATCACCCTCCACCTAGTCACCCTCCAACCTCATCACTCTCCCACCTAGTCAGCCTCCAACCTAGTCACCCTCCCACCTAGTCACCCTCCAACCCTTACACTTTGTCAACCCTCCCACCTAGTCAAACCTAGTCACCCTCCCACCCACCCACCTAGTCACCCTCCCACCCTCCCACCTAGTCACCCTCCCACCTAGACACCCTCCCACTAGTCACCCTTCCACCTAGTCACCCTCCCACCTATTTACCCTCCCACCCTCCCACCTAGTCAAACACCCACCCTCCCACCTAGTCAACCTAAACACCCTTCCACCCTCCCACCTAGTCACCCTCACACCTAGTCACCCTCACACCTAGTCACCCTCACACCTAGTCACCCTCACACCTAGTCACCCTCCCACCTAATTTCCCTCCCACCTAGTCATCCTCCCACCTAGTCACCCTCCCACCCTCCCAAATAGTCATCCTCCCACCTAGTCACCCTCCCACCCTCCCACCTAGTCAACATAGTCACCTTCCCACCCTCCCACCTAGTCACCCTCCCACCTTGTCACCCTCCTACCTAGTCACCCTCCCACCTAGTCACCCTCCCACCTAGTCACCCTACCACCCTCCCACCTAGTCACCCTCCCACCTAGTCACCCCCCCACCTAGTCACCCCCCCACCTAGTCACCATCCCACCTAGTTAACCTAGTCAACCTCCCACCAGTCATCCTCCCACCCTCCCAACTAGTCACCTTCCCACCCTCCCACCTAGTCACCCTCCCACCCTGTCACCCTGTCACCCTCCCACCCTCCCATCTAGTCAACCTAGTTACCCTCCCACCTAGTCACCCTCCCACCTAGTCACCCTCCAACCTCGTCACCCTCCCACCTAGTCAGCCTCCAACCTAGTCACCCTCCCACCTAGTCACCCTCCAACCCTAACACCTAGTCAACCCTCCCACCTAGTCAAACCTAGTCACCCTCCCACCCTCCCACCTAGTCAAACTCCCACCCTCCCACCTAGTCAACTTAGTCACCCTACCACCCTGCCACCTAGTCACACTACCACCTAGTCACCCTCACACCTAGTCACCCTCCCACCTAGTCACCCTCCCACCTAGTCACCCTCCCACCTAATCACCCTCCCACCTAGTCACCCTCCCACCTAGTCACCCTCCCACCCTCCCACCTAGTCAACCTCCCACCCTCCCACCTAGTCACCCTCCCACCCTCCCACATAGTCACCCTCCCACCTAGTCAGCCTCCAACCTAATCACCCTCCCACCTAGTCACCCTCCAACCCTCCCACCTAGTCACGCTCTCAACCTCCCACCTAGTTACCCTACCACCCTCCCAACCTCCCACCTAGTCACCCTCCCACCTAGTCACCCTCCTACCTAGTCACCCTCCCACCTAGTCACCCTACCACCCTCCCACCTAGTCACCCTACCACCCTCCCACCTAGTCACCCTCCCACCTAGTCACCCCCCCACCTAGTCACCCTCCCACCCTGCCACCTAGTCACCCTCCCACCTAGTCACCCTCCCACCTAGTTACCCTCCCACCTAGTTACCCTCCGACCCTCCCACTTAGTCACCCTAGTCACCCTCCCACACTCCCACCTAGTCACCCTCCCACCCTCCCACCTAGTCACCCTCACACCTAGTCACCCCCCCACCTAGTCACCCTCCCACCCTCCCACCTAGTCAGGCTTGGAGAGATGTGAGAGGGGCTGGGAGAGATGTGAGATGTGAGGGGGGATGGGAGAGATGTGATGGGGCTAGGAGAGATGTGAGGGGGGCTGGGAGAGATGTAAGGAGGGCTGATAGAGATGTGAGGGGGGCTGGGAGAGATGTGTGATGGGTATGGAGAGATGTGAGGGGGGCTGGGAGAGATATGAGGGGGGCTGGGAGAGATGTGAGCGGGGCTAGGAGAGATGTGAGGGGGGCTGGGAGAGATGTAAGGGGCTGGGAGAGATGTGAGGGGGTCTGGGAGAAATGTGAGGGGGGCTGGGTGAGATGTAAGGGAGACTGGGTGAGATGTGAGAGGGGACTGGGAGAGATGTGAGAGGGGCTTGGAGAGATGTAAGGGGGGCTGGGAGAGATGTAAGGGGCGGCTTTGAGAGATGTGATGGGGGGCTAGTAGAGATGTGAGGGGGGGCTTGGAGAGATGTGAGTGGGGCTGGGAGAGATGTGAGGGTACTGGGAGAGATGTGAGGGGGCTTGGAGAGATGTGAGGGGGGCTGGAAGAGATGTGAGGTGGGCTGGGAGAGATGTGAGTGTGCTGGGAGAGATGTGAGGGGGCTTGGAGAGATGTGAGGGGGCTTGGAGAGATGTGAGGGGGACTGGGAGAGATGTCAGGGGGACTGGGGGGATGTGAGGGGGGCTGGGAGAGATGTGAGGGGGCTGGGAGAGATGTGAGGGGGGCTGGGAGAGATGTGAGGGGGGCTGGGAGAGATGTTAGGGGGGCTTGGATTGATGTGATGGGGCTGGGAGAGATGTGAGGAGGCTGGGAGAGATGTGAGGGGGGCTGGGAGAGATGTGAGAGGGGCCGGGAGATATGTAGGGGGGACTGGAAGAGATGTAATGGGGGACTGGGAGAGATGTGAGGGGGACTGGAAGAGATGTGAGGGGGGCTGGGAGAGATGTGAGGGGGGCTGGGGGAGATGTGAGGGGGGCTGGGAGAGATGTGAGGGGGGCTGGGAGAGATGTGAGGTGGGCTGGTAGAGATGTGACGGGGGCTGGGAGAGATGTGAGGGGGCTGGGAGAGATGTGAGGGGGGCTGGGAGAGATGTGAGGGGGCTGGGAGAGATGTGAGGGGGGGCTGGGAGAGATGTGAGGGGGGCTGGGGGAGATGTGAGGGGGGCTGGGAGAGATGTGAGGGGGGCTGGGAGAGATGTGAGGTGGGCTGGTAGAGATGTGAGAGGGGCCGGGAGATATGTAGGGGGGACTGGAAGAGATGTAATGGGGGACTGGGAGAGATGTGAGGGGGACTGGAAGAGATGTGAGAGGGGCTGGGAGATATGTAGAGTGGGCTGGGAGAGATGTAAGGGGGGACTGGGAGAGATGTAAGGGGGGGATGGGAGTGATGTAAGGCGGTCTGGGAGAGATGTGAGGGGGACTGGAAGAGATGTGAGGGGGGCTGGGAGAGATGTGAGGGAGGCTGGGAGAGATGTGAGGATGGCTGGGAGAGATGTGAGGGGGGCTGGGAGAGATGTGAGGGGGCGGGGAGAGATGTGAGTGGGGCTGGGAGAGATGTGCAGAGGGCTGGAAGAGATGTGAGGGGGGGGGCTGGAAGAGATGTGAGTGGGCTGGGAGAGATGTGAGGGGGCTGGGAGAGATTTGAGTGTGGCTGGGTGAGATGTGAGGGGGACTGGGTGAGATGTGAGGGGGCTGGGTGAGATGTGAGGGGGGCTGGGTGAGATGTGAGAGGGGCTGGTAGAGATGTGAGGGTTGGTTGGGAGAGATGTAAGGGAGGACTGGGAGAGATGTAAGGGGGCGCTGGGAGAGATGTGAGGGGGGCTGGGAGAGCTATAAGGGGAGCTGGGCGATATGTAAAGGGTCTTGGAGAGATGTGAGGGGTGGCTTGGAAAGATGTGAGGGGGGTTAGGAGAGATGTGAGGGGGGGCTGGGAGCGATGTGAGGGTACTGGGAGAGATGTGAGGGGCCTGGGAGAGATGTGAGGGGGACTGGAAGAGATGTGACGGGGGCTGGGAGAGATGTGCAGGGGGGCTGGAAGAGATATGAGCGGGGGCTGGAAGAGATCTGAGGGGGCTGGGAGAGATGTGAGGGGTCTAGGAGAGATGTGAGGGGGGCTGGAATAGATATGAGGAGGGCTGGGAGAGATGGTAGGGGAGCTGGGAGAGATGTGAGGGGGGCTGGGAGAGATGTGAGGGGGGTGGGAGAGATGTGAGGGGGCTGGGTGAGATGTGAGGGGGACTGGGTGAGATGAGAGGGGGCTGGGTGATATGTGAGGGAGGCTTGGAGAGATGTGAGAGGGGCTGGGAGAGATGTGAGGGGGGGCTGGGAGATATGTGAGTCGGCTGGGAGAGATATTAGGGGCGGCAGGGAGAGATGTGAGGGGGGCTGGGAGAGATTTGAGGGGTGCTGGGAGAGATGTGAGGGTGCTGGGAGAGATGTGAGTGGGCTGGGAGAGATGTGAGGGGGCTGGAAGAGATGTGAGGGGGCTGGAAGAGATGTGAGGGGGCTGAGAGAGATGTGAGGGGGCTGGGAGAGATGTGAGGGGGGCTGGGAGAGATGTGAGGGGGGGCTGGGAGAGATGTGAGGGGGGGCTGGGAGAGATGTGAGTGGGGATGATAGAGATGGAAGGGGGGCTGGGAGAAATGTGAGTTGGCTGGGAGAGATGTGAGGGGGGCTGGGAGAGATGTGAGGAGGGCTGGGAGAGATGTGAGGGGGGCTG
Source organism: Ascaphus truei (assembly GCF_040206685.1). Taxonomy (NCBI): domain Eukaryota; kingdom Metazoa; phylum Chordata; class Amphibia; order Anura; family Ascaphidae; genus Ascaphus; species Ascaphus truei. Next base: position 196,859,204 of record NC_134486.1, on the reverse strand, counting down.
GCAGAGATGTGAGGTGGTATGGAGAGATGTGATGGGGGCTCGGAGAGATGTGAGGGGGGCTGGGAGAGAAGTAAGGGGCTGGGAGAGATGTGAGGGGGGCTGGGAGAGATATGAGGGTGCTGGGAGAGATGTGAGGGGGGCTGGGAGAGAAGTAAGGGGCTGGGAGAGATGTGAGGGGGGCTGGGAGAGATGTGAGGGGGCTGGGAGAGATGTGAGGGGGATTGAAGAGATGTGAGGGGGGCTGGGAGAGATGTGAGGGGGGCTGGGAGAGATGTGATGGGGGGCTGGGAGAGATGTGAGGGGGGGCTGGAATAGATGTGAGGTGGGCTGGGAGAGATGTGAGGGGGGCTGGGAGATATGTAGGGTGGGCTGGGAGAGATGTAAGGGGGGATTGGGAGAGATGTAAGGGGGGCTGGGAGTGATGTAAGGCAGTTTTGGAGAGATGTGAGGGGGACTAGAAGAGACGTGAGGGGGGCTGGGAGAGATGTGAGGGGGGCTGGGAGAGATGTGAGGGGGGCTGGGAGAGATGTGCGGGGGGCTGGAAGAGATGTGAGGGGTTCCTGGAAGAGATGTGAGGGGCTGGGAGAGATGTGAGGGGGCTGGGAGAGATGTGAGGGGGGCTGGGAGAGATGTGAGGGGGGCTGGGAGTGTTGTGAGGGGGCTCGGAGAGATGTGAGGGGGCTGGGTGAGATGTGAGGGGGACTGGGTGAGATGTGAGGGGGGCTGGGAGATATGTGAGGGGGGTCTGGGAGAGATGTGAGGGGGCTGGGTGAGATGTGAGGGGGACTGGGTGAGATGTGAGGGGGGCTGGGTGATATGTGAGGGAGGCTGGGAGAGATGTGAGAGGGGCTGGGAGAGATGTGAGGGGGGCTGGGAGATATGTGAGTGGGCTGGGAGAGATATTAGGGGCGGCTGGGAGAGATATTAGGGGCGGCTGGGAGAGATGTGAGTGGTGCTGGGAGAGATTTAAGTGGTGCTGGGAGAGATGTGAGGGGGCTGGGAGAGATGTGAGGGGGCTGGGAGAGATTTGAGGGAGGCTGGGAGAGATGTGAAGGGGCTGGGAGAGATGTGAGGGGGCTGGGAGAGATGTGAGGGGGGCTGGGAGAGATGTGAGGGGGGCTGGGAGAGATGTGAGAGGGCTGAGAGAGATGTGAGGGGGCTGGGAGAGATGTGAGTGGGGGCTGGGAGAGATGTGAGTGTAGGCTGGGAGAGATGTGAGTGGGGATGGTAAAGATGTGAGGGGGCTGGGAGAAATGTGAGTGTCCTGGGAGAGATGTGAGGGGGCTGGGAGAGATGTGAGGGGTGCTGGAAGAGATGTGATGGGGGCTGGGAGAGATGTGAGGGGGGGCTGGGATAGATGTGAGGTGGGCTGGGAGAGATGTGAGGGGGGCTGGGAGAGAAGTGAGAGGGGCTGGGAGATATGTAGGGTGGGCTGGGAGAGATGTAAGGGGGATTTGGAGAGATGTAAGGGGGGCTTGGAGTGATGTAAGGCAGTCTGGGAGACATGTGAGGGGGACTAGAAGAGATGTGAGGGGGGCTGGGAGAGATGTGAGGTTGGCTGGGAGAGATGTGAGGGGGGCTGAGAGAGATGTGAGAGGGGCTGGGAGAGATGTGAGATATGAGGGGGGATGGGAGAGATGTGATGGGGCTAGGAGAGATGTGAGGGGGGCTGGGAGAGATGTGAGGAGGGCTGATAGAGATGTGAGGGGGGCTGGGAGAGATGTGAGGGGGGTATGGAGAGATGTGAGGGGGGCTGGGAGAGATGTGAGGGGGCTGGGAGAAATGTGAGTGGTGCTTGGGAGAGATGTGAGGGGGGCTGTTAGAGATGTGAGGGGGGCTGAGAGAGATGTGAGGGGGGCTGAGAGAGATGTGAGAGGGGCTGGGAGAGATGTGAGATATGAGGGGGGATGGGAGAGATGTGATGGGGCTAGGAGAGATGTGAGGGGGGCTGGGAGAGATGTGAGGAGGGCTGATAGAGATGTGAGGGGGGCTGGGAGAGATGTGAGGGGGGTATGGAGAGATGTGAGGGGGGCTGGGAGAGATGTGAGGGGGGGCTGGGATAGATGTGAGGTGGGCTGGGAGAGATGTGAGGGGGGCTGGGAGAGAAGTGAGAGGGGCTGGGAGATATGTAGGGTGGGCTGGGAGAGATGTAAGGGGGGATTGGGAGAGATTTCCCTCCCACCTAGTCATCCTCCCACCTAGTCACCCTCCCACCCTCCCAAATAGTCATCCTCCCACCTAGTCACCCTCCCACCCTCCCACCTAGTCAACATAGTCACCTTCCCACCCTCCCACCTAGTCACCCTCCCACCTTGTCACCCTCCTACCTAGTCACCCTCCCACCTAGTCACCCTCCCACCCTCCCACCTAGTCACCCTACCACCCTCCCACCTAGTCACCCTCCCACCTAGTCACCCCCCACCTAGTCACCCCCCCACCTAGTCACCATCCCACCTAGTTAACCTAGTCAACCTCCCACCAGTAATCCTCCCACCCTCCCAACTAGTCACCTTCCCACCCTCCCACCTAGTCACCCTCCCACCCTGTCACCCTGTCACCCTCCCACCCTCCCATCTAGTCAACCTAGTTACCCTCCCACCTAGTCACCCTCCCACCTAGTCACCCTCCAACCTCGTCACCCTCCCACCTAGTCAGCCTCCAACCTAGTCACCCTCCCACCTAGTCACCCTCCAACCCTAACACCTAGTCAACCCTCCCACCTAGTCAAACCTAGTCACCCTCCCACCCTCCCACCTAGTCAAACTCCCACCCTCCCACCTAGTCAACTTAGTCACCCTACCACCCTGCCACCTAGTCACACTACCACCTAGTCACCCTCACACCTAGTCACCCTCCCACCTAGTCACCCTCCCACCTAGTCACCCTCCCACCTAATCACCCTCCCACCTAGTCACCCTCCCACCTAGTCACCCTCCCACCCTCCCACCTAGTCAACCTCCCACCCTCCCACCTAGTCACCCTCCCACCCTCCCACATAGTCACCCTCCCACCTAGTCAGCCTCCAACCTAATCACCCTCCCACCTAGTCACCCTCCAACCCTCCCACCTAGTCACGCTCTCAACCTCCCACCTAGTTACCCTACCACCCTCCCAACCTCCCACCTAGTCACCCTCCCACCTAGTCACCCTCCTACCTAGTCACCCTCCCACCTAGTCACCCTACCACCCTCCCACCTAGTCACCCTACCACCCTCCCACCTAGTCACCCTCCCACCTAGTCACCCCCCCACCTAGTCACCCTCCCACCCTGCCACCTAGTCACCCTCCCACCTAGTCACCCTCCCACCTAGTTACCCTCCCACCTAGTTACCCTCCGACCCTCCCACTTAGTCACCCTAGTCACCCTCCCACACTCCCACCTAGTCACCCTCCCACCCTCCCACCTAGTCACCCTCACACCTAGTCACCCCCCCACCTAGTCACCCTCCCACCCTCCCACCTAGTCAGGCTTGGAGAGATGTGAGAGGGGCTGGGAGAGATGTGAGATGTGAGGGGGGATGGGAGAGATGTGATGGGGCTAGGAGAGATGTGAGGGGGGCTGGGAGAGATGTAAGGAGGGCTGATAGAGATGTGAGGGGGGCTGGGAGAGATGTGTGATGGGTATGGAGAGATGTGAGGGGGGCTGGGAGAGATATGAGGGGGGCTGGGAGAGATGTGAGCGGGGCTAGGAGAGATGTGAGGGGGGCTGGGAGAGATGTAAGGGGCTGGGAGAGATGTGAGGGGGTCTGGGAGAAATGTGAGGGGGGCTGGGTGAGATGTAAGGGAGACTGGGTGAGATGTGAGAGGGGACTGGGAAAGATGTGAGAGGGGCTTGGAGAGATGTAAGGGGGGCTGGGAGAGATGTAAGGGACGGCTTTGAGAGATGTGATGGGGGGCTAGTAGAGATGTGAGGGGGGGCTTGGAGAGATGTGAGTGGGGCTGGGAGAGATGTGAGGGTACTGGGAGAGATGTGAGGGGGCTTGGAGAGATGTGAGGGGGGCTGGAAGAGATGTGAGGTGGGCTGGGAGAGATGTGAGTGTGCTGGGAGAGATGTGAGGGGGCTTGGAGAGATGTGAGGGGGCTTGGAGAGATGTGAGGGGGACTGGGAGAGATGTCAGGGGGACTGGGGGGATGTGAGGGGGGCTGGGAGAGATGTGAGGGGGCTGGGAGAGATGTGAGGGGGGCTGGGAGAGATGTGAGGGGGGCTGGGAGAGATGTTAGGGGGGCTTGGATTGATGTGATGGGGCTGGGAGAGATGTGAGGAGGCTGGGAGAGATGTGAGGGGGGCTGGGAGAGATGTGAGAGGGGCCGGGAGATATGTAGGGGGGACTGGAAGAGATGTAATGGGGGACTGGGAGAGATGTGAGGGGGACTGGAAGAGATGTGAGGGGGGCTGGGAGAGATGTGAGGGGGGCTGGGGGAGATGTGAGGGGGGCTGGGAGAGATGTGAGGGGGGCTGGGAGAGATGTGAGGTGGGCTGGTAGAGATGTGACGGGGGCTGGGAGAGATGTGAGGGGGCTGGGAGAGATGTGAGGGGGGCTGGGAGAGATGTGAGGGGGCTGGGAGAGATGTGAGGGGGGGCTAGGAGAGATGTGAGGGGGGGCTAGAAGAGATGTGAAGGGGCTGGGAGAGATGTGAGGGGGACTGGGTGAGATGTGAGGGGGGCTGGGAGATATGTGAGGGGGGTCTGGGAGAGATGTGAGGGGGCTGGGTGAGATGTGAGGGGGACTGGGTGAGATGTGAGGGGGGCTGGGTGATATGTGAGGGAGGCTGGGAGAGATGTGAGAGGGGCTGGGAGAGATGTGAGGGGGGCTGGGAGATATGTGAGTGGGCTGGGAGAGATATTAGGGGCGGCTGGGAGAGATATTAGGGGCGGCTGGGAGAGATGTGAGTGGTGCTGGGAGAGATTTAAGTGGTGCTGGGAGAGATGTGAGGAGGCTGGGAGAGATGTGAGGGGGGCTGGGAGAGATGTGAGAGGGGCCGGGAGATATGTAGGGGGGACTGGAAGAGATGTAATGGGGGACTGGGAGAGATGTGAGGGGGACTGGAAGAGATGTGAGGGGGGCTGGGAGAGATGTGAGGGGGGCTGGGGGAGATGTGAGGGGGGCTGGGAGAGATGTGAGGGGGGCTGGGAGAGATGTGAGGTGGGCTGGTAGAGATGTGACGGGGGCTGGGAGAGATGTGAGTGGGGATGATAGAGATGGAAGGGGGGCTGGGAGAAATGTGAGTTGGCTGGGAGAGATGTGAGGGGGGCTGGGAGAGATGTGAGGAGGGCTGGGAGAGATGTGAGGGGGGCTGGCAGAGATGTGAGGTGGTATGGAGAGATGTGATGGGGGCTCGGAGAGATGTGAGGGGGGCTGGGAGAGAAGTAAGGGGCTGGGAGAGATGTGAGGGGGGCTGGGAGAGATATGAGGGGGCTGGGAGAGATGTGAGGGGGGCTGGGAGAGAAGTAAGGGGCTGGGAGAGATGTGAGGGGGGCTGGGAGAGATGTGAGGGGGCTGGGAGAGATGTGAGGGGGATTGAAGAGATGTGAGGGGGGCTGGGAGAGATGTGAGGGGGGCTGGGAGAGATGTGATGGGGGGCTGGGAGAGATGTGAGGGGGGGCTGGAATAGATGTGAGGTGGGCTGGGAGAGATGTGAGGGGGGCTGGGAGATATGTAGGGTGGGCTGGGAGAGATGTAAGGGGGGATTGGGAGAGATGTATGGGGGGCTGGGAGTGATGTAAGGCAGTTTTGGAGAGATGTGAGGGGGACTAGAAGAGACGTGAGGGGGGCTGGGAGAGATGTGAGGGGGGCTGGGAGAGATGTGAGGGGGGCTGGGAGAGATGTGCGGGGGGCTGGAAGAGATGTGAGGGGTTCCTGGAAGAGATGTGAGGGGCTGGGAGAGATGTGAGGGGGCTGGGAGAGATGTGAGGGGTGCTGGGAGAGATGTGAGGGGGGCTGGGAGAGTTGTGAGGGGGCTCGGAGAGATGTGAGGGGGCTGGGTGAGATGTGAGGGGGACTGGGTGAGATGTGAGGGGGGCTGGGAGATATGTGAGGGGGGTCTGGGAGAGATGTGAGGGGGCTGGGTGAGATGTGAGGGGGACTGGGTGAGATGTGAGGGGGGCTGGGTGATATGTGAGGGAGGCTGGGAGAGATGTGAGAGGGGCTGGGAGAGATGTGAGGGGGGCTGGGAGATATGTGAGTGGGCTGGGAGAGATATTAGGGGCGGCTGGGAGAGATATTAGGGGCGGCTGGGAGAGATGTGAGTGGTGCTGGGAGAGATTTAAGTGGTGCTGGGAGAGATGTGAGGGGGCTGGGAGAGATGTGAGGGGGCTGGGAGAGATTTGAGGGAGGCTGGGAGAGATGTGAAGGGGCTGGGAGAGATGTGAGGGGGCTGGGAGAGATGTGAGGGGGGCTGGGAGAGATGTGAGGGGGGCTGGGAGAGATGTGAGAGGGCTGAGAGAGATGTGAGGGGGCTGGGAGAGATGTGAGTGGGGGCTGGGAGAGATGTGAGTGTAGGCTGGGAGAGATGTGAGTGGGGATGGTAAAGATGTGAGGGGGCTGGGAGAAATGTGAGTGTCCTGGGAGAGATGTGAGGGGGCTGGGAGAGATGTGAGGGGTGCTGGAAGAGATGTGATGGGGGCTGGGAGAGATGTGAGGGGGGGCTGGGATAGATGTGAGGTGGGCTGGGAGAGATGTGAGGGGGGCTGGGAGAGAAGTGAGAGGGGCTGGGAGATATGTAGGGTGGGCTGGGAGAGATGTAAGGGGGGATTTGGAGAGATGTAAGGGGGGCTTGGAGTGATGTAAGGCAGTCTGGGAGACATGTGAGGGGGACTAGAAGAGATGTGAGGGGGGCTGGGAGAGATGTGAAGTTGGCTGGGAGAGATGTGAGGGGGGCTGAGAGAGATGTGAGAGGGGCTGGGAGAGATGTGAGATATGAGGGGGGATGGGAGAGATGTGATGGGGCTAGGAGAGATGTGAGGGGGGCTGGGAGAGATGTGAGGAGGGCTGATAGAGATGTGAGGGGGGCTGGGAGAGATGTGAGGGGGGTATGGAGAGATGTGAGGGGGGCTGGGAGAGATGTGAGGGGGCTGGGAGAAATGTGAGTGGTGCTTGGGAGAGATGTGAGGGGGGCTGTTAGAGATGTGAGGGGGGCTGAGAGAGATGTGAGGGGGGCTGAGAGAGATGTGAGAGGGGCTGGGAGAGATGTGAGATATGAGGGGGGATGGGAGAGATGTGATGGGGCTAGGAGAGATGTGAGGGGGGCTGGGAGAGATGTGAGGAGGGCTGATAGAGATGTGAGGGGGGCTGGGAGAGATGTGAGGGGGGTATGGAGAGATGTGAGGGGGGCTGGGAGAGATGTGAGGGGGGGCTGGGATAGATGTGAGGTGGGCTGGGAGAGATGTGAGGGGGGCTGGGAGAGAAGTGAGAGGGGCTGGGAGATATGTAGGGTGGGCTGGGAGAGATGTAAGGGGGGATTGGGAGAGATTTCCCTCCCACCTAGTCATCCTCCCACCTAGTCACCCTCCCACCCTCCCAAATAGTCATCCTCCCACCTAGTCACCCTCCCACCCTCCCACCTAGTCAACATAGTCACCTTCCCACCCTCCCACCTAGTCACCCTCCCACCTTGTCACCCTCCTACCTAGTCACCCTCCCACCTAGTCACCCTCCCACCCTCCCACCTAGTCACCCTACCACCCTCCCACCTAGTCACCCTCCCACCTAGTCACCCCCCCACCTAGTCACCCCCCCACCTAGTCACCATCCCACCTAGTTAACCTAGTCAACCTCCCACCAGTAATCCTCCCACCCTCCCAACTAGTCACCTTCCCACCCTCCCACCTAGTCACCCTCCCACCCTGTCACCCTGTCACCCTCCCACCCTCCCATCTAGTCAACCTAGTTACCCTCCCACCTAGTCACCCTCCCACCTAGTCACCCTCCAACCTCGTCACCCTCCCACCTAGTCAGCCTCCAACCTAGTCACCCTCCCACCTAGTCACCCTCCAACCCTAACACCTAGTCAACCCTCCCACCTAGTCAAACCTAGTCACCCTCCCACCCTCCCACCTAGTCAAACTCCCACCCTCCCACCTAGTCAACTTAGTCACCCTACCACCCTGCCACCTAGTCACACTACCACCTAGTCACCCTCACACCTAGTCACCCTCCCACCTAGTCACCCTCCCACCTAGTCACCCTCCCACCTAATCACCCTCCCACCTAGTCACCCTCCCACCTAGTCACCCTCCCACCCTCCCACCTAGTCAACCTCCCACCCTCCCACCTAGTCACCCTCCCACCCTCCCACATAGTCACCCTCCCACCTAGTCAGCCTCCAACCTAATCACCCTCCCACCTAGTCACCCTCCAACCCTCCCACCTAGTCACGCTCTCAACCTCCCACCTAGTTACCCTACCACCCTCCCAACCTCCCACCTAGTCACCCTCCCACCTAGTCACCCTCCTACCTAGTCACCCTCCCACCTAGTCACCCTACCACCCTCCCACCTAGTCACCCTACCACCCTCCCACCTAGTCACCCTCCCACCTAGTCACCCCCCCACCTAGTCACCCTCCCACCCTGCCACCTAGTCACCCTCCCACCTAGTCACCCTCCCACCTAGTTACCCTCCCACCTAGTTACCCTCCGACCCTCCCACTTAGTCACCCTAGTCACCCTCCCACACTCCCACCTAGTCACCCTCCCACCCTCCCACCTAGTCACCCTCACACCTAGTCACCCCCCCACCTAGTCACCCTCCCACCCTCCCACCTAGTCAGGCTTGGAGAGATGTGAGAGGGGCTGGGAGAGATGTGAGATGTGAGGGGGGATGGGAGAGATGTGATGGGGCTAGGAGAGATGTGAGGGGGGCTGGGAGAGATGTAAGGAGGGCTGATAGAGATGTGAGGGGGGCTGGGAGAGATGTGTGATGGGTATGGAGAGATGTGAGGGGGGCTGGGAGAGATATGAGGGGGGCTGGGAGAGATGTGAGCGGGGCTAGGAGAGATGTGAGGGGGGCTGGGAGAGATGTAAGGGGCTGGGAGAGATGTGAGGGGGTCTGGGAGAAATGTGAGGGGGGCTGGGTGAGATGTAAGGGAGACTGGGTGAGATGTGAGAGGGGACTGGGAGAGATGTGAGAGGGGCTTGGAGAGATGTAAGGGGGGCTGGGAGAGATGTAAGGGGCGGCTTTGAGAGATGTGATGGGGGGCTAGTAGAGATGTGAGGGGGGGCTTGGAGAGATGTGAGTGGGGCTGGGAGAGATGTGAGGGTACTGGGAGAGATGTGAGGGGGCTTGGAGAGATGTGAGGGGGGCTGGAAGAGATGTGAGGTGGGCTGGGAGAGATGTGAGTGTGCTGGGAGAGATGTGAGGGGGCTTGGAGAGATGTGAGGGGGCTTGGAGAGATGTGAGGGGGACTGGGAGAGATGTCAGGGGGACTGGGGGGATGTGAGGGGGGCTGGGAGAGATGTGAGGGGGCTGGGAGAGATGTGAGGGGGGCTGGGAGAGATGTGAGGGGGGCTGGGAGAGATGTTAGGGGGGCTTGGATTGATGTGATGGGGCTGGGAGAGATGTGAGGAGGCTGGGAGAGATGTGAGGGGGGCTGGGAGAGATGTGAGAGGGGCCGGGAGATATGTAGGGGGGACTGGAAGAGATGTAATGGGGGACTGGGAGAGATGTGAGGGGGACTGGAAGAGATGTGAGGGGGGCTGGGAGAGATGTGAGGGGGGCTGGGGGAGATGTGAGGGGGGCTGGGAGAGATGTGAGGGGGGCTGGGAGAGATGTGAGGTGGGCTGGTAGAGATGTGACGGGGGCTGGGAGAGATGTGAGGGGGCTGGGAGAGATGTGAGGGGGGCTGGGAGAGATGTGAGGGGGCTGGGAGAGATGTGAGGGGGGGGCTAGGAGAGATGTGAGGGGGGGCTAGAAGAGATGTGAAGGGGCTTGGATAGATGTGAGGGGGACTGGGTGAGATGTGAGGGGGGCTGGGAGATATGTGAGGGGGGTCTGGGAGAGATGTGAGGGGGCTGGGTGAGATGTGAGGGGGACTGGGTGAGATGTGAGGGGGGCTGGGTGATATGTGAGGGAGGCTGGGAGAGATGTGAGAGGGGCTGGGAGAGATGTGAGGGGGGCTGGGAGATATGTGAGTGGGCTGGGAGAGATATTAGGGGCGGCTGGGAGAGATATTAGGGGCGGCTGGGAGAGATGTGAGTGGTGCTGGGAGAGATTTAAGTGGTGCTGGGAGAGATGTGAGGAGGCTGGGAGAGATGTGAGGGGGGCTGGGAGAGATGTGAGAGGGGCCGGGAGATATGTAGGGGGGACTGGAAGAGATGTAATGGGGGACTGGGAGAGATGTGAGGGGGACTGGAAGAGATGTGAGGGGGGCTGGGAGAGATGTGAGGGGGGCTGGGGGAGATGTGAGGGGGGCTGGGAGAGATGTGAGGGGGGCTGGGAGAGATGTGAGGTGGGCTGGTAGAGATGTGACGGGGGCTGGGAGAGATGTGAGGGGGATGGGAGAGATGTGAGGGGGGCTGGGAGAGATGTAAGTTGGCTGGGAGAGATGTGAGGGGGGCTGGGAGAGATGTGAGGAGGGCTGGGAGAGATGTGAGGGGGGCTGGCAGAGATGTGAGGTGGTATGGAGAGATGTGATGGGGGCTCGGAGAGATGTGAGGGGGGCTGGGAGAGAAGTAAGGGGCTGGGAGAGATGTGAGGGGGGCTGGGAGAGATATGAGGGGGCTGGGAGAGATGTGAGGGGGGCTGGGAGAGAAGTAAGGGGCTGGGAGAGATGTGAGGGGGGCTGGGAGAGATGTGAGGGGGCTGGGAGAGATGTGAGGGGGATTGAAGAGATGTGAGGGGGGCTGGGAGAGATGTGAGGGGGGCTGGGAGAGATGTGATGGGGGGCTGGGAGAGATGTGAGGGGGGGCTGGAATAGATGTGAGGTGGGCTGGGAGAGATGTGAGGGGGGCTGGGAGATATGTAGGGTGGGCTGGGAGAGATGTAAGGGGGGATTGGGAGAGATGTAAGGGGGGCTGGGAGTGATGTAAGGCAGTTTTGGAGAGATGTGAGGGGGACTAGAAGAGACGTGAGGGGGGCTGGGAGAGATGTGAGGGGGGCTGGGAGAGATGTGAGGGGGGCTGGGAGAGATGTGCGGGGGGCTGGAAGAGATGTGAGGGGTTCCTGGAAGAGATGTGAGGGGCTGGGAGAGATGTGAGGGGGCTGGGAGAGATGTGAGGGGGGCTGGGAGAGATGTGAGGGGGGCTGGGAGAGTTGTGAGGGGGCTCGGAGAGATGTGAGGGGGCTGGGTGAGATGTGAGGGGGACTGGGTGAGATGTGAGGGGGGCTGGGAGATATGTGAGGGGGGTCTGGGAGAGATGTGAGGGGGCTGGGTGAGATGTGAGGGGGACTGGGTGAGATGTGAGGGGGGCTGGGTGATATGTGAGGGAGGCTGGGAGAGATGTGAGAGGGGCTGGGAGAGATGTGAGGGGGGCTGGGAGATATGTGAGTGGGCTGGGAGAGATATTAGGGGCGGCTGGGAGAGATATTAGGGGCGGCTGGGAGAGATGTGAGTGGTGCTGGGAGAGATTTAAGTGGTGCTGGGAGAGATGTGAGGGGGCTGGGAGAGATGTGAGGGGGCTGGGAGAGATTTGAGGGAGGCTGGGAGAGATGTGAAGGGGCTGGGAGAGATGTGAGGGGGCTGGGAGAGATGTGAGGGGGGCTGGGAGAGATGTGAGGGGGGCTGGGAGAGATGTGAGAGGGCTGAGAGAGATGTGAGGGGGCTGGGAGAGATGTGAGTGGGGGCTGGGAGAGATGTGAGTGTAGGCTGGGAGAGATGTGAGTGGGGATGGTAAAGATGTGAGGGGGCTGGGAGAAATGTGAGTGTCCTGGGAGAGATGTGAGGGGGCTGGGAGAGATGTGAGGGGTGCTGGAAGAGATGTGATGGGGGCTGGGAGAGATGTGAGGGGGGGCTGGGATAGATGTGAGGTGGGCTGGGAGAGATGTGAGGGGGGCTGGGAGAGAAGTGAGAGGGGCTGGGAGATATGTAGGGTGGGCTGGGAGAGATGTAAGGGGGGATTTGGAGAGATGTAAGGGGGGCTTGGAGTGATGTAAGGCAGTCTGGGAGACATGTGAGGGGGACTAGAAGAGATGTGAGGGGGGCTGGGAGAGATGTGAGGTTGGCTGGGAGAGATGTGAGGGGGGCTGAGAGAGATGTGAGAGGGGCTGGGAGAGATGTGAGATATGAGGGGGGATGGGAGAGATGTGATGGGGCTAGGAGAGATGTGAGGGGGGCTGGGAGAGATGTGAGGAGGGCTGATAGAGATGTGAGGGGGGCTGGGAGAGATGTGAGGGGGGTATGGAGAGATGTGAGGGGGGCTGGGAGAGATGTGAGGGGGCTGGGAGAAATGTGAGTGGTGCTTGGGAGAGATGTGAGGGGGGCTGTTAGAGATGTGAGGGGGGCTGAGAGAGATGTGAGGGGGGCTGAGAGAGATGTGAGAGGGGCTGGGAGAGATGTGAGATATGAGGGGGGATGGGAGAGATGTGATGGGGCTAGGAGAGATGTGAGGGGGGCTGGGAGAGATGTGAGGAGGGCTGATAGAGATGTGAGGGGGGCTGGGAGAGATGTGAGGGGGGTATGGAGAGATGTGAGGGGGGCTGGGAGAGATGTGAGGGGGGGCTGGGATAGATGTGAGGTGGGCTGGGAGAGATGTGAGGGGGGCTGGGAGAGAAGTGAGAGGGGCTGGGAGATATGTAGGGTGGGCTGGGAGAGATGTAAGGGGGGATTGGGAGAGATTTCCCTCCCACCTAGTCATCCTCCCACCTAGTCACCCTCCCACCCTCCCAAATAGTCATCCTCCCACCTAGTCACCCTCCCACCCTCCCACCTAGTCAACATAGTCACCTTCCCACCCTCCCACCTAGTCACCCTCCCACCTTGTCACACTCCTACCTAGTCACCCTCCCACCTAGTCACCCTCCCACCCTCCCACCTAGTCACCCTACCACCCTCCCACCTAGTCACCCTCCCACCTAGTCACCCCCCCACCTAGTCACCCCCCCACCTAGTCACCATCCCACCTAGTTAACCTAGTCAACCTCCCACCAGTCATCCTCCCACCCTCCCAACTAGTCACCTACCCACCCTCCCACCTAGTCACCCTCCCACCCTGTCACCCTGTCACCCTCCCACCCTCCCATCTAGTCAACCTAGTTACCCTCCCACCTAGTCACCCTCCCACCTAGTCACCCTCCAACCTCGTCACCCTCCCACCTAGTCAGCCTCCAACCTAGTCACCCTCCCACCTAGTCACCCTCCAACCCTAACACCTAGTCAACCCTCCCACCTAGTCAAACCTAGTCACCCTCCCACCCTCCCACCTAGTCAAACTCCCACCCTCCCACCTAGTCAACTTAGTCACCCTACCACCCTGCCACCTAGTCACACTACCACCTAGTCACCCTCACACCTAGTCACCCTCCCACCTAGTCACCCTCCCACCTAGTCACCCTCCCACCTAATCACCCTCCCACCTAGTCACCCTCCCACCTAGTCACCCTCCCACCCTCCCACCTAGTCAACCTCCCACCCTCCCACCTAGTCACCCTCCCACCCTCCCACATAGTCACCCTCCCACCTAGTCAGCCTCCAACCTAATCACCCTCCCACCTAGTCACCCTCCAACCCTCCCACCTAGTCACGCTCTCAACCTCCCACCTAGTTACCCTACCACCCTCCCAACCTCCCACCTAGTCACCCTCCCACCTAGTCACCTTCTACCTAGTCACCCTCCCACCTAGTCACCCTACCACCCTCCCACCTAGTCACCCTACCACCCTCCCACCTAGTCACCCTCCCACCTAGTCACCCCCCCACCTAGTCACCCTCCCACCCTGCCACCTAGTCACCCTCCCACCTAGTCACCCTCCCACCTAGTTACCCTCCCACCTAGTTACCCTCCGACCCTCCCACTTAGTCACCCTAGTCACCCTCCCACACTCCCACCTAGTCACCCTCCCACCCTCCCACCTAGTCACCCTCACACCTAGTCACCCCCCCACCTAGTCACCCTCCCACCCTCCCACCTAGTCAGGCTTGGAGAGATGTGAGAGGGGCTGGGAGAGATGTGAGATGTGAGGGGGGATGGGAGAGATGTGATGGGGCTAGGAGAGATGTGAGGGGGGCTGGGAGAGATGTAAGGAGGGCTGATAGAGATGTGAGGGGAGCTGGGAGAGATGTGTGATGGGTATGGAGAGATGTGAGGGGGGCTGGGAGAGATATGAGGGGGGCTGGGAGAGATGTGAGCGGGGCTAGGAGAGATGTGAGGGGGGCTGGGAGAGATGTAAGGGGCTGGGAGAGATGTGAGGGGGTCTGGGAGAAATGTGAGGGGGGCTGGGTGAGATGTAAGGGAGACTGGGTGAGATGTGAGAGGGGACTGGGAGAGATGTGAGAGGGGCTTGGAGAGATGTAAGGGGGGCTGGGAGAGATGTAAGGGGCGGCTTTGAGAGATGTGATGGGGGGCTAGTAGAGGTGTGAGGGGGGGCTTGGAGAGATGTGAGTGGGGCTGGGAGAGATGTGAGGGTACTGGGAGAGATGTGAGGGGGCTTGGAGAGATGTGAGGGGGGCTGGAAGAGATGTGAGGTGGGCTGGGAGAGATGTGAGTGTGCTGGGAGAGATGTGAGGGGGCTTGGAGAGATGTGAGGGGGCTTGGAGAGATGTGAGGGGGACTGGGAGAGATGTCAGGGGGACTGGGGGGATGTGAGGGGGGCTGGGAGAGATGTGAGGGGGCTGGGAGAGATGTGAGGGGGGCTGGGAGAGATGTGAGGGGGGCTGGGAGAGATGTTAGGGGGGCTTGGATTGATGTGATGGGGCTGGGAGAGATGTGAGGAGGCTGGGAGAGATGTGAGGGGGGCTGGGAGAGATGTGAGAGGGGCCGGGAGATATGTAGGGGGGACTGGAAGAGATGTAATGGGGGACTGGGAGAGATGTGAGGGGGACTGGAAGAGATGTGAGGGGGGCTGGGAGAGATGTGAGGGGGGCTGGGGGAGATGTGAGGGGGGCTGGGAGAGATGTGAGGGGGGCTGGGAGAGATGTGAGGTGGGCTGGTAGAGATGTGACGGGGGCTGGGAGAGATGTGAGGGGGCTGGGAGAGATGTGAGGGGGGCTGGGAGAGATGTGAGGGGGCTGGGAGAGATGTGAGGGGGGGCTAGGAGAGATGTGAGGGGGGGCTAGAAGAGATGTGAAGGGGCTGGGAGAGATGTGAGGGGGACTGGGTGAGATGTGAGGGGGGCTGGGAGATATGTGAGGGGGGTCTGGGAGAGATGTGAGGGGGCTGGGTGAGATGTGAGGGGGACTGGGTGAGATGTGAGGGGGGCTGGGTGATATGTGAGGGAGGCTGGGAGAGATGTGAGAGGGGCTGGGAGAGATGTGAGGGGGGCTGGGAGATATGTGAGTGGGCTGGGAGAGATATTAGGGGCGGCTGGGAGAGATATTAGGGGCGGCTGGGAGAGATGTGAGTGGTGCTGGGAGAGATTTAAGTGGTGCTGGGAGAGATGTGAGGAGGCTGGGAGAGATGTGAGGGGGGCTGGGAGAGATGTGAGAGGGGCCGGGAGATATGTAGGGGGGACTGGAAGAGATGTAATGGGGGACTGGGAGAGATGTGAGGGGGACTGGAAGAGATGTGAGGGGGGCTGGGAGAGATGTGAGGGGGGCTGGGGGAGATGTGAGGGGGGCTGGGAGAGATGTGAGGGGGGCTGGGAGAGATGTGAGGTGGGCTGGTAGAGATGTGACGGGGGCTGGGAGAGATGTGAGGGGGCTGGGAGAGATGTGAGGGGGCTGGGAGAGATGTGAGGGGGGGCTAGGAGAGATGTGAGGGGGGGCTAGAAGAGATGTGAAGGGGCTGGGAGAGATGTGAGGAGGCTGGGAGAGATGTGAGGGGGGCTGGGAGAGATGTGAGAGGGGCTGGGAGATATGTAGAGTGGGCTGGGAGAGATGTAAGGGGGGACTGGGAGAGATGTAAGGGGGGGATGGGAGTGATGTAAGGCGGTCTGGGAGAGATGTGAGGGGGACTGGAAGAGATGTGAGGGGGGCTGGGAGAGATGTGAGGGAGGCTGGGAGAGATGTGAGGATGGCTGGGAGAGATGTGAGGGGGGCTGGGAGAGATGTGAGGGGGCGGGGAGAGATGTGAGTGGGGCTGGGAGAGATGTGCAGAGGGCTGGAAGAGATGTGAGGGGGGGGGCTGGAAGAGATGTGAGTGGGCTGGGAGAGATGTGAGGGGGCTGGGAGAGATTTGAGTGTGGCTGGGTGAGATGTGAGGGGGACTGGGTGAGATGTGAGGGGGCTGGGTGAGATGTGAGGGGGGCTGGGTGAGATGTGAGAGGGGCTGGTAGAGATGTGAGGGTTGGTTGGGAGAGATGTAAGGGAGGACTGGGAGAGATGTAAGGGGGCGCTGGGAGAGATGTGAGGGGGGCTGGGAGAGCTATAAGGGGAGCTGGGCGATATGTAAAGGGTCTAGGAGAGATGTGAGGGGCGGCTTGGAAAGATGTGAGGGGGGTTAGGAGAGATGTGAGGGGGGGCTGGGAGCGATGTGAGGGTACTGGGAGAGATGTGAGGGGCCTGGGAGAGATGTGAGGGGGACTGGAAGAGATGTGACGGGGGCTGGGAGAGATGTGCAGGGGGGCTGGAAGAGATATGAGCGGGGGCTGGAAGAGATCTGAGGGGGCTGGGAGAGATGTGAGGGGTCTAGGAGAGATGTGAGGGGGGCTGGAATAGATATGAGGAGGGCTGGGAGAGATGGTAGGGGAGCTGGGAGAGATGTGAGGGGGGCTGGGAGAGATGTGAGGGGGGTGGGAGAGATGTGAGGGGGCTGGGTGAGATGTGAGGGGGACTGGGTGAGATGAGAGGGGGCTGGGTGATATGTGAGGGAGGCTTGGAGAGATGTGAGAGGGGCTGGGAGAGATGTGAGGGGGGGCTGGGAGATATGTGAGTCGGCTGGGAGAGATATTAGGGGCGGCAGGGAGAGATGTGAGGGGGGCTGGGAGAGATTTGAGGGGTGCTGGGAGAGATGTGAGGGTGCTGGGAGAGATGTGAGTGGGCTGGGAGAGATGTGAGGGGGCTGGAAGAGATGTGAGGGGGCTGGAAGAGATGTGAGGGGGCTGAGAGAGATGTGAGGGGTCTGGGAGAGATGTGAGGGGGGCTGGGAGAGATGTGAGGGGGGGCTGGGAGAGATGTGAGGGGGGGCTGGGAGAGATGTGAGTTGGGATGATAGAGATGGAAGGGGGGCTGGGAGAAATGTGAGTTGGCTGGGAGAGATGTGAGGGGGGCTGGGAGAGATGTGAGGAGGGCTGGGAGAGATGTGAGGGGGGCTGGCAGAGATGTGAGGAGGTATGGAGAGATGTGATGGGGGCTCGGAGAGATGTGAGGGGGGCTGGGAGAGAAGTAAGGGGCTGGGAGAGATGTGAGGGGGGCTGGGAGAGATATGAGGGGGCTGGGAGAGATGTGAGGGGGGCTGGGAGAGAAGTAAGGGGCTGGGAGAGATGTGAGGGGGGCTGGGAGAGATGTGAGGGGGCTGGGAGAGATGTGAGGGGGATTGAAGAGATGTGAGGGGGGCTGGGAGAGATGTGAGGGGGGCTGGGAGAGATGTGATGGGGGGCTGGGAGAGATGTGAGGGGGGGCTGGAATAGATGTGAGGTGGGCTGGGAGAGATGTGAGGGGGGCTGGGAGATATGTAGGGTGGGCTGGGAGAGATGTAAGGGGGGATTGGGAGAGATGTAAGGGGGGCTGGGAGTGATGTAAGGCAGTTTTGGAGAGATGTGAGGGGGACTAGAAGAGACGTGAGGGGGCTGGGAGAGATGTGAGGGGGGCTGGGAGAGATGTGAGGGGGGCTGGGAGAGATGTGCGGGGGGCTGGAAGAGATGTGAGGGGTTCCTGGAAGAGATGTGAGGGGCTGGGAGAGATGTGAGGGGGCTGGGAGAGATGTGAGGGGGGCTGGGAGAGATGTGAGGGGGGCTGGGAGAGTTGTGAGGGGGCTCGGAGAGATGTGAGGGGGCTGGGTGAGATGTGAGGGGGACTGGGTGAGATGTGAGGGGGGCTGGGAGATATGTGAGGGGGGTCTGGGAGAGATGTGAGGGGGCTGGGTGAGATGTGAGGGGGACTGGGTGAGATGTGAGGGGGGCTGGGTGATATGTGAGGGAGGCTGGGAGAGATGTGAGAGGGGCTGGGAGAGATGTGAGGGGGGCTGGGAGATATGTGAGTGGGCTGGGAGAGATATTAGGGGCGGCTGGGAGAGATATTAGGGGCGGCTGGGAGAGATGTGAGTGGTGCTGGGAGAGATTTAAGTGGTGCTGGGAGAGATGTGAGGGGGCTGGGAGAGATGTGAGGGGGCTGGGAGAGATTTGAGGGAGGCTGGGAGAGATGTGAATGGGCTGGGAGAGATGTGAGGGGGCTGGGAGAGATGTGAGGGGGGCTGGGAGAGATGTGAGGGGGGCTGGGAGAGATGTGAGAGGGCTGAGAGAGATGTGAGGGGGCTGGGAGAGATGTGAGTGGGGGCTGGGAGAGATGTGAGTGTAGGCTGGGAGAGATGTGATTGGGGATGGTAAAGATGTGAGGGGGCTGGGAGAAATGTGAGTGTCCTGGGAGAGATGTGAGGGGGCTGGGAGAGATGTGAGGGGTGCTGGAAGAGATGTGATGGGGGCTGGGAGAGATGTGAGGGGGGGCTGGGATAGATGTGAGGTGGGCTGGGAGAGATGTGAGGGGGGCTGGGAGAGAAGTGAGAGGGGCTGGGAGATATGTAGGGTGGGCTGGGAGAGATGTAAGGGGGGATTTGGAGAGATGTAAGGGGGGCTTGGAGTGATGTGAGGGGGGCTGGGAGAGATGTGAGGGGGGTATGGAGAGATGTGAGGGGGGCTGGGAGAGATGTGAGGGGGCTGGGAGAGATGTGAGGGGGGCTGGGAGAGATGTGAGGGGGCTGGGAGAAATGTGAGTGGTGCTTGGGAGAGATGTGAGGGGGGCTGTTAGAGATGTGAGAGGGGCTGGGAGAGATGTGAGATATGAGGGGGGATGGGAGAGATGTGATGGGGCTAGGAGAGATGTGAGGGGGGCTGGGAGAGATGTGAGGGGGGCTGAGAGAGATGTGAGAGGGGCTGGGAGAGATGTGAGATATGAGGGGGGATGGGAGAGATGTGATGGGGCTAGGAGAGATGTGAGGGGGGCTGGGAGAGATGTGAGGAGGGCTGATAGAGATGTGAGGGGGGCTGGGAGAGATGTGAGGGGGGTATGGAGAGATGTGAGGGGGGCTGGGAGAGATGTGAGGGGGCTGGGAGAAATGTGAGTGGTGCTTGGGAGAGATGTGAGGGGGGCTGCTAGAGATGTGAGGGGGGCTGAGAGAGATGTGAGGGGGGCTGAGAGAGATGTGAGAGGGGCTGGGAGAGATGTGAGATATGAGGGGGGATGGGAGAGATGTGATGGGGCTAGGAGAGATGTGAGGGGGGCTGGGAGAGATGTGAGGAGGGCTGATAGAGATGTGAGGGGGGCTGGGAGAGATGTGAGGGGGGTATGGAGAGATGTGAGGAGGGCTGGGAGAGATGTGAGGGGGGGCTGGGATAGATGTGAGGTGGGCTGGGAGAGATGTGAGGGGGGCTGGGAGAGAAGTGAGAGGGGCTGGGAGATATGTATGGTGGGCTGGGAGAGATGTAAGGGGGGATTGGGAGAGATGTAAGGGGGGCTGGGAGTGATGTAAGGCAGTCTGGGAGACATGTGAGGGGGACTAGAAGAGATGTGAGGGGGGCTGGGAGAGATGTGAGGTTGGCTGGGAGAGATGTGAGGGGGGCTGGGAGAGATGTGAGGGGGGCTGGGAGAGATGTGAGGGGGGCTGGGAGAGATGTGCGGGGGGCTGGAAGAGATGTGAGGGGGTCCTGGAAGAGATGTGAGGGGCTGGGAGAGATGTGAGGGGGCTGGGAGAGATGTGAGGGGGGCTGGGAGAGATGTGAGGGGGGCTGGGAGAGTTGTGATGGGGCTCGGAGAGATGTGAGGGGGGGCTGGGAGAGATGTGAGGGGGCTGGTTGAGAAGTGAGGGGGACTGGGTGAGATGTGAAGGGGGCTGGGAGATATGTGAGTGGTGCTTGGGAGAGATGTGAGTGGGGGCTGGGAGAGATGTGAGTGTGGGCTGTGAGAGATGTGAGTGGGGATGGTAAAGATGTGAGGGGGCTGGGAGAAATGTGAGTGGTGCTTGGGAGAGATGTGAGGGGGGCTGCTAGAGATGTGAGGGGGGTTGAGAGAGATGTGAGGGGGGCTGAGAGAGATGTGAGAGGGGCTGGGAGAGATGTGAGATATGAGGGGGGATGGGAGAGATGTGATGGGGCTAGGAGAGATGTGAGGGGGGCTGGGAGAGATGTGAGGAGGGCTGATAGAGATGTGAGGGGGGCTGGGAGAGATGTGAGGGGGGTATGGAGAGATGTGAGGGGGGCTGGGAGAGATGTGAGGGGGGCTGGGAGAGATGTGAGCGGGGCTAGGAGAGATGTGAGGGGGGCTGGGAGAGATGTAAGGGGCTGGGAGAGATGTGAGGGGGTCTGGGAGAAATGTGAGGGGGGCTGGGTGAGATGTAAGGGAGAATGGATGAGATGTGAGGGGGCTGCGTGAGATGTGAGGGGGACTGGGAGAGATGTGAGAGGGGCTTGGAGAGATGTAAGGGGGGCTGGGAGAGATGTGAGGGGCGGCTTTGAGAGATGTGAGGGGGGGCTAGTAGAGATGTGAGGGGGGGCTTGGAGAGATGTGATTGTGGCTGGGAGAGATGTGAGGTGTGCTGGGAGAGATGTGATGGTACTGGGAGAGATGTGAGGGGGCTTGGAGAGATGTGAGGGGGGCTGGAAGAGATGTGATGGGGGGGCTGGGAGAGATGTGAGTGGGGCTGGAAGAGATGTGAGGTGGGCTGGGAGAGATGTGAGGGGGCTGGGAGAGATGTTAGGGGGCTTGGAGAGATGTGAGGGGGTGGGAGTGATGTGAGCGGGACTGGGAGAGATGTCAGGGGGAGAGATGTGAGAGGGGCTGGGAGATATGTAGGGTGGGCTGGGAGAGATGTAAGGGGGGACTGGGAGAGATATGAGAGGGGGATGGGAGTGATGTAAGGCGGTCTGGGAGAGATGTGAGGGGGACTGGAAGAGATGTGAGGGGGGCAGGGAGAGATGTGAGGATGGCTGGGAGAGATGTGAGGGGGGCTGGGAGAGATGTGAGGGGGCGGGGAGAGATGTGAGTGGGGCTGGGAGAGATGTGCAGAGGGCTGGAAGAGATGTGAGGGGGGGCTGGAAGAGATGTGAGTGGGCTGGGAGAGATGTGAGGGGGCTGGGAGAGATTTGAGTGTGGCTGGGTGAGATGTGAGGGGGACTGGGTGAGATGTGAGGGGGCTGGGTGAGATGTGAGGGGGGCTGGGTGAGATGTGAGAGGGGCTGGTAGAGATGTGAGGGTTGGTTGGGAGAGATGTAAGGGAGGACTGGGAGAGATGTAAGGGGGCGCTGGGAGAGATGTGAGGGGGGCTGGGAGAGCTATAAGGGGAGCTGGGCGATATGTAAAGGGTCTAGGAGAGATGTGAGGGGCGGCTTGGAAAGATGTGAGGGGGGATTGGAGAGATGTGAAAGGGGGGCTGGGAGCGATGTGAGGGTACTGGGAGAGATGTGAGGGGCCTGGGAGAGATGTGAGGGGGACTGGAAGAGATGTGACGGGGGCTGGGAGAGATGTGCAGGGGGGCTTGAAGAAATATGAGCGGGGGCTGGAAGAGATCTGAGGGGGCTGGGAGAGATGTGAGGGGTCTAAGAGAGATGTGAGGGGGGCTGGGAGAGATGGTAGGGGATCTGGGAGAGATGTGAGGGGGGCTGGGAGAGATGTGAGGGGGGTGGGAGAGATGTGATGGGGCTGGGTGAGATGTGAGGGGGACTGGGTGAGATGAGAGGGGGCTGGGTGATATGTGAGGGAGGCTTGGAGAGATGTGAGAGGGGCTGGGAGAGATGTGAGGGGGGGGGGCTGGGAGAGATGTGAGTCGGCTGGGAGAGATATTAGGGGCGGCAGGGAGAGATGTGAGGGGGGCTGGGAGAGATTTGAGGGGTGCTGGGAGAGATGTGAGGGTGCTGGGAGAGATGTGAGTGGGCTGGGAGAGATGTGAGGGGGCTGGAAGAGATGTGAGGGGGCTGGAAGAGATATGAGGGGGCTGAGAGAGATGTGAGGGGGCTGGGAGAGATGTGAGGGGGGCTGGGAGAGATGTGAGGGGGCTGGGAGAGATGTGAGGGGGATGGGAGAGATGTGAGTGGGGGCTGGGAGAGATGTGAGGGGGGGCTGGGAGAGATGTGAGTGGGGATGATAGAGATGGGAGGGGGGCTGGGAGAAATGTGAGTTGGCATTGGAGAGATGTGTGGGGGGCTGGGAGAGATGTGAGGAGGGCTGGGAGAGATGTGAGGGGGGCTGGCAGAGATGTGAGGTGGTATGGAGAGATGTGAGGGGGGCTGGGAGAGATGTGAGGGGGGCTGGGAGAGAAGTAAGGGGCTGGGAGAGATGTGAGGGGGGCTGGGAGAGATGTGAGGGGGCTGGGAGAGATGTGAGGGGGGCTGGGAGAGAAGTGAGGGGGGCTGGGAGAGATGTAAGGGGGCTGGGAGAGATGTGAGGGGGATTGAAGAGATGTGAGGGGGGCTGGGAGAGATGTGAGGGGGGCTGGGAGAGATGTGATGGGGGGCTGGGAGAGATGTGAGGGGGGGCTGGAATAGATGTGAGGTGGGCTGGGAGAGATGTGAGATGGGCTGGGAGATATGTAGGGTGGGCTGGGAGAGATGTAAGGGGGGATTGGGAGAGATGTAAGGGGGGCTGGGAGTGATGTAAGGCAGTCTGGGAGAGATGTGAGGGGGACTAGAAGAGACGTGAGGGGGGCTGGGAGAGATGTGAGGTTGGCTGGGAGAGATGTGAGGGGGGCTGGGAGAGATGTGAGGGGGGCTGGGAGAGATGTGAGGGGGGCTGGGAGAGATATGCGGGGGGCTGGAAGAGATGTGAGGGGTTCCTGGAAGAGATGTGAGGGGCTGGGAGAGATGTGAGGGGGCTGGGAGAGATGTGAGGGGGGCTGGGAGAGATGTGAGGGGGGCTGGGAGAGTTGTCAGGGGGCTCGGAGAGATGTGAGGGGGGGCTGGGAGAGATGTGAGGGGGCTGGGTGAGATGTGAGGGGGACTGGGTGAGATGTGAGGGGGGCTGGGAGATATGTGAGGGGGGTCTGGGAGAGATGTGAGGGGGCTGGGTGAGATGTGAGTGGGACTGGGTGAGATGTGAGGGGGGCTGGGTGATATGTGAGGGAGGCTGGGAGAGATGTGAGAGGGGCTGGGAGAGATGTGAGGGGGGGCTGGGAGATATGTGAGTGGGCTGGGAGAGATATTAGGGGCGGCTGGGAGAGATATTAGGGGCGGCTGGGAGAGATGTGAGTGGTGCTGGGAGAGATTTAAGTGGTGCTGGAAGAGATGTGAGGGGGCTGGGAGAGATGTGAGGGGGCTGGGAGAGATTTGAGGGGGGCTGGGAGAGATGTGAAGGGGCTGGGAGAGATGTGAGGGGGCTGGGAGAGATGTGAGGGTGGCTGGGAGAGATGTGAGGGGGGCTGGGAGAGATGTGAGAGGGCTGAGAGAGATGTGAGGGGGCTGGGAGAGATGTGAGAGGGGCTGGGAGAGATGTGAGTGTGGGCTGGGAGAGATGTGAGTGGGGATGGTAAAGATGTGAGGGGGCTGGGAGAAATGTGAGGGGTGCTGGAAGAGATGTGATGGGGGGCTGGGAGAGATGTGAGGGGGGCTGGGATAGATGTGAGGTGGGCTGGGAGAGATGTGAGGGGGGCTGGGAGAGAAGTGAGAGGGGCTGGGAAATATGTAGGGTGGGCTGGGAGAGATTTAAGGGGGGATTGGGAGAGATGTAAGGGGGGCTGGGAGTGATGTAAGGCAGTCTGGGAGACATGTGAGGGGGACTAGAAGAGATGTGAGGGGGGCTGGGAGAGATGTGAGGTTGGCTGGGAGAGATGTGAGGGGGGCTGGGAGAGATGTGAGGGGGGCTGGGAGAGATGTGAGGGGGGCTGGGAGAGATGTGCGGGGGGCTGGAAGAGATGTGAGGGGGTCCTGGAAGAGATGTGAGGGGCTGGGAGAGATGTGAGGGGGCTGGGAGAGATGTAAGGGGGGCTGGGAGAGATGTGAGGGGGGCTGGGAGAGTTGTGAGGGGGCTCGGAGAGATGTGAGGGGGGGCTGGGAGAGATGTGAGGGGGCTGGTTGAGAAGTGAGGGGGACTGGGTGAGATGTGAAGGGGGCTGGGAGATATGTGAGTGGTGCTTGGGAGAGATGTGAGTGGGGGCTGGGAGAGATGTGAGTGTGGGCTGTGAGAGATGTAAGTGGGGATGGTAAAGATGTGAGGGGGCTGGGAGAAATGTGAGTGGTGCTTGGGAGAGATGTGAGTGGGGGCTGGGAGAGATGTGAGTGTGGGCTGTGAGAGATGTGGGTGGGGATGGTAAAGATGTGAGGGGGCTGGGAGAAATGTGAGTGGTGCTTGGGAGAGATGTGAGGGGGGCTGCTAGAGATGTGAGGGGGGCTGAGAGAGATGTGAGGGGGGCTGAGAGAGATGTGAGAGGGGCTGGGAGAGATGTGAGATATGAGGGGGGATGGGAGAGATGTGATGGGGCTAGGAGAGATGTGAGGGGGGCTGGGAGAGATGTGAGGAGGGCTGATAGAGATGTGAGGGGGGCTGGGAGAGATGTGAGGGGGGTATGGAGAGATGTGAGGGGGGCTGGGAGAGATGTGAGGGGGGGCTGGGATAGATGTGAGGTGGGCTGGGAGAGATGTGAGGGGGGCTGGGAGAGAAGTGAGAGGGGCTGGGAGATATGTAGGGTGGGCTGGGAGAGATGTAAGGGGGGATTGGGAGAGATGTAAGGGGGGCTGGGAGTGATGTAAGGCAGTCTGGGAGACATGTGAGGGGGACTAGAAGAGATGTGAGGGGGGCTGGGAGAGATGTGAGGTTGGCTGGGAGAGATGTGAGGGGGGCTGGGAGAGATGTGAGGGGGGCTGGGAGAGATGTGCGGGGGGCTGGAAGAGATGTGAGTGGGTCCTGGAAGAGATGTGAGGGGCTGGGAGAGATGTGAGGGGGCTGGGAGAGATGTGAGGGGGGCTGGGAGAGATGTGAGGGGGGCTGGGAGAGTTGTGAGGGGGCTCGGAGAGATGTGAGGGGGGGCTGGGAGAGATGTGAGGGGGCTGGTTGAAAAGTGAGGGGGACTGGGAGAGATGTGAGGGGGCTGGGAGAGATGTGAGGGGGGCTGGGAGAGATGTGAGGGGGGCTGGGAGAGTTGTGAGGGGGCTCGGAGAGATGTGAGGGGGGGCTGGGAGAGATGTGAGGGGGCTGGTTGAAAAGTGAGGGGGACTGGGTGAGATGTGAAGGGGGCTGGGAGATATGTGAGTGGTGCTTGGGAGAGATGTGAGTGGGGGCTGGGAGAGATGTGAGTGTGGGCTGTGATAGATGTGAGTGGGGATGGTAAAGATGTGAGGGGGCTGGGAGAAATGTGAGTGGTGCTTGGGAGAGATGTGAGTGGGGGCTGGGAGAGATGTGAGTGTGGGCTGTGAGAGATGTGAGTGGGGATGGTAAAGATGTGAGGGGGCTGGGAGAAATGTGAGTGGTGCTTTGGAGAGTTGTGAGGGGGGCTGCTAGAGATGTGAGGGGGGCTGAGAGAGATGTGAGGGGGCTGAGAGAGATGTGAGAGGGGCTGGGAGAGATGTGAGATATGAGGGGGGATTGGAGAGATGTGATGGGGCTAGGAGAGATGTGAGGGGGGCTGGGAGAGATGTGAGGGGGGCTGGGAGAGATGTGATGGGGGGCTGGGAGAGATGTGAGTGTGGGCTGGGAGAGATGTGAGTGGGGATGGTAAAGATGTGAGGGGGCTGGGAGAAATGTGAGGGGTGCTGGAAGAGATGTGATGGGGGGCTGGGAGAGATGTGAGGGGGGGCTGGGATAGATGTGAGGTGGGCTGGGAGAGATGTGAGGGGGGCTGGGAGAGAAGTGAGAGGGGCTGGGAGATATGTAGGGTGGGCTGGGAGAGATGTAAGGGGGGATTGGGAGAGATGTAAGGGGGGCTGGGAGTGATGTAAGGCAGTCTGGGAGACATGTGAGGGGGACTAGAAGAGATGTGAGGGGGGCTGGGAGAGATGTGAGGTTGGCTGGGAGAGATGTGAGGGGGGCTGGGAGAGATGTGAAGGGGGCTGGGAGAGATGTGAGGGGGGCTGGGAGAGATGTGCGGGGGGCTGGAAGAGATGTGAGGGGGTCCTGGAAGAGATGTGAGGGGCTGGGAGAGATGTGAGGGGGCTGGGAGAGATGTGAGGGGGGCTGGGAGAGATGTGAGGGGGGCTGGGAGAGTTGTGAGGGGGCTCGGAGAGATGTGAGTGTGGGCTGTGAGAGATGTGAGTGGGGATGGTAAAGATGTGAGGGGGCTGGGAGAAATGTGAGTGGTGCTTGGGAGAGATGTGAGTGGGGGCTGGGAGAGATGTGAGTGTGGGCTGTGAGAGATGTGAGTGGGGATGGTAAAGATGTGAGGGGGCTGGGAGAAATGTGAGTGGTGCTTGGGAGAGTTGTGAGGGGGGCTGCTAGAGATGTGAGGGGGGCTGAGAGAGATGTGAGGGGGGCTGAGAGAGATGTGAGAGGGGCTGGGAGAGATGTGAGATATGAGGGGGGATGGGAGAGATGTGATGGGGCTAGGAGAGATGTGAGGGGGGCTGGGAGAGATGTGAGGGGGGCTGGGAGAGATGTGATGGGGGGCTGGGAGAGATGTGAGGGGGGGCTGGAATAGATGTGAGGTGGGCTGGGAGAGATGTGAGGGGGGCTGGGAGATATGTAGGGTGGGCTGGGAGAGATGTAAGGGGGGATTGGGAGAGATGTAAGGGGGGCTGGGAGTGATGTAAGGCAGTCTGGGAGAGATGTGAGGGGGACTAGAAGAGACGTGAGGGGGGCTGGGAGAGATGTGAGGTTGGCTGGGAGAGATGTGAGGGGGGCTGGGAGAGATGTGAGGGGGGCTGGGAGAGATGTGAGGGGGGCTGGGAGAGATGTGCGGGGGGCTGGAAGAGATGTGAGGGGTTCCTGGAAGAGATGTGAGGGGCTGGGAGAGATGTGAGGGGGCTGGGAGAGATGTGAGATATGAGGGGGGATGGGAGAGATGTGATGGGGCTAGGAGAGATGTGAGGGGGGCTGGGAGAGATGTGAGGAGGGCTGATAGAGATGTGAGGGGGGCTGGGAGAGATGTGAGGGGGGTATGGAGAGATGTGAGGGGGGCTGGGAGAGATGTGAGGGGGGGCTGGGATAGATGTGAGGTGGGCTGGGAGAGATGTGAGGGGGGCTGGGAGAGAAGTGAGAGGGGCTGGGAGAGATTTAAGTGGTGCTGGAAGAGATGTGAGGGGGCTGGGAGAGATGTGAGGGGGCTGGGAGAGATTTGAGGGGGGCTGGGAGAGATGTGAAGGGGCTGGGAGAGATGTGAGGGGGCTGGGAGAGATGTGAGGGTGGCTGGGAGAGATGTGAGGGGGGCTGGGAGAGATGTGAGAGGGCTGAGAGAGATGTGAGGGGGCTGGGAGAGATGTGAGTGGGGGCTGGGAGAGATGTGAGTGTGGGCTGGGAGAGATGTGAGTGGGGATGGTAAAGATGTGAGGGGGCTGGGAGAAATGTGAGGGGTGCTGGATGAGATGTGATGGGGGGCTGGGAGAGATGTGAGGGGGGGCTGGGATAGATGTGAGGTGGGCTGGGAGAGATGTGAGGGGGGCTGGGAGAGAAGTGAGAGGGGCTGGGAGATATGTAGGGTGGGCTGGGAGAGATGTAAGGGGGGATTGGGAGAGATGTAAGGGGGGCTGGGAGTGATGTAAGGCAGTCTGGGAGACATGTGAGGGGGACTAGAAGAGATGTGAGGGGGGCTGGGAGAGATGTGAGGTTGGCTGGGAGAGATGTGAGGGGGGCTGGGAGAGATGTGAGGGGGGCTGGGAGAGATGTGAGGGGGGCTGGGAGAGATGTGCGGGGGGCTGGAAGAGATGTGAGGGGGTCCTGGAAGAGATGTGAGGGGCTGGGAGAGATGTGAGGGGGCTGGGAGAGATGTGAGGGGGGCTGGGAGAGATGTGAGGGGGGCTGGGAGAGTTGTGAGGGGGCTCGGAGAGATGTGAGGGGGGGCTGGGAGAGATGTTGAGGGGGCTGGTTGAGAAGTGAGGGGGACTGGGTGAGATGTGAAGGGGGCTGGGAGATATGTGAGTGGTGCTTGGGAGAGATGTGAGTGGGGGCTGGGAGAGATGTGAGTGTGGGCTGTGAGAGATGTGAGTGGGGATGGTAAAGATGTGAGGGGGCTGGGAGAAATGTGAGTGGTGCTTGGGAGAGATGTGAGTGGGGGCTGGGAGAGATGTGAGTGTGGGCTGTGAGAGATGTGAGTGGGGATGGTAAAGATGTGAGGGGGCTGGGAGAAATGTGAGTGGTGCTTGGGAGAGATGTGAGGGGTGCTGCTAGAGATGTCAGGGGGGCTGAGAGAGATGTGAGGGGGGCTGAGAGAGATGTGAGAGGGGCTGGGAGAGATGTGAGATATGAGGGGGGATGGGAGAGATGTGATGGGGCTAGGATAGATGTGAGGGGGGCTGGGAGAGATGTGAGGAGGGCTGATAGAGATGTGAGGGGGGCTGGGAGAGATGTGAGGGGGGTATGGAGAGATGTGAGGGGGGCTGAGAGAGATGTGAGGGGGGGCTGGGATAGATGTGAGGTGGGCTGGGAGAGATGTGAGGGGGGCTGGGAGAGAAGTGAGAGGGGCTGGGAGATATGTAGGGTGGGCTGGGAGAGATGTAAGGGGGGATTGGGAGAGATGTAAGGGGGGCTGGGAGTGATGTAAGGCAGTCTGGGAGACATGTGAGTGGGACTAGAAGAGATGTGAGGGGGGCTGGGAGAGATGTGAGGTTGGCTGGGAGAGATGTGAGGGGGGCTGGGAGAGATGTGAGGGGGGCTGGGAGAGATGTGAGGGGGGCTGGGAGAGATGTGCGGGGGGCTGGAAGAGATGTGGGGGGGTCCTGGAAGAGATGTGAGGGGCTGGGAGAGATGTGAGGGGGCTGGGAGAGATGTGAGGGGGGCTGGGAGAGATGTGAGGGGGGCTGGGATAGTTGTGAGGGGGCTCGGAGAGATGTGAGGGGGGGCTGGGAGAGATGTGAGGGGGCTGGTTGAGAAGTGAGGGGGACTGGGTGAGATGTGAAGGGGGCTGGGAGATATGTGAGTGGTGCTTGGGAGAGATGTGAGTGGGGGCTGGGAGAGATGTGAGTGTGGGCTGTGAGAGATGTGAGTGGGGATGGTAAAGATGTGAGGGGGCTGGGAGAAATGTGAGTGGTGCTTGGGAGAGATGTGAGTGGGGGCTGGGAGAGATGTGAGTGTGGGCTGTGAGAGATGTGAGTGGGGATGGTAAAGATGTGATGGGGCTAGGAGAGATGTGAGGGGGGCTGGGAGAGATGTGAGGAGGGCTGATAGAGATGTGAGGGGGGCTGGGAGAGATGTGAGGGGGGTATGGAGAGATGTGAGGGGGGCTGGGAGAGATGTGAGGGGGGCTGGGAGAGATGTGAGCGGGGCTAGGAGAGATGTGAGGGGGGCTGGGAGAGATGTAAGGGGCTGGGAGAGATGTGAGGGGGTCTGGGAGAAATGTGAGGGGGGCTGGGTGAGATGTAAGGGAGAATGGGTGAGATGTGAGGGGGCTGCGTGAGATGTGAGGGGGACTGGGAGAGATGTGAGAGGGGCTTGGAGAGATGTAAGG
Source organism: Ascaphus truei (assembly GCF_040206685.1). NCBI lineage: Eukaryota > Metazoa > Chordata > Amphibia > Anura > Ascaphidae > Ascaphus > Ascaphus truei. The sequence goes on along the minus strand of NC_134486.1, from coordinate 196,829,450 downwards.
GGGGCTGGGAGAGATGTGAGGGGCGGCTTTGAGAGATATGAGGGGGGGCTAGTAGAGATGTGAGGGGGGGCTTGGAGAGATGTGATTGTGGCTGGGAGAGATGTGAGGTGTGCTGGGAGCGATGTGATGGGTGGGCTGGGAGAGATGTGAGTTGGGCTGGAAGAGATGTGATGGGGGGGCTGGGAGAGATGTGAGTGGGGCTGGAAGAGATGTGAGGTGGGCTGGAAGAGATGTGAGGGGGCTGGGAGAGATGTTAGGGGGCTTGGAGAGATGTGAGGGGGTGGGAGTGATGTGAGGGGGACTGGGAGAGTTGTCAGGGGGAGAGATGTGAGAGGGGCTGGGAGATATGTAGGGTGGGCTGGGAGAGATGTAAGGGGGGACTGGGAGAGATGTAAGGGGGGGGATGGGAGTGATGTAAGGCGGTCTGGGAGAGATGTGAGGGGGACTGGAAGAGATGTGAGGGGGGCTGGGAGAGATGTGAGGGAGGCTGGGAGAGATGTGAGGATGGCTGGGAGAGATGTGAGGGGGGCTGGGAGAGATGTGAGGGGGCGGGGAGAGATGTGAGTGGGGCTGGGAGTGATGTGCAGAGGGCTGGAAGAGATGTGAGGGGGGGCTGGATGAGATGTGAGTGGGCTGGGAGAGATGTGAGGGGGCTGGGAGAGATTTGAGTGTGGCTGGGTGAGATGTGAGGGGGACTGGGTGAGATGTGAGAGGGGCTGGTAGAGATGTGAGGGTTGGTTGGGAGAGATGTAAGGGAGGACTGGGAGAGATGTAAGGGGGGCTGGGAGAGATGTGAGATATGAGGGGGGATGGGAGAGATGTGAGGGGGGCTGAGAGAGATGTGAGAGGGGCTGGGAGAGATGTGAGATATGAGGGGGGATGGGAGAGATGTGATGGGGCTGGGAGAGATGTGAGGAGGGCTGATAGAGATGTGAGGGGGGCTGGGAGAGATGTGAGGGGGGTATGGAGGGATGTGAGGGGGGCTGGGAGAGATGTGAGGGGGGGCTGGGATAGATGTGAGGTGGGCTGGGAGAGATGTGAGGGGGGCTGGGAGAGAAGTGAGAGGGGCTGGGAGATATGTAGGGTGGGCTGGGAGAGATGTAAGGGGGGATTGGGAGAGATGTAAGGGGGGCTGGGAGTGATGTAAGGCAGTCTGGGAGACATGTGAGGGGGACTAGAAGAGATGTGAGGGGGGCTGGGAGAGATGTGAGGTTGGCTGGGAGAGATGTGAGGGGGGCTGGGAGAGATGTGAGGGGGGCTGGGAGAGATGTGAGGGGGGCTGGGAGAGATGTGCGGGGGGCTGGAAGAGATGTGGGGGGGTCCTGGAAGAGATGTGAGGGGCTGGGAGAGATGTGAGGGGGCTGGGAGAGATGTGAGGGGGGCTGGGAGAGTTGTGAGGGGGCTCGGAGAGATGTGAGGGGGGGCTGGGAGAGATGTGAGGGGGCTGGTTGAGAAGTGAGGGGGACTGGGTGAGATGTGAAGGGGGCTGGGAGATATGTGAGTGGTGCTTGGGAGAGATGTGAGTGGGGGCTGGGAGAGATGTGAGTGTGGGCTGTGAGAGATGTGAGTGGGGATTGTAAAGATGTGAGGGGGCTGGGAGAAATGTGAGTGGTGCTTGGGAGAGATGTGAGTGGGGGCTGGGAGAGATGTGAGTGTGGGCTGTGAGAGATGTGAGTGGGGATGGTAAAGATGTGATGGGGCTAGGAGAGATGTGAGGGGGGCTGGGAGAGATGTGAGGAGGGCTGATAGAGATGTGAGGGGGGCTGGGAGAGATGTGAGGGGGGTATGGAGAGATGTGAGGGGGGCTGGGAGAGATGTGAGGGGGGCTGGGAGAGATGTGAGCGGGGCTAGGAGAGATGTGAGGGGGGCTGGGAGAGATGTAAGGGGCTGGGAGAGATGTGAGGGGGTCTGGGAGAAATGTGAGGGGGGCTGGGTGAGATGTAAGGGAGAATGGGTGAGATGTGAGGGGGCTGCGTGAGATGTGAGGGGGACTGGGAGAGATGTGAGAGGGGCTTGGAGAGATGTGAGGGGCGGCTTTGAGAGATGTGAGGGGGGGCTAGTAGAGATGTGAGGGGGGGCTTGGAGAGATGTGATTGTGGCTGGGAGAGATGTGAGGTGTGCTGGGAGCGATGTGATGGGGGGGCTGGGAGAGATGTGAGTGGGGCTGGAAGAGATGTGATGGGGGGGCTGGGAGAGATGTGAGTGGGGCTGGAAGAGATGTGAGGTGGGCTGGGAGAGATGTGAGGGGGCTGGGAGAGATGTTAGGGGGCTTGGAGAGATGTGAGGGGGTGGGAGTGATGTGAGGGGGACTGGGAGAGTTGTCAGGGGGAGAGATGTGAGAGGGGCTGGGAGAGATGTGAGGGGGTCTGGGAGAAATGTGAGGGGGGCTGGGTGAGATGTAAGGGAGAATGGGTGAGATGTGAGGGGGCTGCGTGAGATGTGAGGGGGACTGGGAGAGATGTGAGAGGGGCTTGGAGAGATGTGAGGGGCGGCTTTGAGAGATGTGAGGGGGGGCTAGTAGAGATGTGAGGGGGGGCTTGGAGAGATGTGATTGTGGCTGGGAGAGATGTGAGGTGTGCTGGGAGCGATGTGATGGGGGGGCTGGGAGAGATGTGAGTGGGGCTGGAAGAGATGTGATGGGGGGGCTGGGAGAGATGTGAGTGGGGCTGGAAGAGATGTGAGGTGGGCTGGGAGAGATGTGAGGGGGCTGGGAGAGATGTTAGGGGGCTTGGAGAGATGTGAGGGGGTGGGAGTGATGTGAGGGGGACTGGGAGAGTTGTCAGGGGGAGAGATGTGAGAGGGGCTGGGAGATATGTAGGGTGGGCTGGGAGAGATGTAAGGGGGGACTGGGAGAGATGTAAGGGGGGGATGGGAGTGATGTAAGGCGGTCTGGGAGAGATGTGAGGGGGACTGGAAGAGATGTGAGGGGGGCTGGGAGAGATGTGAGGGAGGCTGGGAGAGATGTGAGGATGGCTGGGAGAGATGTGAGGGGGGCTGGGAGAGATGTGAGGGGGCGGGGAGAGATGTGAGTGGGGCTGGGAGTGATGTGCAGAGGGCTGGGAGAGATGTGAGGGGAGCTGGGAGAGATGTGAGGGGGGCTGGGAGAGATGTGCGGGGGGCTGGAAGAGATGTGAGGGGGTCCTGGAAGAGATGTGAGGGGCTGGGAGAGATGTGAGGGGGCTGGGAGAGATGTGAGGGGGGCTGGGAGAGATGTGAGGGGGGCTGGGAGAGTTGTGAGGGGGCTCGGAGAGATGTGAGGGGGGGCTGGGAGAGATGTTGAGGGGGCTGGTTGAGAAGTGAGGGGGACTGGGTGAGATGTGAAGGGGGCTGGGAGATATGTGAGTGGTGCTTGGGAGAGATGTGAGTGGGGGCTGGGAGAGATGTGAGTGTGGGCTGTGAGAGATGTGAGTGGGGATGGTAAAGATGTGAGGGGGCTGGGAGAAATGTGAGTGGTGCTTGGGAGAGATGTGAGTGGGGGCTGGGAGAGATGTGAGTGTGGGCTGTGAGAGATGTGAGTGGGGATGGTAAAGATGTGAGGGGGCTGGGAGAAATGTGAGTGGTGCTTGGGAGAGATGTGAGGGGTGCTGCTAGAGATGTGAGGGGGGCTGAGAGAGATGTGAGGGGGGCTGAGAGAGATGTGAGAGGGGCTGGGAGAGATGTGAGATATTAGGGGGGATGGGAGAGATGTGATGGGGCTAGGATAGATGTGAGGGGGGCTGGGAGAGATGTGAGGAGGGCTGATAGAGATGTGAGGGGGGCTGGGAGAGATGTGAGGGGGGTATGGAGAGATGTGAGGGGGGCTGAGAGAGATGTGAGGGGGGGCTGGGATAGATGTGAGGTGGGCTGGGAGAGATGTGAGGGGGGCTGGGAGAGAAGTGAGAGGGGCTGGGAGATATGTAGAGTGGGCTGGGAGAGATGTAAGGGGGGATTGGGAGAGATGTAAGGGGGGCTGGGAGTGATGTAAGGCAGTCTGGGAGACATGTGAGTGGGACTAGAAGAGATGTGAGGGGGGCTGGGAGAGATGTGAGGTTGGCTGGGAGAGATGTGAGGGGGGCTGGGAGAGATGTGAGGGGGGCTGGGAGAGATGTGAGGGGGGCTGGGAGAGATGTGCGGGGGGCTGGAAGAGATGTGGGGGGGTCCTGGAAGAGATGTGAGGGGCTGGGAGAGATGTGAGGGGGCTGGGAGAGATGTGAGGGGGGCTGGGAGAGATGTGAGGGGGGCTGGGAGAGTTGTGAGGGGGCTCGGAGAGATGTGAGGGGGGGCTGGGAGAGATGTGAGGGGGCTGGTTGAGAAGTGAGGGGGACTGGGTGAGATGTGAAGGGGGCTGGGAGATATGTGAGTGGTGCTTGGGAGAGATGTGAGTGGGGGCTGGGAGAGATGTGAGTGTGGGCTGTGAGAGATGTGAGTGGGGATGGTAAAGATGTGAGGGGGCTGGGAGAAATGTGAGTGGTGCTTGGGAGAGATGTGAGTGGGGGCTGGGAGAGATGTGAGTGTGGGCTGTGAGAGATGTGAGTGGGGATGGTAAAGATGTGATGGGGCTAGGAGAGATGTGAGGGGGGCTGGGAGAGATGTGAGGAGGGCTGATAGAGATGTGAGGGGGGCTGGGAGAGATGTGAGGGGGGTATGGAGAGATGTGAGGGGGGCTGGGAGAGATGTGAGGGGGGCTGGGAGAGATGTGAGCGGGGCTAGGAGAGATGTGAGGGGGGCTGGGAGAGATGTAAGGGGCTGGGAGAGATGTGAGGGGGTCTGGGAGAAATGTGAGGGGGGCTGGGTGAGATGTAAGGGAGAATGGGTGAGATGTGAGGGGGCTGCGTGAGATGTGAGGGGGACTGGGAGAGATGTGAGAGAGGCTTGGAGAGATGTAAGGGGGGCTGGGAGAGATGTGAGGGGCGGCTTTGAGAGATATGAGGGGGGGCTAGTAGAGATGTGAGGGGGGGCTTGGAGAGATGTGATTGTGGCTGGGAGAGATGTGAGGTGTGCTGGGAGCGATGTGATGGGGGGGCTGGGAGAGATGTGAGTGGGGCTGGAAGAGATGTGATGGGGGGGCTGGGAGAGATGTGAGTGGGGCTGGAAGAGATGTGAGGTGGGCTGGGAGAGATGTGAGGGGGCTGGGAGAGATGTTAGGGGGCTTGGAGAGATGTGAGGGGGTGGGAGTGATGTGAGGGGGACTGGGAGAGTTGTCAGGGGGAGAGATGTGAGAGGGGCTGGGAGATATGTAGGGTGGGCTGGGAGAGATGTAAGGGGGGACTGGGAGAGATGTAAGGGGGGGATGGGAGTGATGTAAGGCGGTCTGGGAGAGATGTGAGGGGGACTGGAAGAGATGTGAGGGGGGCTGGGAGAGATGTGAGGGAGGCTGGGAGAGATGTGAGGATGGCTGGGAGAGATGTGAGGGGGGCTGGATGAGATGTGAGTGGGCTGGGAGAGATGTGAGGGGGCTGGGAGAGATGTGAGTGGGGCTGGGAGTGATGTGCAGAGGGCTGGAAGAGATGTGAGGGGGGGCTGGATGAGATGTGAGTGGGCTGGGAGAGATGTGAGGGGGCTGGGAGAGATTTGAGTGTGGCTGGGTGAGATGTGAGGGGGACTGGGTGAGATGTGAGAGGGGCTGGTAGAGATGTGAGGGTTGGTTGGGAGAGATGTAAGGGAGGACTGGGAGAGATATAAGGGGGGCTGGGAGAGATGTGAGATATGAGGGGGGATGGGAGAGATGTGAGGGGGGCTGAGAGAGATGTGAGAGGGGCTGGGAGAGATGTGAGATATGAGGGGGGATGGGAGAGATGTGATGGGGCTGGGAGAGATGTGAGGAGGGCTGATAGAGATGTGAGGGGGGCTGGGAGAGATGTGAGGGGGGTATGGAGAGATGTGAGGGGGGCTGGGAGAGATGTGAGGGGGGGCTGGGATAGATGTGAGGTGGGCTGGGAGAGATGTGAGGGGGGCTGGGAGAGAAGTGAGAGGGGCTGGGAGATATGTAGGGTGGGCTGGGAGAGATGTAAGGGGGGATTGGGAGAGATGTAAGGCAGTCTGGGAGACATGTGAGGGGGACTAGAAGAGATGTGAGGGGGCTGGGAGAGATGTGAGGTTGGCTGGGAGAGATGTGAGGGGGGCTGGGAGAGATGTGAGGGGGGCTTGGAGAGATGTGAGGGGGGCTGGGAGAGATGTGCGGGGGGCTGGAATAGATGTGGGGGGGTCCTGGAAGAGATGTGAGGGGCTGGGAGAGATGTGAGGGGGCTGGGAGAGATGTGAGGGGGGCTGGGAGAGTTGTGAGGGGGCTCGGAGAGATGTGAGGGGGGGCTGGGAGAGATGTGAGGGGGCTGGTTGAGAATTGAGGGGGACTGGGTGAGATGTGAAGGGGGCTGGGAGATATGTGAGTGGTGCTTGGGAGAGATGTGAGTGGGGGCTGGGAGAGATGTGAGTGTGGGCTGTGAGAGATGTGAGTGGGGATGGTAAAGATGTGAGGGGGCTGGGAGAAATGTGAGTGGTGCTTGGGAGAGATGTGAGTGGGGGCTGGGAGAGATGTGAGTGTGGGCTGTGAGAGATGTGAGTGGGGATGGTAAAGATGTGATGGGGCTAGGAGAGATGTGAGGGGGGCTGGGAGAGATGTGAGGAGGGCTGATAGAGATGTGAGGGGGGCTGGGAGAGATGTGAGGGGGGTATGGAGAGATGTGAGGGGGGCTGGGAGAGATGTGAGGGGGGCTGGGAGAGATGTGAGCGGGGCTAGGAGAGATGTGAGGGGGGCTGGGAGAGATGTAAGGGGCTGGGAGAGATGTGAGGGGGTCTGGGAGAAATGTGAGGGGGGCTGGGTGAGATGTAAGGGAGAATGGGTGAGATGTGAGGGGGCTGCGTGAGATGTGAGGGGGACTGGGAGAGATGTGAGAGGGGCTTGGAGAGATGTGAGGGGCGGCTTTGAGAGATGTGAGGGGGGGCTAGTAGAGATGTGAGGGGGGGCTTGGAGAGATGTGATTGTGGCTGGGAGAGATGTGAGGTGTGCTGGGAGCGATGTGATGGGGGGCTGGGAGAGATGTGAGTGGGGCTGGATGAGATGTGATGGGGGGGCTGGGAGAGATGTGAGTGGGGCTGGAAGAGATGTGAGGTGGGCTGGGAGAGATGTGAGGGGGCTGGGAGAGATGTTAGGGGGCTTGGAGAGATGTGAGGGGGTGGGAGTGATGTGAGGGGGACTGGGAGAGTTGTCAGGGGGAGAGATGTGAGAGGGGCTGGGAGATATGTAGGGTGGGCTGGGAGAGATGTAAGGGGGGACTGGGAGAGATGTAAGGGGGGGATGGGAGTGATGTAAGGCGGTCTGGGAGAGATGTGAGGGGGACTGGAAGAGATGTGAGGGGGGCTGGGAGAGATGTGAGGGAGGCTGGGAGAGATGTGAGGATGGCTGGGAGAGATGTGAGGGGGGCTGGTAGAGATGTGAGGGGGCGGGGAGAGATGTGAGTGGGGCTGGGAGTGATGTGCAGAGGGCTGGAAGAGATGTGAGGGGGGGCTGGATGAGATGTGAGTGGGCTGGGAGAGATGTGAGGGGGCTGGGAGAGATTTGAGTGTGGCTGGGTGAGATGTGAGGGGGACTGGGTGAGATGTGAGAGGGGCTGGTAGAGATGTGAGGGTTGGTTGGGAGAGATGTAAGGGAGGACTGGGAGAGATGTAAGGGGGCGCTGGGAGAGATGTGAGGGGGGCTGGGAGAGCTATAAGGGGAGCTGGGCGATATGTAAAGGGTCTAGGAGAGATGTGAGGGGCGGCTTGGAAAGATGTGAGGGGGGTTAGGAGAGATGTGAGGGGGGGCTGGGAGCGATGTGAGTGTACTGGGAGAGATGTGAGGGGCCTGGGAGAGATGTGAGGGGGACTGGAAGAGATGTGACGGGGGCTGGGAGAGATGTGAGGGGGGCTGGAATAAATGTGAGGAGGGCTGGGAGAGATGGTAGGGGAGCTGGGAGAGATGTGAGGGGGGCTGGGAGAGATGTGAGGGGGGTGGGAGAGATGTGAGGGGGCTGGGTGAGATGTGAGGGGGACTGGGTGAGATGAGAGGGGGCTGGGTGATATGTGAGGGAGGCTTGGAGAGATGTGAGAGGGGCTGGGAGAGATGTGAGGGGGGGGCTGGGAGAGATGTGAGTCGGCTGGGAGAGATATTAGGGGCGGCAGGAAGAGATGTGAGGGGGGCTGGGAGAGATTTGAGGGGTGCTGGGAGAGATGTGAGGGTGCTGGGAGAGATGTGAGTGGGCTGGGAGAGATGTGAGGGGGCTGGAAGAGATGTGAGGGGGCTGGAAGAGATGTGAGGGGGCTGAGAGAGATGTGAGGGGGCTGGGAGAGATGTGAGGGGGGCTGGGAGAGCTGTGAGGGGGGCTGGGAGAGATGTGAGGGGGCTGGGAGAGATGTGAGTGGGGGCTGGGAGAGATGTGAGGGGGGGCTGGGAGAGATGTGAGTGGGGTTGATAGAGATGGGAGGGGGGCTGGGAGAAATGTGAGTTGGCTGGGAGAGATGTGAGGGGGGTCTGGGAGAGATGTGAGGAGGGCTGGGAGAGATGTGAGGGGGGCTGGCAGAGATGTGAGGTGGTATGGAGAGATGTGAGGGGGGCTGGGAGAGATGTGAGGGGGGCTGGGAGAGAAGTAAGGGGCTGGGAGAGATGTGAGGGGGGCTGGGAGAGATGTGAGGGGGCTGGGAGAGATGTGAGGGGGGCTGGGAGAGAAGTAAGGGGCTGGGAGAGATGTGAGGGGGGCTGGGAGAGATGTGAGGGGGCTGGGAGAGATGTGAGGGGGATTGAAGAGATGTGAGGGGGGCTGGGAGAGATGTGAGGGGGGCTGGGAAAGATGTGATGGGGGTCTGGGAGAGATGTGAGGGGGGGCTGGAATAGATGTGAAGTGGGCTGGGAGAGATGTGAGGGGGGCTGGGAGATATGTAGGGTGGGCTGGGAGAGATGTAAGGGGGGATTGGGAGAGATGTAAGGGGGGCTGGGAGTGATGTAAGGCAGTCTGGGAGAGATGTGAGGGGGACTAGAAGAGACGTGAGGGGGGCTGGGAGAGATGTGAGGTTGGCTGGGAGAGATGTGAGGGGGGCTGGGAGAGATGTGAGGGGGGCTGGGAGAGATGTGAGGGGGGCTGGGAGAGATGTGCGGGGGGCTGGAAGAGATGTGAGGGGTTCCTGGAAGAGATGTGAGGGGCTGGGAGAGATGTGAGGGGGCTGGGAGAGATGTGAGGGGGGCTGGGAGAGATGTGAGGGGGGCTGGGAGAGTTGTGAGGGGGCTCAGAGAGATGTGAGGGGGGGCTGGGAGAGATGTGAGGGAGCTGGGTGAGATGTGAGGGGGACTGGGTGAGATGTGAGGGGGCTGGGAGATATGTGATTGGGGTCTGGGAGAGATGTGAGGGGGCTGGGTGAGATGTGAGTGGGACTGGGTGAGATGTGAGGGGGGCTGGGTGATATGTAAGGGAGGCTGGGAGAGATGTGAGAGGGGCTGGGAGAGATGTGAGGGGGGGCTGGGAGATATGTGAGTGGGCTGGGAGAGATATTAGGGGCGGCTGGGAGAGATATTAGGGGCGGCTGGGAGAGATGTGAGTGGTGCTGGGAGAGATTTAAGTGGTGCTGGAAGAGATGTGAGGGGGCTGGGAGAGATGTGAGGGGGCTGGGAGAGATTTGAGGGGGGCTGGGAGAGATGTGAAGGGGCTGGGAGAGATGTGAGGGGGCTGGGAGAGATGTGAGGGTGGCTGGGAGAGATGTGAGGGGGGCTGGGAGAGATGTGAGAGGGCTGAGAGAGATGTGAGGGGGCTGGGAGAGATGTGAGTGGGGGCTGGGAGAGATGTGAGTGTGGGCTGGGAGAGATGTGAGTGGGGATGGTAAAGATGTGAGGGGGCTGGGAGAACTGTGAGGGGTGCTGGAAGAGATGTGATGGGGGGCTGGGAGAGATGTGAGGGGGGGCTGGGATAGATGTGAGGTGGGCTGGGAGAGATGTGAGGGGGGATGGGAGAGAAGTGAGAGGGGCTGGGAGATATGTAGGGTGGGCTGGGAGAGATGTAAGGGGGGATTGGGAGAGATGTAAGGGGGGCTGGGAGTGATGTAAGGCAGTCTGGGAGACATGTGAGGGGGACTAGAAGAGATGTGAGGGGGGCTGGGAGAGATGTGAGGTTGGCTGGGAGAGATGTGAGGTGGACTGGGAGAGATGTGAGGGGGGCTGGGAGAGATGTGAGGGGGGCTGGGAGAGATGTGCGGGGGGCTGGAAGAGATGTGAGGGGGTCCTGGAAGAGATGTGAGGGGCTGGGAGAGATGTGAGGGGGCTGGGAGAGATGTGAGGGGGGCTGGGAGAGATGTGAGGGGGGCTGGGAGAGTTGTGAGGGGGCTCAGAGAGATGTGAGGGGGGGCTGGGAGAGATGTGAGGGGGCTGGTTGAGAAGTGAGGGGGACTGGGTGAGATGTGAAGGGGGCTGGGAGATATGTGAGTGGTGCTTGGGAGAGATGTGAGTGGGGGCTGGGAGAGATGTGAGTGTGGGCTGTGAGAGATGTGAGTGGGGATGGTAAAGATGTGAGGGGGCTGGGAGAAATGTGAGTGGTGCTTGGGAGAGATGTGAGTGGGGGCTGGGAGAGATGTGAGTGTGGGCTGTGAGAGATGTGAGTGGGGATGGTAAAGATGTGAGGGGGCTGGGAGAAATGTGAGTGGTGCTTGGGAGAGATGTGAGGGGGGCTGCTAGAGATGTGAGGGGGGCTGAGAGAGATGTGAGGGGGGCTGAGAGAGATGTGAGAGGGGCTGGGAGAGATGTGAGATATGAGAGGGGATGGGAGAGATGTGATGGGGCTAGGAGAGATGTGAGGGGGGCTGGGAGAGATGTGAGGAGGGCTGATAGAGATGTGAGGGGGGCTGGGAGAGATGTGAGGGGGGTATGGAGAGATGTGAGGGGGGCTGGGAGAGATGTGAGGGGGGCTGGGAGAGATGTGAGTGGGGCTAGGAGAGATGTGAGGGGGGCTGGGAGAGATGTAAGGGGCTGGGAGAGATGTGAGGGGGTCTGGGAGAAATGTGAGGGGGGCTGGGTGAGATGTAAGGGAGACTGGGTGAGATGTGAGGGGGCAGCGTGAGATGTGAGGGGGACTGGGAGAGATGTGAGAGGGGCTTGGAGAGATGTAAGGGGGGCTGGGAGAGATGTGAGGGGCGGCTTTGAGAGATGTGAGGGGGTCTAGTAGAGATGTGAGGGGGGGCTTGGAGAGATGTGATTGTGGCTGGGAGAGATGTGAGGTGTGCTGGGAGAGATGTGATGGTACTGGGAGAGATGTGAGGGGGCTTGGAGAGATGTGAGGGGGGCTGGAAGAGATGTGATGGGGGGGCTGGGAGAGATGTGAGTGGGGCTGGAAGAGATGTGAGGTGGGCTGGGAGAGATGTGAGGGGGCTGGGAGAGATGTTAGGGGGCTTGGAGAGATGTGAGGGGGTGGGAGTGATGTGAGGGGGACTGGGAGAGATGTCAGGGGGACTGGGAGAGATGTGAGGGGGGCTGGGAGAGATGTGAGGGGACTGGGAGAGATGTGAGGGGGGCTGGGAGAGATGTGAGAGGGGCTGGGAGAGATGTTAGGGGGGCTTGGAGAGATGTGATGGGGCTGGTAGAGATGTGAGGAGGCTGGGAGAGATGTGAGGGTGGCTGGGAGAGATGTGAGAGGGGCTGGGAGATATGTAGGGGGGACTGGAAGAAATGTAATGGGGGACTGGGAGAGATGTAAGGGGGACTGAAAGAGATGTGAGAGGGGCTGGGAGAGATGTGAGGGGGGCTGGGGGAGATGTGAGGGGGGCTGGGAGAGATGTGAGGAGGGCTGGGAGAGATGTGAGGTGGGCTTGTAGAGATGTGACGGGGGCTGGTAGAGATGTGAGTGGGCTGGGAGAGATGTGAGGGGGGCTGGGAGAGATGTGAGGGGGCTGGGAGAGATGTGAGGGTGGGCTAGGAGAGATGTGAAGGGGCTGGGAGAGATGTGAGGAGGCTGGGAGAGATGTGAGGGGGGCTGGGAGAGATGTGAGAGGGGCTGGGAGAGATGTAAGGGGGGACTGGGAGAGATGTAAGGGGGGATGGGAGTGATGTAAGGCGGTCTGGAAGAGATGTGAGGGGGACTGGAAGAGATGTGAGGGGGGCTGGGAGAGATGTGAGGGAGGCTGGGAGAGATGTGAGGATGGCTGGGAGAGATGTGAGGGGGGCTGGAAGAGATGTGAGGGGGGGCTGGGTGAGATGTGAGTGGGCTGGGAGAGATGTGAGGGGGCTGGGAGAAATTTGAGGGTGGCTGGGAGAGATGTGAGGGTGGCTGGAAAAGATGTGAGGGGGGGCTGGGAGAGATGTGAGTGGGCTGGGAGAGATGTGAGAGGGGCTGGAAGAGCTATGAGGGGAGCTGGGCGATATGTAAAGGGGTCTAGGAGAGATGTGAGGGGCGGCTTGGAAAGATGTGAGGGGGGCTGGGAGCGATGTGAGGGTACTGGGAGAGATGTGAGGGGCCTGGGAGAGATGTGAGAGGGGCTGGAAGAGATGTGACGGGGGCTGGGAGAGATGGGCAGGGGGGCTGGAAGAGATATGAGCGGGGGCTGGAAGAGATCTGAGGGGGCTGGGAGAGATGTGAGGGTGCTAGGAGAGATGTGAGGGGGGCTGGGATAGATGTGAGGAGGGCTGGGAGAGATGGTAGGGGAGCTGGGAGAGATGTGAGGGGGGCTGGGAGAGATGTGAGGGGGGTGGGAGAGATGTGAGGGGGGTGGGAGAGATGAGAGGGGGACTGGGTGAGATGAGAGGGGGCTGGGTGATATGTGAGTGAGGCTTGGAGAGATGTGAGAGGGGCTGGGAGAGATGTGAGGGGGGGCTGGGAGATATGTGAGTCGTCTGGGAGAGATATTAGGGGCGGCTGGGAGAGATGTGAGAGGGGCTTGGAGAGATTTGAGGGGTGCTGGGAGAGATGTGAGGGTGCTGGGAGAGATGTGAGTGTGCTGGGAGAGATGTGAGGGGGCTTGAAGAGAATTGAGGGGGGCTGGAAGAGATGTGAGGGGGCTGAGAGAGATGTGAGGGGGCTGGGAGTGATGTGAGGGGGCTGGGAGAGATGTGAAGGGGCTGTGAGAGATGTGAGGGGGCTGGGAGAGATGTGAGTGGGGGCTGGGAGAGATGTGAGGGGGGGCTGGGAGAGATGTGAGTGGGGATGATAGAGATGGGAGGGGGGCTGGGAGAAATGTGAGTTGGCTGGTAGATGTGAGGGGGGCTGGGAGAGATGTGAGGGGAGCTGAGAGAGATGTAAGGGAGGACTGGGAGAGATGTAAGGGGGCACTGGGAGAGATGTAAGGGGTCTGGGAGAGATGTCAGGGGGGGCTTGGAGAGATGTGAGGGGGGCTGGGAGAGATGTGAGGGGGGCTGGGGAAGATGTGAAGGGAGCTAGGAGAGATGTGAGGGGGGCTGGGAGAGCTATGAGGGGAGCTGGGCGATATGTAAAGGGGTCTAGGAGAGATGTGAGGGGCAGTTTGGAAAGATGTGAGGGGGGCTAGGAGAGATGTGAGGGGGGGCTGGGAGCGATGTGAGGGTACTGGGAGAGATGTGAGGGGCCTGGGAGAGATGTGAGAGGGGCTGGAAGAGATGTGACGGGGGCTGGGAGAGATGTGCAGGGGGGCTGGAAGAGATATGAGCGGGGGCTGGAAGAGATCTGAGGGGGCTGGGAGAGATGTGAGGGGGCTAGGAGAGATGTGCGGGGGGCTGGGATAGATGTGAGGAGGGCTGGGAGAGATGGTAGGGGAGCTGGGAGAGATGTGAGAGGGGCTGGGAGAGATGTGAGGGGGGTGGGAGAGATGTGAGGGGGCTGGGTGAGATGTGAGGGGGACTGGGTGAGATGTGAGGGGGGCTGGGAGATATGTGATTGGGGTCTGGGAGAGATGTGAGGGGGCTGGGTGAGATGTGAGTGGGACTGGGTGAGATGTGAGGGGGGCTGGGTGATATGTAAGGGAGGCTGGGAGAGATGTGAGAGGGGCTGGGAGAGATGTGAGGGGGGGCTGGGAGATATGTGAGTGGGCTGGGAGAGATATTAGGGGCGGCTGGGAGAGATATTAGGGGCGGCTGGGAGAGATGTGAGTTGTGCTGGGAGAGATTTAAGTGGTGCTGGAAGAGATGTGAGGGGGCTGGGAGAGATGTGAGGGGGCTGGGAGAGATTTGAGGGGGGCTGGGAGAGATGTGAAGGGGCTGGGAGAGATGTGAGGGGGCTGGGAGAGATGTGAGGGTGGCTGGGAGAGATGTGAGGGGGGCTGGGAGAGATGTGAGAGGGCTGAGAAAGATGTGAGGGGGCTGGGAGAGATGTGAGTGGGGGCTGGGAGAGATGTGAGTGTGGGCTGGGAGAGATGTGAGTGGGGATGGTAAAGATGTGAGGGGGCTGGGAGAAATGTGAGGGGTGCTGGAAGAGATGTGATGGGGGGCTGGGAGAGATGTGAGGGGGGGCTGGGATAGATGTGAGGTGGGCTGGGAGAGATGTGAGGGGGGCTGGGAGAGAAGTGAGAGGGGCTGGGAGATATGTAGGGTGGGCTGGGAGAGATGTAAGGGGGGATTGGGAGAGATGTAAGGGGGGCTGGGAGTGATGTAAGGCAGTCTGGGAGACATGTGAGGGGGACTAGAAGAGATGTGAGGGGGGCTGGGAGAGATGTGAGGTTGGCTGGGAGAGATGTGAGGTGGACTGGGAGAGATATGAGGGGGGCTGGGAGAGATGTGAGGGGGGCTGGGAGAGATGTGCGGGGGGCTGGAAGAGATGTGAGGGGGTCCTGGAAGAGATGTGAGGGGCTGGGAGAGATGTGAGGGGGCTGGGAGAGATGTGAGGGGGGCTGGGAGAGATGTGAGGGGGGCTGGGAGATTTGTGAGGGGGCTCGGAGAGATGTGAGGGGGGGCTGGGAGAGATGTGAGGGGGCTGGTTGAGAAGTGAGGGGGACTGGGTGAGATGTGAAGGGGGCTGGGAGATATGTGAGTGGTGCTTGGGAGAGATGTGAGAGGGGCTGGGAGAGATGTGAGATATGAGGGGGGATGGGAGAGATGTGATGGGGCTAGGAGAGATGTGAGGGGGGCTGGGAGAGATGTGAAGAGGGCTGATAGAGATGTGAGGGGGGCTGGGAGAGATGTGAGGGGGGTATGGAGAGATGTGAGGGGGGCTGGGAGAGATGTGAGGGGGGCTGGGAGAGATGTGAGTGGGGCTAGGAGAGATGTGAGGGGGGCTGGGAGAGATGTAAGGGGCTGGGAGAGATGTGAGGGGGTCTGGGAGAAATGTGAGGGGGGCTGGGTGAGATGTAAGGGAGACTGGGTGAGATGTGAGGGGGCTGCGTGAGATGTGAGGGGGACTGGGAGAGATGTGAGAGGGGCTTGGAGAGATGTGAGGGGGGGCTAGTAGAGATGTGAGGGGGGGCTTGGAGAGATGTGATTGTGGCTGGGAGAGATGTGAGGTGTGCTGGGAGAGATGTGATGGTACTGGGAGAGATGTGAGGGGGCTTGGAGAGATGTGAGGGGGGCTGGAAGAGATGTGATGGGGGGGCTGGGAGAGATGTGAGTGGGGCTGGAAGAGATGTGAGGTGGGCTGGGAGAGATGTGAGGGGGCTGGGAGAGATGTTAGGGGGCTTGGAGAGATGTGAGGGGGTGGGAGTGATGTGAGGGGGACTGGGAGAGATGTCAGGGGGACTGGGAGAGATGTGAGGGGGGCTGGGAGAGATGTGAGGGGGCTGGGAGAGATGTGAGGGGGGCTGGGAGAGATGTGAGAGGGGCTGGGAGAGATGTTAGGGGGGCTTGGAGAGATGTGATGGGGCTGGTAGAGATGTGAGGAGGCTGGGAGAGATGTGAGGGTGGCTGGGAGAGATGTAAGAGGGGCTGGGAGATATGTAGGGGGGACTGGAAGAAATGTAATGGGGGACTGGGAGAGATGTAAGGGGGACTGAAAGAGATGTGAGAGGGGCTGGGAGAGATGTGAGGGGGGCTGGGGGAGATGTGAGGGGGGCTGGGAGAGATGTGAGGAGGGCTGGGAGAGATGTGAGGTGGGCTTGTAGAGATGTGACGGGGGCTGGTAGAGATGTGAGTGGGCTGGGAGAGATGTGAGGGGGGCTTGGAGAGATGTGAGGGGGCTGGGAGAGATGTGAGGGTGGGCTAGGAGAGATGTGAAGGGGCTGGGAGAGATGTGAGGAGGCTGGGAGAGATGTGAGGGGGGCTGGGAGAGATGTGAGAGGGGCTGGGAGAGATGTAAGGGGGGACTGGGAGAGATGTAAGGGGGGATGGGAGTGATGTAAGGCGGTCTGGAAGAGATGTGAGGGGGACTGGAAGAGATGTGAGGGGGGCTGGGAGAGATGTGAGGGAGGCTGGGAGAGATGTGAGGATGGCTGGGAGAGATGTGAGGGGGGCTGGAAGAGATGTGAGGGGGGGCTGGGTGAGATGTGAGTGGGCTGGGAGAGATGTGAGGGGGCTGGGAGAAATTTGAGGGTGGCTGGGAGAGATGTGAGGGTGGCTGGAAAAGATGTGATGGGGGGCTGGGAGAGATGTGAGTGGGCTGGGAGAGATGTGAGAGGGGCTGGAAGAGCTATGAGGGGAGCTGGGCGATATGTAAAGGGGTCTAGGAGAGATGTGAGGGGCGGCTTGGAAAGATGTGAGGGGGGCTGGGAGCGATGTGAGGGTACTGGGAGAGATGTGAGGGGCCTGGGAGAGATGTGAGAGGGGCTGGAAGAGATGTGACGGGGGCTGGGAGAGATGTGCAGGGGGGCTGGAAGAGATATGAGTGGGGGCTGGAAGAGATCTGAGGGGGCTGGGAGAGATGTGAGGGTGCTAGGAGAGATGTGAGGGGGGCTGGGATAGATGTGAGGAGGGCTGGGAGAGATGGTAGGGGAGCTGGGAGAGATGTGAGGGGGGCTGGGAGAGATGTGAGGGGGGTGGGAGAGATGTGAGGGGGGTGGGAGAGATGAGAGGGGGACTGGGTGAGATGAGAGGGGGCTGGGTGATATGTGAGTGAGGCTTGGAGAGATGTGAGAGGGGCTGGGAGAGATGTGAGGGGGGGCTGGGAGATATGTGAGTCGTCTGGGAGAGATATTAGGGGCGGCTGGGAGAGATGTGAGAGGGGCTGGGAGAGATTTGAGGGGTGCTGGGAGAGATGTGAGGGTTCTGGGAGAGATGTGAGTGTGCTGGGAGAGATGTGAGGGGGCTTGAAGAGAATTGAGGGGGGCTGGAAGAGATGTGAGGGGGCTGAGAGAGATGTGAGGGGGCTGGGAGTGATGTGAGGGGGCTGGGAGAGATGTGAAGGGGCTGTGAGAGATGTGAGGGGGCTGGGAGAGATGTGAGTGGGGGCTGGGAGAGATGTGAGGGGGGGCTGGGAGAGATGTGAGTGGGGATGATAGAGATGGGAGGGGGGCTGGGAGAAATGTGAGTTGGCTGGGAGATGTGAGGGGGGCTGGGAGAGATGTGAGGGGAGCTGAGAGAGATGTAAGGGAGGACTGGGAGAGATGTAAGGGGGCACTGGGAGAGATGTAAGGGGTCTGGGAGAGATGTCAGGGGGGGCTTGGAGAGATGTGAGGGGGGCTGGGAGAGATGTGAGGGGGGCTGGGGAAGATGTGAAGGGAGCTAGGAGAGATGTGAGGGGGGCTGGGAGAGCTATGAGGGGAGCTGGGCGATATGTAAAGGGGTCTAGGAGAGATGTGAGGGGCGGTTTGGAAAGATGTGAGGGGGGCTAGGAGAGAAGTGAGGGGGGGCTGGGAGCGATGTGAGGGTACTGGGAGAGATGTGAGGGGCCTGGGAGAGATGTGAGAGGGGCTGGAAGAGATGTGACGGGGGCTGGGAGAGATGTGCAGGGGGGCTGGAAGAGATATGAGCGGGGGCTGGAAGAGATCTGAGGGGGCTGGGAGAGATGTGAGGGGGCTAGGAGAGATGTGCGGGGGGCTGGGATAGATGTGAGGAGGGCTGGGAGAGATGGTAGGGGAGCTGGGAGAGATGTGAGAGGGGCTGGGAGAGATGTGAGGGGGGTGGGAGAGATGTGAGGGGGCTGGGTGAGATGTGAGGGGGACTGGGTGAGATGAGAAGGGGCTGGGTGATATGTGAGGGAGGCTTGGAGAGATGTTTGAGGGGCTGGGAGAGATGTGAGGGGGGGCTTGGAGAAATTTGAGTCGTCTGCGAGAGATATTAGGGGCGGCTGTGAGAGATGTGAGGGGGGCTGGGAGAGATTTGAGGGTTTTTTTGAGAGATGTGAGGGTGCTGGGAGAGATGTGAGGGGGCTGGAAGAGATGTTAGGGGGGCTGGAAGAGATGTGAGGGGGCTGGGAGAGTTGTGAGGGGGGCTGGGAGAGATGTGAGGGGGGCTGGGAGAGATGTGAGGGGGGCTGGGAGAGATGTGAGGGGGCTGGGAGAGATGTGAGTGGGGGCTGGGAGATATGTGAGGGGGGGGCTGGGAGAGATGTGAGTGGAGATGGTAGAGATGGGAGGGGGGCTGGGAGAAATGTGAGTTGGCTGGGAGAGATGTGAGGGGGGCTGGGAGAGATGTGAGGGGGGCTGGGAGAGATTTGAGGGGGGCTGGGGAAGATGTGAGGGGGGCTGGGAAAGATTTGAGGGGGACTGGGTGAGATGTGAGGGGGGATGGGAGAGATGTGATGGGGCTAGGTGAGATGTGAGGGGGGCTGGGAGAGATGTGAGGAGGGCTGGTAGAGATGTGAGGGGGGCTGGGAGAGATGTGAGGGGGGTATGGAGAGATGTGAGGGGGGCTGGGAGAGATGTGAGGGGGGCTGGAGAGATGTGAGGGGGGCTGGGAGAGATGTAAGGGGCTGGGAGAGATGTGAGGGGGGCTGGGAGGGATGTGAGGGGGGCTGGGAGAGATGTGAGGGGGCTGGGTGAGATGTGAGGGGGACTGGATGAGATGTGAGTGGGGCTGGGTGATATGTGAGGGAGGCTGGGAGAGATGTGAGGGGGGCTAGGAGAGATGTGAGGGGGGCTGGGAGAAATGTGAGGGGGCTGGGAGAGATGTGAGGAGGCTGGGAGAGTTGTGAGGGGGGCTGGGAGAAATGTGAGAGGGGCTGGGACATATGTAGGGTGGGATGGGAGAGATGTAAGGGGGGACTGGGAGAGATGTAAGGGGGGGCTGGGAGTGTTGTAAGGCGGTCTGGGAGAAATGTGAGGGGGACTGGAAGAGATGTGAGGGGGGCTGGGAGAGATGTGAGGGGGGCTGGGAGAGATGCGAGGTTGGCTGGGAGAGATTTGAGGGGGGCTGGGAGAGATGTGAGGGGGGCTGGGAGAGATGTGAGGGGGCTGGGTGAGATGTGAGGGGGACTGGGTGAGATGTGAGGGGGGGCTGGGAGATATGTGAGTAGGCTTAGAGAGATATTAGGGGCAGCTGGGAGAGATGTGAGGGGGGCTGGGAGAGATTTGAGGGGTGCTGGGAGATATGTGAGGGAGCTGGGAGAGATGTGAGGGGGCTGGGAGAGATGTGAGGGGGCAGGAAAAGATGTGAGGGGGGCTGGAAGAGATGTGAGGGGGCTGAGAGAGATGTGAGGGGGCTGGGAGAGATGTGAGGGGGCTGGGAGAGATGTGAGGAGGGCTGGGAAAGATGTGAGGGGGGCTGGGAGAGATGTGAGGGGGGCTGGGAGAGATGTGAGGGTACTGGGAGAGATGTGAGGGGGCTGGGAGAGATGTGAGGCGGGCTGGAAGAGATGTGATGGGGGGCTGGAAGAGATGTGAGGGGGGGCTGGAAGAGATGTTATGTGGGCTGGGAGAGATATGAGGGGGCTGGGAGAGATGTGAGTGGGGCTGGGAGAGATGTGAGAGGTCTGGGAGAGATGTGAGGGGGGGGCTGGGAGATAAGTGAGTGGGCTGGGAGAGATATTAGGGGCGGCTGGGAGAGATGTGATGGGGGCTGGGAGAGATTTGAGGGGTGCTGGTAGAGATGTGAGGGGGCTGGGAGAGATGTGAGGGGGCTGGGAGAGATGTAAGGGCAGCTTGGAGAGATGTGAGAGGGGCTAGGAGAGATGTGAGGGGGGGCTGGGAGAGATGTGAGGGGGCTGGGAGAGATGTGAGGAGGCTGGGAGAGATGTGAGGGGGGCTGGGAGAGATGTGAGAGGGGCTGGGACATATGTAGGGTGGGCTGGGAGAGATGTAAGGGGGGACTGGGAGAGATGTAAGGGGGGGCTGGGAGTGATGTAAGGCGGTCTGGGAGAAATGTGAGGGGGACTGGAAGAGATGTGAGGGGGGCTGGGAGAGATGTGAGGGGGGCTGCGAGAGATGTGTGGTTGGCTGGGAGAGATGTGAGGGGGGCTGGGAGAGATGTGAGGGGGGCTGGGAGAGATGTGAGGGGGGCTGGGAGAGATGTGTGGGGCCTGGAAGAGATGTGAGGGGGCTGGGAGAGATGTGAGGGGGCTGGGAGAGATGTGAGGGGGCTGGGAGAGATGTGAGGGGGCTGGGAGTGATGTGAGGCGGGCTGGAAGAGATGTGATGGTGGGCTTGAAGAGATGTGAGGGGGGGCTGGAAGAGATGTGATGTGGGCTGGGAGAGATATGAGGGGGCTGGGAGAGATGTGAGGGGGGCTGGGAGAGATGTGAGAGGTCTGGGAGAGATGTGAGGGGGCTTGGAGAGATGTGAGGGGAGCTGGGAGAGATGTGAGGGGGGCTGGGAGAGATCTGAGGGGGGCTGGGAGAGATGTGAGGGGGGCTGGGAGAGATGTGACGGGGCTGGGAGAGATGTGCAGGGGGGTTGGAAGAGATGTGAGCAGGGGCTGGAAGAGATCTGAGGGGGCTGGGAGAGATGTGAGGGGGCTAGGAGAGATGTGAGGGGGGCTGGGAGAGATGTGAGGGGGTTGGGAGAGATGTGAGGAGGTCTGGGAGAGATGTGAGGGGGCTGGGAGAGATGTGAGGGGGCTGGGAGAGTTGTGAGGGGGGCTGGGAGTGATGTGAGGGGGGCTGGGAGAGATGTGAGGGGGCTGGGTGAGATGTGAGGGGGACTGGGTGAGATGTGAGGGGGGCTGGGTGATATGTGAGGGAGGCTGGGAGAGATGTGAGAGGGGCTGGGAGAGATGTGAGGGGGGTAGGAGAGATGCAAGGGTGGGGCTGGGATATATGTGAGTTGGGCTGGGAGAGATATTAGGGGCGGCTGGGAGAGATGTGAGGGTGGCTGGGAGAGATTTGAGGGGTTCTGGGAGAGATGTGAGGGGGCTGGGAGAGATGTGAGGGGGGCTGGAAGAGATGTGAGGGGGCTGGAAAAGATGTGAAGGGGCTGGGAGAGATGTGAGGGGGCTGCGAGAGATGTGAGGGGGGCTGGGAGAGATGTGAGGGGGGCTGGGAGAGATGTGAGGGGGGCTTGGAGAGATGTGAGGGGGGCTGGGAGAGATGTGAGGAGGGCTGGGAGAGATGTGAGGGGGGGGGGCTGGGAGAGATGTGATGGGGCTGTGTGATATGTGAGGGAGGATGGGAGAGATGTGAGAGGGGCTTGGTGAGATGTGAGGGGGCTGGGAGAGATGTAAAGGGGGACTGGGAGAGATGTAATGGGGGGGGCTGGGAGCGATGAGAGGGGTCTGGGAGAGATTTGAGGGGTGGCTGGGAGAGATGTGAGGGGGGCTGGGAAAGATTTGAGGGGTGCTGGGAGAGTTCTAAGGGGGCTGGGAGAGATGTGAGGGGCTGTGAGAGATGTGGGGGGGGTGGGTGAGATTTGAGGGGGGCTGAGTGAGATGTGAGGGGAGATGAGAGAGATGTGATGGGGCTAGGAGAGATGTGAGGGTGGCTGGGAGAGATGTGAGGAGGGCTGGGAGAGATTTGAGGGGGGCTGGGAGAGATGTGAGTGGGGTATGCAGAGATGTGAGGAGGGCTGGGAGAGATGTGAGGGGGCTGGGAGAGATGTGAGTGGGGTATGGAGAGATGTGAGGGGGGCTGGGAGAGATGTGAGGGGGGCTGGGAGAGGTGTGAGGGGGCTGGGAGAGATGTGATGGGGGCTTGGAGAGATTTGAGGGGGGCTGGGAGAGATGTGAGGGGCTGGGAGAGATTTGAGGGGGGCTGGGTGAGATGTGAGGGAGGCTGGGTGAGATGTGAGGGGGCTGGGTGAGATGTGAGGGGGGCTGGGTGAGATCTGAGGGGGGCTGGTGAGATGTGAGGGGGACTGGGAGAGATGTGAGGGGGGCTGGGAGAGATGTGAGGGTGGCTGGGAGAGATGTGAGCAGGGCCTGGAAGAGATCTGAGGGGGCTGAAAGAGATGTGAGGGGGCTAGGAGAGATGTGAGGGAGGCTGGGAAAGATGTGAGGGGGGCTGGGAGAGATGTGAGGATGGCTGGTAGAGATGTGAGGGACTGGGAGATATTTGAGGGGGGCTGGGAGAGATGTGAGGGGGGCTGGGAGAGATGTGAGGGGGCTAGGGGAGATGTGAGGGGGCTGGGTGAGATGTGAGGGGGACTGGGTGAGATGTGAGGGGGGCTGGGTGATATGTGAGGGAGGCTGGGAGAGATGTGAGAGGGGCTGGGAGAGATGTGAGGGGGGCTGGGAGAGATGTAAGAGGGGACTGGGAGAGATGTAAGGGGGGCTGGGAGATATGTGAGTGGGCTGGGAGAGATATTAGGGGCGGCTGGGAGAGATGTGAGGGGGGCTGGGAGAGATTTGAGGGGTGCTGGGAAAGATGTGAAGGGGGCTGGGAGAGACGTGAGAGGGCTGGAAGAGATGTGAGGGGGGCTGGAAGAGATGTGAGGGGGGGCTGGAAAAGATGTTAAGGGCTGGGAGAGATGTGAGGGGGCTGGGAGAGATGTGAGGGGGCTGGGAGAGATGTGAGGGGGGCTGGGAGAGATGTGAGGGGGGCTGGGAGAGATGTGAGGGGGGCTGGGAGAGATGTGAGGATGGCTGGTAGAGATGTGAGGGGGGCTGGGTGATATGTGAGGGAGGCTGGGAGAGATTTGAGAGGTGCTGGGAAAGATGTGAAGGGGGCTGGGAGAGACGTGAGAGGGCTGGAAGAGATGTGAAAGGGGCTTGGAGAGATGTGAGGGGGGCTGGGAAAGATGTGAGGGGGGGCTGGGAGAGATGTGAGGGGGCTGGGAGAGATGTGAAAGGGGCTTGGAGAGATGTGAGGGGGGCTGGGAGATATGTAAAGGGGGACTGGGAGAGATGTAATGGGGGGGCTGGGAGAGATGAGAGGGGGCTGGGAGAGATGTGAGGGGGGCTGGGAAAGATTTGAGGGGTGCTGGGAGAGTTCTGAGGGGGCTGGGAGAGATGTGAGGGGGCTGGGAGATGTGGGGGGGTGAGATTTGTGGGGGCTGGGTGAGATGTTATGGGGCTAGGAGAGATGTGAGGGTGGCTGGGAGAGATGTGAGTGGGGTATGGAGAGATGTGAGGGGGGCTGGGAGAGATGTGAGGGGGGCTGGGAGAGATGTGACGGGGGCTTGGAGAGATGTGAGGGGGGCTTGGAGAGATGTGAGGGACTGGGAGAGATGTGAGGGTGGCTGGGAGAGATGTGAGTGGGGGCTGGGAGAGTTGTGAGTGGGGGCTGGGAGAGATGTGACGGGGGCTGGGAGAGATGTGAGGGGCTGGGAGAGATGTGACGGGGGCTGGGAGAGATGTGAGGGGGGCTGGGAGAGATGTGACGGGGGCTGGGAGAGATGTGAGGGGCTGGGAGAGATGTGAGGGTGGCTGGGAGAGATGTGAGGGGGGTTCGTGAGATGTGAGGGGGACTGGGAGAGATGTGAGGGGGGCTGGGAGAGATGTGAGAGGGGCTGGGAGAGATGTGAGGGGGGCTGGGAGAGATGTGAGGGGGCTGGGAAAGATGTGAGGGGGCTGGGAAAGATGTTAGGGGGGCTGGGAGAGATGTGAGGGGGGCTAGGAGAGATGTGAGGGGGGCTGGGAGCGATGTAAGGGGTCTGGGAGAGATGTGAGGGGGGCTGGAAGAGATGTGAGTGGGCTGGGAGAGATGTGAGGGGGGCTGGGATATATGTGAGGGGGGCTGGGAGAGATGTGCAGGGGGGCTGGAAGAGATGTGAGCGGGGGCTGGATGAGATGTGAGGGGGCTGGGAGAGATGTGAGGGTGGCTGGGAGAGATGTGAGGGGGGGGCTGGGAGAGATTTGAGGGGGGCTGGGTGAGATATGAGGGAGGCTGGGTGAGATGTGAGGGGGCTGGGTGAGATGTGAGGGGGGCTGGGTGAGATGTGAGGGGGGCTGGTGAGATGTGAGGGGGACTGTGAGAGATGTGAGGGGGGCTGGGAGAGATGTGAGGGTGGCTGGGAGAGATGTGAGCAGGGCCTGGAAGAGATCTGAGGGGGCTGAAAGAGATGTGAGGGGGCTAGGAGAGATGTGAGGGAGGCTGGGAAAGATGTGAGGGGGGCTGGGAGAGATGTGGGGATGGCTGGCAGAGATGTGAGGGACTGGGAGAGATTTGAGGGGGGCTGGGAGAGATGTGAGGGGGGCTGGGAGAGATGTGAGGGGGGCTAGGGGAGATGTGAGGGGGCTGGGTGAGATGTGAGGGGGACTGGGTGAGATGTGAGGGGGGCTGGGTGATATGTGAGGGAGGCTGGGAGAGATGTGAGAGGGGCTGGGAGAGATGTGAGGGGGGCTGGGAGAGATGTAAGAGGGGACTGGGAGAGATTTAAGGGGGGGCTGGGAGATATGTGAGTGGGCTGGGAGAGATATTAGGGGCGGCTGGGAGAGATGTGATGGGGGCTGGGAGAGATTTGAGAGGTGCTGGGAAAGATGTGAAGGGGGCTGGGAGAGACGTGAGAGGGCTGGAAGAGATGTGAGGGGGGCTGGAAGAGATGTGAGGGGGGGCTGGAAAAGATGTTAAGGGGCTGGGAGAGATGTGAGGGGGCTGGGAGAGATGTGAGGGGGGCTGGGAGAGATGTGAGGGGGGCTGGGAGAGATGTGAGGGGGGCTGGGAGAGATGTGAGGGGGGCTGGGAGAGATGTGAGGTTGGCTGGGAGAGATGTGAGAGGGGCTGGGAGAGATGTGAGGGGGGCTGGGAGAGATGTGAGGGGGGCTGGGAGAGATGTGAGGAGGGCTGGGAGAGATGTGAGGGGGGGCTGGGAGAGATGTGAGGAGGGCTGGGAGAGATGTGAGGGGGGGCTGGGAGAGATGTGAGGGGGCTGGGTGATATGTGAGGGAGGCTGGGAGAGATGTGAGAGGGGCTTGGAGAGATGTGAGGGGGGCTGGGAGATATGTAAAGGGGGACTGGGAGAGATGTAATGGGGGGGCTGGGAGAGATGAGAGGGGGCTGGGAGAGATGTGAGGGGGGCTGGGAAAGATTTGAGGGGTGCTGGGAGAGTTCTGAGGGGGCTGGGAGAGATGTGAGGGGGCTGGGAGATGTGGGGGGGGTGAGATTTGTGGGGGGCTGGGTGAGATGTGATGGGGCTAGGAGAGATGTGAGGGTGGCTGGGAGAGATGTGAGTGGGGTATGGAGAGATGTGAGGGGGGCTGGGAGAGATGTGAGGGGGGCTGGGAGAGATGTGAGGGGGGCTTAGAGAGATGTGAGGGGGGCTTGGAGAGATGTGAGGGACTGGGAGAGATGTGAGGGTGGCTGGGAGAGATGTGAGTGGGGGCTGGGAGAGTTGTGAGTGGGGGCTGGGAGAGATGTGACGGGGGCTGGGAGAGATGTGAGGGTGGCTGGGAGAGATGTGAGCAGGGCCTGGAAGAGATCTGAGGGGGCTGAAAGAGATGTGAGGGGGCTAGGAGAGATGTGAGGGAGGCTGGGAAAGATGTGAGGGGGCTGGGAGATGTGGGGGGGGTGAGATTTGTGGGGGGCTGGATGAGATGTGATGGGGCTAGGAGAGATGTGAGGGTGGCTGGGAGAGATGTGAGTGGGGTATGGAGAGATGTGAGGGGGGCTGGGAGAGATGTGAGGGGGGCTGGGAGAGATGTGAGGGGGGCTTAGAGAGATGTGAGGGGGGCTTGGAGAGATGTGAGGGACTGGGAGAGATGTGAGGGTGGCTGGGAGAGATGTGAGTGGGGGCTGGGAGAGTTGTGAGTGGGGGCTGGGAGAGATATGACGGGGGCTGGGAGAGATGTGAGGGTGGCTGGGAGAGATGTGAGCAGGGCCTGGAAGAGATCTGAGGGGGCTGAAAGAGATGTGAGGGGGCTAGGAGAGATGTGAGGGAGGCTGGGAAAGATGTGAGGGGGGCTGAGAGAGATGTGAGGATGGCTGGTAGAGATGTGAGGGACTGGGAGAGATTTGAGGGGGGCTGGGAGAGATGTGAGGGGGGCTGGGAGAGATGTGAGGGGGGCTAGGGGAGATGTGAGGGGGCTGGGTGAGATGTGAGGGGGACTGGGTGAGATGTGAGGGGGGCTGTGTGATATGTGAGGGAGGCTGGGAGAGATGTGAAAGGGGCTGGGAGAGATGTGAGGGGGGCTGGGAGAGATGAAAGAGGGGACTGGGAGAGATGTAAGGGGGGGCTGGGAGATATGTGAGTGGGCTGGGAGAGATATTAGGGGCGGCTGGGAGAGATGTGATGGGGGCTGGGAGAGATTTGAGAGGTGCTGGGAAAGATGTGAAGGGGGCTGGGAGAGACGTGAGATGGCTGGAAGAGATGTGAGGGGGGCTGGAAGAGATGTGAGGGGGGGCTGGAAAAGATGTTAAGGGGCTGGGAGAGATGTGAGGGGGCTGGGAGAGATGTGAGGGGGGCTGGGAGAGATGTGAGGGGGGCTGGGAGAGATGTGAGGGGGGCTGGGAGAGATGTGAGGATGGCTGGTAGAGATGTGAGGGGGGCTGGGTGATATGTGAGGGAGGCTGGGAGAGATGTGAGAGGGGCTGGGAGAGATGTGAGGGGGGCTGGGAGAGATGTAAGAGGGGACTGGGAGAGATGTAAGGGGGGGCTGGGAGATATGTGAGTGGGCTGGGATAGATATTAGGGGCAGCTGGGAGAGATGTGAGGGGGGCTGGGAGAGATTTGAGAGGTGCTGGGAAAGATGTGAAGGGGGCTGGGAGAGACGTGAGAGGGCTGGAAGAGATGTGAGGGGGGCTGGAAGAGATGTGGGGGGGGCTGGAAAAGATGTTAAGGGGCTGGGAGAGATGTGAGGGGGCTGGGAGAGATGTGAGGGGGGCTGGGAGAGATGTGAGGGGGGCTGGGAGAGATGTGAGGGGGGCTGGGAGAGATGTGAGGGGGGCTGGGAGAGATGTGAGGAGGGCTGGGAAAGATGTGAGAGGGGGCTGGGAGAGATGTGAGGAGGGCTGGGAGAGATGTGAGGGGGGGGCTGGGAGAGATGTGAGGGGGGCTTAGAGAGATGTGAGGGGGGCTTGGAGAGATGTGAGGGACTGGGAGAGATGTGAGGGTGGCTGGGAGAGATGTGAGTGGGGGCTGGGAGAGTTGTGAGTGGGGGCTGGGAGAGACGTGACGGGGGCTGGGAGAGATGTGAGGGTGGCTGGGAGAGATGTGAGCAGGGCCTGGAAGAGATCTGAGGGGGCTGAAAGAGATGTGAGGGGGCTAGGAGAGATGTGAGGGAGGCTGGGAAAGATGTGAGGGGGCTGGGAGATGTGGGGGGGTGAGATTTGTGGGGGGCTGGGTGAGATGTGATGGGGCTAGGAGAGATGTGAGGGTGGCTGGGAGAGATGTGAGTGGGGTATGGAGAGATGTGAGGGGGGCTGGGAGAGATGTGAGGGGGGCTGGGAGAGATGTGAGGGGGGCTTAGAGAGATGTGAGAGGGGCTTGGAGAGATGTGAGGGACTTGGAGAGATGTGAGGGTGGCTGGGAGAGATGTGAGTGGGGGCTGGGAGAGTTGTGAGTGGGGGCTGGGAGAGATGTGACGGGGGCTGGGAGAGATGTGAGGGTGGCTGGGAGAGATGTGAGCAGGGCCTGGAAGAGATCTGAGGGGGCTGAAAGAGATGTGAGGGGGCTAGGAGAGATGTGAGGGAGGCTGGGAAAGATGTGAGGGGGGCTGAGAGAGATGTGAGGATGGCTGGTAGAGATGTGAGGGACTGGGAGAGAATTGAGGGGGGCTGGGAGAGATGTGAGGGGGGCTGGGAGAGATGTGAGGGGGGCTAGGGGAGATGTGAGGGGGCTGGGTGAGATGTGAGGGGGACTGGGTGAGATGTGAGGGGGGCTGTGTGATATGTGAGGGAGGCTGGGAGAGATGTGAAAGGGGCTGGGAGAGATGTAAGGGGGGCTGGGAGAGATGAAAGAGGGGACTGGGAGAGATGTAAGGGGGGGCTGGGAGATATGTGAGTGGGCTGGGAGAGATATTAGGGGAGGCTGGGAGAGATGTGATGGGGGCTGGGAGAGATTTGAGAGGTGCTGGGAAAGATGTGAAGGGGGCTGGGAGAGACGTGAGAGGGCTGGAAGAGATGTGAGGGGGGCTGGAAGAGATGTGAGGGGGGGCTGGAAAAGATGTTAAGGGGCTGGGAGAGATGTGAGGGGGCTGGGAGAGATGTGAGGGGGGCTGGGAGAGATGTGAGGGGGGCTGGGAGAGATGTGAGGGGGGCTGGGAGAGATGTGAGGGGGGCTGGGAGAGATGTGAGGATGGCTGGTAGAGATGTGAGGGGGGCTGGAAAAGATGTTAAGTTGCTGGGAGAGATGTGAGGGGGCTGGGAGAGATGTGAGGGGGGCTGGGAGAGATGTGAGGGGGGCTGGGAGAGATGTGAGGGGGGCTGGGAGAGATGTGAGGGGTGCTGGGAGAGATGTGAGGAGGGCTGGGAGAGATGTGAGGGGGGGCTGGGAGAGATGTGAGGAGGGCTGGGAGAGATGTGAGGGGGGGCTGGGAGAGATGTGAGGGGGCTGGGTGATATGTGAGGGAGGCTGGGAGAGATGTGAGGGGGGCTTGGAGAGATGTGAGGGACTGGGAGAGATGTGAGGGTGGCTGGGAGAGATGTGAGTGGGGGCTGGGAGAGTTGTGAGTGGGGGCTGGGAGAGATGTGACGGGGGCTGGGAGAGATGTGAGGGGCTGGGAGAGATGTGACGGGGGCTGGGAGAGATGTGACGGGGGCTGGGAGAGATGTGACGGGGGCTGGGAGAGATGTGAGGGGCTGGGAGAGATGTGAGGGTGGCTGGGAGAGATGTGAGGGGGGCTGGGAGAGATGTGAGAGGGGCTGGGAGAGATGTGAGGGGGGCTGGGAGAGATGTGAGGGGGCTGGGAAAGATGTGAGGGGGCTGGGAGAGATGTGAGGGGGGCTAGGAGAGATGTGAGGGGGCTGGGAGCGATGTAAGGGGTCTGGGAGAGATGTGAGGGGGGCTGGAAGAGATGTGAGTGGGCTGGGAGAGATGTGAGGGGGGCTGGGATATATGTGAGGGGGGCTGGGAGAGATGTGCAGGGGGGCTGGAAGAGATGTGAGCGGGGGCTGGAAGAGATGTGAGGGGGCTGGGAGAGATGTGAGGGTGGCTGGGAGAGATGTGAGGGGGGCTGGGAGAGATTTGAGGGGGGCTGGGTGAGATGTGAGGGAGGAAGGTGAGATGTGAGGGGGCTGGGTGAGATGTGAGGGGGGCTGGGTGAGATGTGAGGGGGGCTGGTGAGATGTGAGGGGGACTGGGAGAGATGTGAGGGGGGCTGGGAGAGATGTGAGGGTGGCTGGGAGAGATGTGAGCAGGGCCTGGAAGAGATCTGAGGGGGCTGAAAGAGATGTGAGGGGGCTAGGAGAGATGTGAGGGAGGCTGGGAAAGATGTGAGGGGGGCTGGGAGAGATGTGGGGATGGCTGGCAGAGATGTGAGGGACTGGGAGAGATTTGAGGGGGGCTGGGAGAGATGTGAGGGGGGCTGGGAGAGATGTGAGGGGGGCTAGGGGAGATGTGAGGGGGCTGGGTGAGATGTGAGGGGGACTGGGTGAGATGTGAGGGGGGCTGGGTGATATGTGAGGGAGGCTGGGAGAGATGTGAGAGGGGCTGGGAGAGATGTGAGGGGGGCTGGGAGAGATGTAAGAGGGGACTGGGAGAGATTTAAGGGGGGGCTGGGAGATATGTGAGTGGGCTGGGAGAGATATTAGGGGCGGCTGGGAGAGATGTGATGGGGGCTGGGAGAGATTTGAGAGGTGCTGGGAAAGATGTGAAGGGGGCTGGGAGAGACGTGAGAGGGCTGGAAGAGATGTGAGGGGGGCTGGAAGAGATGTGAGGGGGGGCTGGAAAAGATGTTAAGGGGCTGGGAGAGATGTGAGGGGGCTGGGAGAGATGTGAGGGGGGCTGGGAGAGATGTGAGGGGGGCTGGGAGAGATGTGAGGGGGGCTGGGAGAGATGTGAGGGGGGCTGGGAGAGATGTGAGGTTGGCTGGGAGAGATGTGAGAGGGGCTGGGAGAGATGTGAGGGGGGCTGGGAGAGATGTGAGGGGGGCTGGGAGAGATGTGAGGAGGGCTGGGAGAGATGTGAGGGGGGGCTGGGAGAGATGTGAGGAGGGCTGGGAGAGATGTGAGGGGGGGCTGGGAGAGATGTGAGGGGGCTGGGTGATATGTGAGGGAGGCTGGGAGAGATGTGAGAGGGGCTTGGAGAGATGTGAGGGGGGCTGGGAGATATGTAAAGGGGGACTGGGAGAGATGTAATGGGGGGGCTGGGAGAGATGAGAGGGGGCTGGGAGAGATGTGAGGGGGGCTGGGAAAGATTTGAGGGGTGCTGGGAGAGTTCTGAGGGGGCTGGGAGAGATGTGAGGGGGCTGGGAGATGTGGGGGGGGTGAGATTTGTGGGGGGCTGGGTGAGATGTGATGGGGCTAGGAGAGATGTGAGGGTGGCTGGGAGAGATGTGAGTGGGGTATGGAGAGATGTGAGGGGGGCTGGGAGAGATGTGAGGGGGGCTGGGAGAGATGTGAGGGGGGCTTAGAGAGATGTGAGGGGGGCTTGGAGAGATGTGAGGGACTGGGAGAGATGTGAGGGTGGCTGGGAGAGATGTGAGTGGGGGCTGGGAGAGTTGTGAGTGGGGGCTGGGAGAGATGTGACGGGGGCTGGGAGAGATGTGAGGGTGGCTGGGAGAGATGTGAGCAGGGCCTGGAAGAGATCTGAGGGGGCTGAAAGAGATGTGAGGGGGCTAGGAGAGATGTGAGGGAGGCTGGGAAAGATGTGAGGGGGCTGGGAGATGTGGGGGGGGTGAGATTTGTGGGGGGCTGGGTGAGATGTGATGGGGCTAGGAGAGATGTGAGGGTGGCTGGGAGAGATGTGAGTGGGGTATGGAGAGATGTGAGGGGGGCTGGGAGAGATGTGAGGGGGGCTGGGAGAGATGTGAGGGGGGCTTAGAGAGATGTGAGGGGGGCTTGGAGAGATGTGAGGGACTGGGAGAGATGTGAGGGTGGCTGGGAGAGATGTGAGTGGGGGCTGGGAGAGTTGTGAGTGGGGGCTGGGAGAGATATGACGGGGGCTGGGAGAGATGTGAGGGTGGCTGGGAGAGATGTGAGCAGGGCCTGGAAGAGATCTGAGGGGGCTGAAAGAGATGTGAGGGGGCTAGGAGAGATGTGAGGGAGGCTGGGAAAGATGTGAGGGGGGCTGAGAGAGATGTGAGGATGGCTGGTAGAGATGTGAGGGACTGGGAGAGATTTGAGGGGGGCTGGGAGAGATGTGAGGGGGGCTGGGAGAGATGTGAGGGGGGCTAGGGGAGATGTGAGGGGGCTGGGTGAGATGTGAGGGGGACTGGGTGAGATGTGAGGGGGGCTGTGTGATATGTGAGGGAGGCTGGGAGAGATGTGAAAGGGGCTGGGAGAGATGTGAGGGGGGCTGGGAGAGATGAAAGAGGGGACTGGGAGAGATGTAAGGGGGGGCTGGGAGATATGTGAGTGGGCTGGGAGAGATATTAGGGGCGGCTGGGAGAGATGTGATGGGGGCTGGGAGAGATTTGAGAGGTGCTGGGAAAGATGTGAAGGGGGCTGGGAGAGACGTGAGATGGCTGGAAGAGATGTGAGGGGGGCTGGAAGAGATGTGAGGGGGGGCTGGAAAAGATGTTAAGGGGCTGGGAGAGATGTGAGGGGGCTGGGAGAGATGTGAGGGGGGCTGGGAGAGATGTGAGGGGGGCTGGGAGAGATGTGAGGGGGGCTGGGAGAGATGTGAGGATGGCTGGTAGAGATGTGAGGGGGGCTGGGTGATATGTGAGGGAGGCTGGGAGAGATGTGAGAGGGGCTGGGAGAGATGTGAGGGGGGCTGGGAGAGATGTAAGAGGGGACTGGGAGAGATGTAAGGGGGGGCTGGGAGATATGTGAGTGGGCTGGGATAGATATTAGGGGCAGCTGGGAGAGATGTGAGGGGGGCTGGGAGAGATTTGAGAGGTGCTGGGAAAGATGTGAAGGGGGCTGGGAGAGACGTGAGAGGGCTGGAAGAGATGTGAGGGGGGCTGGAAGAGATGTGGGGGGGGCTGGAAAAGATGTTAAGGGGCTGGGAGAGATGTGAGGGGGCTGGGAGAGATGTGAGGGGGGCTGGGAGAGATGTGAGGGGGGCTGGGAGAGATGTGAGGGGGGCTGGGAGAGATGTGAGGGGGGCTGGGAGAGATGTGAGGAGGGCTGGGAAAGATGTGAGAGGGGGCTGGGAGAGATGTGAGGAGGGCTGGGAGAGATGTGAGGGGGGGGC
The DNA here is from genome assembly GCF_040206685.1 of Ascaphus truei. Classification (NCBI taxonomy): domain Eukaryota; kingdom Metazoa; phylum Chordata; class Amphibia; order Anura; family Ascaphidae; genus Ascaphus; species Ascaphus truei. Next base: position 196,797,092 of record NC_134486.1, on the reverse strand, counting down.
TGGGAGAGATGTGAGGGGGGCTTAGAGAGATGTGAGGGGGGCTTGGAGAGATGTGAGGGACTGGGAGAGATGTGAGGGTGGCTGGGAGAGATGTGAGTGGGGGCTGGGAGAGTTGTGAGTGGGGGCTGGGAGAGACGTGACGGGGGCTGGGAGAGATGTGAGGGTGGCTGGGAGAGATGTGAGCAGGGCCTGGAAGAGATCTGAGGGGGCTGAAAGAGATGTGAGGGGGCTAGGAGAGATGTGAGGGAGGCTGGGAAAGATGTGAGGGGGCTGGGAGATGTGGGGGGGTGAGATTTGTGGGGGGCTGGGTGAGATGTGATGGGGCTAGGAGAGATGTGAGGGTGGCTGGGAGAGATGTGAGTGGGGTATGGAGAGATGTGAGGGGGGCTGGGAGAGATGTGAGGGGGGCTGGGAGAGATGTGAGGGGGGCTTAGAGAGATGTGAGAGGGGCTTGGAGAGATGTGAGGGACTTGGAGAGATGTGAGGGTGGCTGGGAGAGATGTGAGTGGGGGCTGGGAGAGTTGTGAGTGGGGGCTGGGAGAGATGTGACGGGGGCTGGGAGAGATGTGAGGGTGGCTGGGAGAGATGTGAGCAGGGCCTGGAAGAGATCTGAGGGGGCTGAAAGAGATGTGAGGGGGCTAGGAGAGATGTGAGGGAGGCTGGGAAAGATGTGAGGGGGGCTGAGAGAGATGTGAGGATGGCTGGTAGAGATGTGAGGGACTGGGAGAGAATTGAGGGGGGCTGGGAGAGATGTGAGGGGGGCTGGGAGAGATGTGAGGGGGGCTAGGGGAGATGTGAGGGGGCTGGGTGAGATGTGAGGGGGACTGGGTGAGATGTGAGGGGGGCTGTGTGATATGTGAGGGAGGCTGGGAGAGATGTGAAAGGGGCTGGGAGAGATGTAAGGGGGGCTGGGAGAGATGAAAGAGGGGACTGGGAGAGATGTAAGGGGGGGCTGGGAGATATGTGAGTGGGCTGGGAGAGATATTAGGGGAGGCTGGGAGAGATGTGATGGGGGCTGGGAGAGATTTGAGAGGTGCTGGGAAAGATGTGAAGGGGGCTGGGAGAGACGTGAGAGGGCTGGAAGAGATGTGAGGGGGGCTGGAAGAGATGTGAGGGGGGGCTGGAAAAGATGTTAAGGGGCTGGGAGAGATGTGAGGGGGCTGGGAGAGATGTGAGGGGGGCTGGGAGAGATGTGAGGGGGGCTGGGAGAGATGTGAGGGGGGCTGGGAGAGATGTGAGGGGGGCTGGGAGAGATGTGAGGATGGCTGGTAGAGATGTGAGGGGGGCTGGAAAAGATGTTAAGTTGCTGGGAGAGATGTGAGGGGGCTGGGAGAGATGTGAGGGGGGCTGGGAGAGATGTGAGGGGGGCTGGGAGAGATGTGAGGGGGGCTGGGAGAGATGTGAGGGGTGCTGGGAGAGATGTGAGGAGGGCTGGGAGAGATGTGAGGGGGGGCTGGGAGAGATGTGAGGAGGGCTGGGAGAGATGTGAGGGGGGGCTGGGAGAGATGTGAGGGGGCTGGGTGATATGTGAGGGAGGCTGGGAGAGATGTGAGGGGGGCTTGGAGAGATGTGAGGGACTGGGAGAGATGTGAGGGTGGCTGGGAGAGATGTGAGTGGGGGCTGGGAGAGTTGTGAGTGGGGGCTGGGAGAGATGTGACGGGGGCTGGGAGAGATGTGAGGGGCTGGGAGAGATGTGACGGGGGCTGGGAGAGATGTGACGGGGGCTGGGAGAGATGTGACGGGGGCTGGGAGAGATGTGAGGGGCTGGGAGAGATGTGAGGGTGGCTGGGAGAGATGTGAGGGGGGCTGGGAGAGATGTGAGAGGGGCTGGGAGAGATGTGAGGGGGGCTGGGAGAGATGTGAGGGGGCTGGGAAAGATGTGAGGGGGCTGGGAGAGATGTGAGGGGGGCTAGGAGAGATGTGAGGGGGCTGGGAGCGATGTAAGGGGTCTGGGAGAGATGTGAGGGGGGCTGGAAGAGATGTGAGTGGGCTGGGAGAGATGTGAGGGGGGCTGGGATATATGTGAGGGGGGCTGGGAGAGATGTGCAGGGGGGCTGGAAGAGATGTGAGCGGGGGCTGGAAGAGATGTGAGGGGGCTGGGAGAGATGTGAGGGTGGCTGGGAGAGATGTGAGGGGGGCTGGGAGAGATTTGAGGGGGGCTGGGTGAGATGTGAGGGAGGAAGGTGAGATGTGAGGGGGCTGGGTGAGATGTGAGGGGGGCTGGGTGAGATGTGAGGGGGGCTGGTGAGATGTGAGGGGGACTGGGAGAGATGTGAGGGGGGCTGGGAGAGATGTGAGGGTGGCTGGGAGAGATGTGAGCAGGGCCTGGAAGAGATCTGAGGGGGCTGAAAGAGATGTGAGGGGGCTAGGAGAGATGTGAGGGAGGCTGGGAAAGATGTGAGGGGGGCTGGGAGAGATGTGGGGATGGCTGGTAGAGATGTGATGGACTGGGAGAGATTTGAGGGGGGCTGGGAGAGATGTGAGGGGGGCTGGGAGAGATGTGAGGGGGGCTAGGGGAGATGTGAGGGGGCTGGGTGAGATGTGAGGGGGACTGGGTGAGATGTGAGGGGGGCTGGGTGATATGTGAGGGAGGCTGGGAGAGATGTGAGAGGGGCTGGGAGAGATGTGAGGGGGGCTGGGAGATATGTAAAGGGGGACTGGGAGAGATGAGATGGGGCTGGGAGAGATGTGAGGGGGGCTGGGAGAGATATTAAGGGCGGATGGGAGAGATGTGAGGGGGGCTGGGAGAGATGTGAGGGGGGCTGGGAGAGATATGAGAGGTGCTGGGAAAGATGTGAAGGGGGCTGGGAGAGACGTGAGAGGGCTGGAAGAGATGTGAGGGGGGCTGGAAGAGATGTGAGGGGGGGCTGGAAAATATGTTAAGGGGCTGGGAGAGATGTGAGGGGGCTGGGAGAGATGTGAGGGGGGCTGGGAGAGATGTGAGGGGGGCTGGGAGAGATGTGAGGGGGGCTGGGAGAGATGTGAGGGGGCTAGGAGAGATGTGAGGAGGGCTGGGAGAGATGTGAGGGGGGGCTGGGAGAGATGTGAGGAGGGCTGGGAGAGATGTGAGGGGGGGCTGGGAGAGATGTGAGGGTGCTGGGTGATATGTGAGGGAGGCTGGGAGAGATGTGAGAGGGGCTTGGAGAGATGTGAGGGGGGCTGGGAGATATGTAAAGGGGGACTGGGAGAGATGAGATGGGGCTGGGAGAGATGTGAGGGGGGCTGGGAAAGATTTGAGGGGTGCTGGGAGAGTTCTGATGGGGCTGGGAGAGATGTGAGGGGGCTGGGATATGTGGGGGGGGTGAGATTTGTGGGGGGCTGGGAGAGATGTGAGGGGGGCTGGGAAAGATTTGAGGGGTGCTGGGAGAGTTCTGAGGGGGCTGGGAGAGATGTGAGGGGGCTGGGAGATGTGGGGGGGGTGAGATTTGTGGGGGCTGGGTGAGATGTGATGGGGCTAGGAGAGATGTGAGGGTGGCTGGGAGAGATGTGAGTGGGGTATGGAGAGATGTGAGGGGGGCTGGGAGAGATGTGAGGGGGGCTGGGAGAGATGTGACGTGGGCTTGGAGAGATGTGAGGGGGGCTTGGAGAGATGTGAGGGACTGGGAGAGATGTGAGGGTGGCTGGGAGAGATGTGAGTGGGGGCTGGGAGAGTTGTGAGTGGGGGCTGGGAGAGATGTGACGGGGGCTGGGAGAGATGTGAGGGGCTGGGAAAGATGTGACGGGGGCTGGGAGAGATGTGACGGGGGCTGGGAGAGATGTGACGGGGGCTGGGAGAGATGTGAGGGGCTGGGAGAGATGTGAGGGTGGCTGGGAGAGATGTGAAGGGGGGCTGGGAGAGATGTGAGGGGGGCTGAACGAGAAGTGAGGGGGGCTGGGTGAGATGTGAGGGGGGCTCGTGAGATGTGAGGGGGACTGGGAGAGATGTGAGGGGGGCTGGGAGAGATGTGAGAGGGGCTGGGAGAGATGTGAGGGGGGCTGGGAGAGATGTGAGGGGGCTGGGAAAGATGTGAGGGGGCTGGGAAAGATGTGAGGGGGGCTGGGAGAGATGTGAGGGGGGCTAGGAGAGATGTGAGGGGGGCTGGGAGCAATGTAAGGGGTCTGGGAGAGATGTGAGGGGGGCTGGAAGAGATGTGAGTGTGCTGGGAGAGATGTGAGGGGGGCTGGGATATATGTGAGGGGGGCTGGGAGAGATGTGCAGGGGGGCTGGAAGAGATGTGAGCGGGGGCTGGATGAGATGTGAGGGGGCTGGGAGAGATGTGAGGGTGGCTGGGAGAGATGTGAGGGGGGCTGGGAGAGATTTGAGGGGGGCTGGGTGAGATGTGAGGGAGGCTGGGTGAGATGTGAGGGGGCTGGGTGAGATGATAGGGGGGCTGGGTGAGATGTGAGGGGGGCTGGTGAGATGTGAGGGGGACTGGGAGAGATGTGAGGGGGGCTGGGAGAGATGTGAGGGTGGCTGGGAGAGATGTGAGCAGGGCCTGGAAGAGATCTGATGGGGCTGAAAGAGATGTGAGGGGGCTAGGAGAGATGTGAGGGAGGCTGGGAAAGATGTGAGGGGGGCTGGGAGAGATGTGGGGATGGCTGGTAGAGATGTGAGGGACTGGGAGAGATTTGAGGGGGGCTGGGAGATATGTGAGTGGGCTGGGAGAGATATTAAGGGCGGCTGGGAGAGATGTGAGGGGGGCTGGGAGAGATGTGAGGGGGGCTGGGAGAGATTTGAGAGGTGCTGGGAAAGATGTGAAGGGGGCTGGGAGAGACGTGAGAGGGCTGGAAGAGATGTGAGGGGGGCTGGAAGAGATGTGAGGGGGGGCTGGAAAAGATGTTAAGGGGCTGGGAGAGATGTGAGGGGGCTGGGAGAGATGTGAGGGGGGCTGGGAGAGATGTGAGGGGGGCTGGGAGAGATGTGAGGGGGGCTGGGAGAGATGTGAGGATGGCTGGTAGAGATGTGAGGGGGGCTGGGTGATATGTGAGGGAGGCTGGGAGAGATGTGAGAGGGGCTGGGAGAGATGTGAGGGGGGCTGGGAGAGAGAGGGGGGCTGGGAGAGATGTAAGAGGGGACTGGGAGAGATGTAAGGGGGGGCTGGGAGATATGTGAGTGGGCTGGGATAGATAGGGGCGGCTGGGAGAGATGTGAGGGGGGCTGGGAGAGATTTGAGAGGTGCTGGGAAAGATGTGAAGGGGGCTGGGAGAGACGTGAGAGGTCTGGAAGAGATGTGAGGGGGGCTGGAAGAGATGTGAGGGGGGGCTGGAAAAGATGTGAAGGGGCTGGGAGAGATGTGAGGGGGCTGGGAGAGATGTGAGGGGGGCTGGGAGAGATGTGAGGGGGGCTGGGAGAGATGTGAGGGGGGCTGGGAGAGATGTGAGGGGGGCTGGGAAAGATGTGAGGTAGGCTGGGAGAGATGTGAGGGGGGGCTGGGAGAGATGTGAGGAGGGCTGGGAGAGATGTAAGGGGGGGCTGGGAGAGATGTGAGGGGGCTGGGTGATATGTGAGGGAGGCTGGGAGAGATGTGAGAGGGGCTTGGAGAGATGTGAGGGGGGCTGGGAGATATGTAAAGGGGGACTGGGAGAGATGTAATGGGGGGGCTGGGAGAGATGAGAGGGGGCTGGGAGAGATGTGAGGGGGGCTGGGAAAGATTTGAGGGGTGCTGGGAGAGTTCTGAGGGGGCTGGGAGAGATGTGAGGGGGCTGGGAGATGTGAGGGGGGTGAGATTTGTGGGGGGCTAGGTGAGATGTGATGGGGCTAGGAGAGATGTGAGGGTGGCTGGGAGAGATGTGAGTGGGGCTGGGAGAGATGTGAGGGGGGCTGGGAGAGATGTGAGGGGGGCTGGGAGAGATGTGACGGGGGCTTGGAGAGATGTGAGGGGGGCTTGGAGAGATGTGAGGGACTGGGAGAGATGTGAGGGTGGCTGGGAGAGATGTGAGTGGGGGCTGGGAGAGTTGTGAGTGGGGGCTGGGAGAGATGTGACGTGGGCTGGGAGAGATGTGAGGGGCTGGGAGAGATGTGACGGGGGCTGGGAGAGATGTGACGGGGGCTGGGAGAGATGTGACGGGGGCTGGGAGAGATGTGAGGGTGGCTGGGAGAGATGTGAGGGGGGGCTGGGAGAGATGTGAGGGGGGCTGAACGAGAAGTGAGGGGGGCTGGGTGAGATGTGAGGGGGGCTCGTGAGATGTGAGGGGGACTGGGAGAGATGTGAGGGGGGCTGGGAGAGATGTGAGAGGGGCTGGGAGAGATGTGAGGGGGGCTGGGAGAGATGTGAGGGGGCTGGGAAAGATGTGAGGGGGCTGGGAAAGATGTGAGGGGGGCTGGGAGAGATGTGAGGGGGGCTAGGAGAGATGTGAGGGGGGCTGGGAGCGATGTAAGGGGTCTGGGAGAGATGTGAGGGGGGCTGGAAGAGATGTGAGTGTGCTGGGAGAGATGTGAGGGGGGCTGGGATATATGTGAGGGGGGCTGGGAGAGATGTGCAGGGGGGCTGGAAGAGATGTGAGCGGGGGCTGGATGAGATGTGAGGGGGCTGGGAGAGATGTGAGGGTGGCTGGGAGAGATGTAAGGGGGGGCTGGGAGAGATTTGAGGGGGGCTGGGTGAGATGTGAGGGAGGCTGGGTGAGATGTGAGGGGGCTGGGTGAGATGATAGGGGGGCTGGGTGAGATGTGAGGGGGGCTGGTGAGATGTGAGGGGGACTGGGAGAGATGTGAGGGGGGCTGGGAGAGATGTGAGGGTGGCTGGGAGAGATGTGAGCAGGGCCTGGAAGAGATCTGAGGGGGCTGAAAGAGATGTGAGGGGGCTAGGAGAGATGTGAGGGAGGCTGGGAAAGATGTGAGGGGGGCTGGGAGAGATGTGGGGATGGCTGGTAGAGATGTGAGGGACTGGGAGAGATTTGAGGGGGGCTGGGAGATATGTGAGTGGGCTGGCAGAGATATTAAGGGCGGCTGGGAGAGATGTGAGGGGGGCTGGGAGAGATGTGAGGGGGGCTGGGAGAGATTTGAGAGGTGCTGGGAAAGATGTGAAGGGGGCTGGGAGAGACGTGAGAGGGCTGGAAGAGATGTGAGGGGGGCTGGAAGAGATGTGAGGGGGGGCTGGAAAAGATGTTAAGGGGCTGGGAGAGATGTGAGGGGGCTGGGAGAGATGTGAGGGGGGCTGGGAGAGATGTGAGGGGGGCTGGGAGAGATGTGAGGGGGGCTGGGAGAGATGTGAGGATGGCTGGTAGAGATGTGAGGGGGGCTGGGTGATATGTGAGGGAGGCTGGGAGAGATGTGAGAGGGGCTGGGAGAGATGTGAGGGGGGCTGGGAGAGATGTAAGAGGGGACTGGGAGAGATGTAAGGGGGGGCTGGGAGATATGTGAGTGGGCTGGGATAGATAGGGGCGGCTGGGAGAGATGTAAAGGGGGACTAGGAGAGATGTAATGGGGGGGCTGGGAGAGATGAGAGGGGGCTGGGAGAGGTGTGAGGGGGGCTGGGAAAGATTTGAGGGGTGCTGGGAGAGTTCTGAGGGGGCTGGGAGAGATGTGAGGGGGCTGGGAGATGTGAGGGGGGTGAGATTTGTGGGGGGCTAGGTGAGATGTGATGGGGCTAGGAGAGATGTGAGTGTGGCTGGGAGAGATGTGAGTGGGGGCTGGGAGAGATGTGAGGGGGGCTGGGAGAGATGTGAGGGGGGCTGGGAGAGATGTGACGTGGGCTTGGAGAGATGTGAGGGGGGCTTGGAGAGATGTGAGGGACTGGGAGAGATGTGAGGGTGGCTGGGAGAGATGTGAGTGGGGGCTGGGAGAGTTGTGAGTGGGGGCTGGGAGAGATGTGACGTGGGCTGGGAGAGATGTGAGGGGCTGGGAGAGATGTGACGGGGGCTGGGAGAGATGTGACGGGGGCTGGGAGAGATGTGACGGGGGCTGGGAGAGATGTGAGGGGCTGGGAGAGATGTGAGGGTGGCTGGGAGAGATGTGAGGGGGGGCTGGGAGAGATGTGAGGGGGGCTGAACGAGAAGTGAGGGGGGCTGGGTGAGATGTGAGGGGGGCTCGTGAGATGTGAGGGGGACTGGGAGAGATGTGAGGGGGGCTGGGAGAGATGTGAGAGGGGCTGGGAGAGATGTGAGGGGGGCTGGGAGAGATGTGAGGGGGCTGGGAAAGATGTGAGGGGGCTGGGAAAGATGTGAGGGGGGCTGGGAGAGATGTGAGGCTGGCTAGGAGAGATGTGAGGGGGGCTGGGAGCGATGTAAGGGGTCTGGGAGAGATGTGAGGGGGGCTGGAAGAGATGTGAGTGGGCTGGGAGAGATGTGAGGGGGGCTGGGATATATGTGAGGGGGGCTGGGAGAGATGTGCAGGGGGGCTGGAAGAGATGTGAGCGGGGGCTGGATGAGATGTGAGGGGGCTGGGAGAGATGTGAGGGGGCTAGAAGAGATGTGATGGGGGCTGGAGAGATGTGAGGGGGGCTGGGAGAGATGTGAGAGGGGCTGGGAGAGATGTGAGGGGGGCTGGGAGAGATGTGAGGGGGCTGGGAAAGATATGAGGGGGGCTAGGAGAGATGTGAGGGGGGCTGAGAGCGATATGAGGGGCTGGGAGAGATATGAGTGGGACTGGGTGAGATGTGAGGGGGACTGGGTGAGATGTGAGGGGGGCTGGGAGAGATGTGAGAGGGGCTGGGAGAGATGTGAGGGGGGCTAGGAGAGATGTGAAGGGGGCTGGGAGAGATGTGCAGGGGGGCTGGAAGAGATGTGAGTGGGGGCTGGATGAGATGTGAGGGGGCTGGGAGAGATGTGAGGGTGGCTGGGAGAGATGTGAGGGGGGGCTGGGAGAGATTTGAGGGGGGCTGGGTGAGATGTGAGGGAGGCTGGGTGAGATGTGAGGGGGCTGGGTGAGATGTGAGGGGGGCTGGGTGAGATGTGAGGGGGGCTGGTGAGATGTGAGGTGGACTGGGAGAGATGTGAGGGGGGCTGGGAGAGATGTGAGGGTGGCTGGGAGAGATGTGAGCAGGGCCTGGAAGAGATCTGAGGGGGCTTAAAGAGATGTGAGGGGGCTAGGAGAGATGTGAGGGAGGCTGGGAAAGATGTGAGGGGGGCTGGGAGAGATGTTGGGATGGCTGGTAGAGATGTGAGGGACTGGGAGAGATTTGAGGGGGGCTGGGAGAGATGTGAGGAGGGCTGGGAGAGATGTGAGGGGGGCTAGGGGAGATGTGAGGGGGCTGGGTGAGATGTGAGGGGGACTGGGTGAGATGTGAGGGGGACTGGGTGAGATGTGAGGGGGGCTGGGTGATATGTGAGGGAGGCTGGGAGAGATGTGAGAGGGGCTGGGAGAGATGTGAGGGGGGCTGGGAGAGATGTAAGAGGGGACTGGGAGAGATGTAAGGGGGGGCTGGGAGATATGTGAGGGGGCTGGGAGAGATATTTTGGGCGGCTGGGAGAGATGTGAGGGGGGCTGGGAGAGATTTGAGAGGTGCTGGGAAAGATGTGAAGGGGGCTGGGAGAGACGTGAGAGGGCTGGAAGAGATGTGAGGGGTGCTGGAAGAGATGTGAGGGGGGGGCTGGAAAAGATGTTAAGGGGCTGGGAGAGATGTGAGGGGGCTGGGAGAGATGTGAGGGGGGCTGGGAGAGATGTGAGGGGGGCTGGGAGAGATGTGAGGGGGGCTGGGAGAGATGTGAGGGGGGCTGGGAGAGATGTGAGGATGGCTGGTAGAGATGTGAGGGGGGCTGGGTGATATGTGAGGGAGGCTGGGAGAGATGTGAGAGGGGCTGGGAGAGATGTGAGGGGGGCTGGGCGAGATGTAAGAGGGGACTGGGAGAGATGTAAGGGGGGGCTGGGAGATATGTGAGTGGGCTGGGATAGATATTAGGGGCGGCTGGGAGAGATGTGAGGGGGGCTGGGAGAGATTTGAGAGGTGCTGGGAAAGATGTGAAGGGGGCTGGGAGAGACGTGAGAGGGCTGGAAGAGATGTGAGGGGGGCTGGAAGAGATGTGAGGGGGGGCTGGAAAAGATGTTAAGGGGCTGGGAGAGATGTGAGGGGGCTGGGAGAGATGTGAGGGGGGCTGGGAGAGATGTGATGGGGGCTGGGAGAGATGTGAGGGGGGCTGGGAGAGATGTGAGGGGGCTGGGAAAGATATGAGGGGGGCTAGGAGAGATGTGAGGGGGGCTGAGAGCGATATGAGGGGCTGGGAGAGATATGAGTGGGACTGGGTGAGATGTGAGGGGGACTGGGTGAGATGTGAGGGGGCTGGGAGAGATGTGAGAGGGGCTGGGAGAGATGTGAGGGGGGCTAGGAGAGATGTGAAGGGGGCTGGGAGAGATGTGCAGGGGGGCTGGAAGAGATGTGAGCGGGGGCTGGATGAGATGTGAGGGGGCTGGGAGAGATGTGAGGGTGGCTGGGAGAGATGTGAGGGGGCTGGGTGAGATGTGAGGGGGGCTGGGTGAGATGTGAGGGGGGCTGGTGAGATGTGAGGTGGACTGGGAGAGATGTGAGGGGGGCTGGGAGAGATGTGAGGGTGGCTGGGAGAGATGTGAGCAGGGCCTGGAAGAGATCTGAGGGGGCTTAAAGAGATGTGAGGGGGCTAGGAGAGATGTGAGGGAGGCTGGGAAAGATGTGAGGGGGGCTGGGAGAGATGTTGGGATGGCTGGTAGAGATGTGAGGGACTGGGAGAGATTTGAGGGGGGCTGTGAGAGATGTGAGGAGGGCTGGGAGAGATGTGAGGGGGGCTAGGGGAGATGTGAGGGGGCTGGGTTAGATGTGAGGGGGACTGGGTGAGATGTGAGGGAGACTGGGTGAGATGTGAGGGGGGCTGGGTGATATGTGAGGGAGGCTGGGAGAGATGTGAGAGGGGCTGGGAGAGATGTGAGGGGGGCTGGGCGAGATGTAAGAGGGGACTGGGAGAGATGTAAGGGGGGGCTGGGAGATATGTGAGTGGGCTGGGATAGATATTAGGGGCGGCTGGGAGAGATGTGAGGGGGGCTGGGAGAGATTTGAGAGGTGCTGGGAAAGATGTGAAGGGGGCTGGGAGAGACGTGAGAGGGCTGGAAGAGATGTGAGGGGGGCTGGAAGAGATGTGAGGGGGGGCTGGAAAGGATGTTAAGGGGCTGGGAGAGATGTGAGGGGGCTGGGAGAGATGTGAGGGGGGCTGGGAGAGATGTGAGGGGGGCTGGGAGAGATGTGAGGGGGGCTGGGAGAGATGTGAGGGGACTGGGAAAGATATGAGGGGGGCTAGGAGAGATGTGAGGGGGGCTGAGAGCGATATGAGGGGCTGGGAGAGATATGAGTGGGACTGGGTGAGATGTGAGGGGGACTGGGTGAGATGTGAGGGGGGCTGGGAGAGATGTGAGAGGGGCTGGGAGAGATGTGAGGGGGGCTAGGAGAGATGTGAAGGGGGCTGGGAGAGATGTGCAGGGGGGCTGGAAGAGATGTGAGCGGGGGCTGGATGAGATGTGAGGGGGCTGGGAGAGATGTGAGGGTGGCTGGGAGAGATGTGAGGGGGGGCTGGGAGAGATTTGAGGGGGGCTGGGTGAGATGTGAGGGAGGCTGGGTGAGATGTGAGGGGGCTGGGTGAGATGTGAGGGGGGCTGGGTGAGATGTGAGGGGGGCTGGTGAGATGTGAGGTGGACTGGGAGAGATGTGAGGGGGGCTGGGAGAGATGTGAGGGTGGCTGGGAGAGATGTGAGCAGGGCCTGGAAGAGATCTGAGGGGGCTTAAAGAGATGTGAGGGGGCTAGGAGAGATGTGAGGGAGGCTGGGAAAGATGTGAGGGGGGCTGGGAGAGATGTTGGGATGGCTGGTAGAGATGTGAGGGACTGGGAGAGATTTGAGGGGGGCTGGGAGAGATGTGAGGAGGGCTGGGAGAGATGTGAGGGGGCTGGGTGAGATGATAGGGGGGCTGGGTGAGATGTGAGGGGGGCTGGTGAGATGTGAGGGGGACTGGGAGAGATGTGAGGGGGGCTGGGAGAGATGTGAGGGTGGCTGGGAGAGATGTGAGCAGGGCCTGGAAGAGATCTGAGGGGGCTTAAAGAGATGTGAGGGGGCTAGGAGAGATGTGAGGGAGGCTGGGAAAGATGTGAGGGGGGCTGGGAGAGATGTTGGGATGGCTGGTAGAGATGTGAGGGACTGGGAGAGATTTGAGGGGGGCTGGGAGAGATGTGAGGAGGGCTGGGAGAGATGTGAGGGGGGCTAGGGGAGATGTGAGGGGGCTGGGTGAGATGTGAGGGGGACTGGGTGAGATGTGAGGGGGACTGGGTGAGATGTGAGGGGGGCTGGGTGATATGTGAGGGAGGCTGGGAGAGATGTGAGAGGGGCTGGGAGAGATGTGAGGGGGGCTGGGAGAGATGTAAGAGGGGACTGGGAGAGATGTAAGGGGGGGCTGGGAGATATGTGAGGGGGCTGGGAGAGATATTTTGGGCGGCTGGGAGAGATGTGAGGGGGGCTGGGAGAGATTTGAGAGGTGCTGGGAAAGATGTGAAGGGGGCTGGGAGAGACGTGAGAGGGCTGGAAGAGATGTGAGGGGTGCTGGAAGAGATGTGAGGGGGGGGCTGGAAAAGATGTTAAGGGGCTGGGAGAGATGTGAGGGGGCTGGGAGAGATGTGAGGGGGGCTGGGAGAGATGTGAGGGGGGCTGGGAGAGATGTGAGGGGGGCTGGGAGAGATGTGAGGGGGGCTGGGAGAGATGTGAGGATGGCTGGTAGAGATGTGAGGGGGGCTGGGTGATATGTGAGGGAGGCTGGGAGAGATGTGAGAGGGGCTGGGAGAGATGTGAGGGGGGCTGGGCGAGATGTAAGAGGGGACTGGGAGAGATGTAAGGGGGGGCTGGGAGATATGTGAGTGGGCTGGGATAGATATTAGGGGCGGCTGGGAGAGATGTGAGGGGGGCTGGGAGAGATTTGAGAGGTGCTGGGAAAGATGTGAAGGGGGCTGGGAGAGACGTGAGAGGGCTGGAAGAGATGTGAGGGGGGCTGGAAGAGATGTGAGGGGGGGCTGGAAAAGATGTTAAGGGGCTGGGAGAGATGTGAGGGGGCTGGGAGAGATGTGAGGGGGGCTGGGAGAGATGTGATGGGGGCTGGGAGAGATGTGAGGGGGGCTGGGAGAGATGTGAGGGGGCTGGGAAAGATATGAGGGGGGCTAGGAGAGATGTGAGGGGGGCTGAGAGCGATATGAGGGGCTGGGAGAGATATGAGTGGGACTGGGTGAGATGTGAGGGGGACTGGGTGAGATGTGAGGGGGCTGGGAGAGATGTGAGAGGGGCTGGGAGAGATGTGAGGGGGGCTAGGAGAGATGTGAAGGGGGCTGGGAGAGATGTGCAGGGGGGCTGGAAGAGATGTGAGCGGGGGCTGGATGAGATGTGAGGGGGCTGGGAGAGATGTGAGGGTGGCTGGGAGAGATGTGAGGGGGCTGGGTGAGATGTGAGGGGGGCTGGGTGAGATGTGAGGGGGGCTGGTGAGATGTGAGGTGGACTGGGAGAGATGTGAGGGGGGCTGGGAGAGATGTGAGGGTGGCTGGGAGAGATGTGAGCAGGGCCTGGAAGAGATCTGAGGGGGCTTAAAGAGATGTGAGGGGGCTAGGAGAGATGTGAGGGAGGCTGGGAAAGATGTGAGGGGGGCTGGGAGAGATGTTGGGATGGCTGGTAGAGATGTGAGGGACTGGGAGAGATTTGAGGGGGGCTGTGAGAGATGTGAGGAGGGCTGGGAGAGATGTGAGGGGGGCTAGGGGAGATGTGAGGGGGCTGGGTTAGATGTGAGGGGGACTGGGTGAGATGTGAGGGAGACTGGGTGAGATGTGAGGGGGGCTGGGTGATATGTGAGGGAGGCTGGGAGAGATGTGAGAGGGGCTGGGAGAGATGTGAGGGGGGCTGGGCGAGATGTAAGAGGGGACTGGGAGAGATGTAAGGGGGGGCTGGGAGATATGTGAGTGGGCTGGGATAGATATTAGGGGCGGCTGGGAGAGATGTGAGGGGGGCTGGGAGAGATTTGAGAGGTGCTGGGAAAGATGTGAAGGGGGCTGGGAGAGACGTGAGAGGGCTGGAAGAGATGTGAGGGGGGCTGGAAGAGATGTGAGGGGGGGCTGGAAAGGATGTTAAGGGGCTGGGAGAGATGTGAGGGGGCTGGGAGAGATGTGAGGGGGGCTGGGAGAGATGTGAGGGGGGCTGGGAGAGATGTGAGGGGGGCTGGGAGAGATGTGAGGGGACTGGGAAAGATATGAGGGGGGCTAGGAGAGATGTGAGGGGGGCTGAGAGCGATATGAGGGGCTGGGAGAGATATGAGTGGGACTGGGTGAGATGTGAGGGGGACTGGGTGAGATGTGAGGGGGGCTGGGAGAGATGTGAGAGGGGCTGGGAGAGATGTGAGGGGGGCTAGGAGAGATGTGAAGGGGGCTGGGAGAGATGTGCAGGGGGGCTGGAAGAGATGTGAGCGGGGGCTGGATGAGATGTGAGGGGGCTGGGAGAGATGTGAGGGTGGCTGGGAGAGATGTGAGGGGGGGCTGGGAGAGATTTGAGGGGGGCTGGGTGAGATGTGAGGGAGGCTGGGTGAGATGTGAGGGGGCTGGGTGAGATGTGAGGGGGGCTGGGTGAGATGTGAGGGGGGCTGGTGAGATGTGAGGTGGACTGGGAGAGATGTGAGGGGGGCTGGGAGAGATGTGAGGGTGGCTGGGAGAGATGTGAGCAGGGCCTGGAAGAGATCTGAGGGGGCTTAAAGAGATGTGAGGGGGCTAGGAGAGATGTGAGGGAGGCTGGGAAAGATGTGAGGGGGGCTGGGAGAGATGTTGGGATGGCTGGTAGAGATGTGAGGGACTGGGAGAGATTTGAGGGGGGCTGGGAGAGATGTGAGGAGGGCTGGGAGAGATGTGAGGGGGGCTAGGGGAGATGTGAGGGGGCTGGGTGAGATGTGAGGGGGACTGGGTGAGATGTGAGGGGGACTGGGTGAGATGTGAGGGGGGCTGGGTGATATGTGAGGGAGGCTGGGAGAGATGTGAGAGGGGCTGGGAGAGATGTGAGGGGGGCTGGGAGAGATGTAAGAGGGGACTGGGAGAGATGTAAGGGGGGGCTGGGAGATATGTGAGGGGGCTGGGAGAGATATTTTGGGCGGCTGGGAGAGATGTGAGGGGGGCTGGGAGAGATTTGAGAGGTGCTGGGAAAGATGTGAAGGGGGCTGGGAGAGACGTGAGAGGGCTGGAAGAGATGTGAGGGGTGCTGGAAGAGATGTGAGGGGGGGCTGGAAAAGATGTTAAGGGGCTTGGAGAGATGTGAGGGGGCTGGGAGAGATGTGAGGGGGGCTGGGAGAGATGTGAGGGGGGCTGGGAGAGATGTGAGGGGGGCTGGGAGAGATGTGAGGGGGGCTGGGAGAGATGTGAGGGGGGCTGGGAGAGATGTGAGGATGGCTGGTAGAGATGTGAGGGGGGCTGGGTGATATGTGAGGGAGGCTGGGAGAGATGTGAGAGGGGCTGGGAGAGATGTGAAGGGGGCTGGGCGAGATGTAAGAGGGGACTGGGAGAGATGTAAGGGGGGGCTGGGATATATGTGAGTGGGCTGGGATAGATATTAGGGGCGGCTGGGAGAGATGTGAGGGGGGCTGGGAGAGATTTGAGAGGTGCTGGGAAAGATGTGAAGGGGGCTGGGAGAGACGTGAGAGGGCTGGAAGAGATGTGAGGGGGGCTGGAAGAGATGTGAGGGGGGGCTGGAAAAGATGTTAAGGGGCTGGGAGAGATGTGAGGGGGCTGGGAGAGATGTGAGGGGGGCTGGGAGAGATGTGAGGGGGGCTGGGAGAGATGTGAGGGGGGCTGGTAGAGATGTGAGGGGGGCTGGGAGAGATGTGAGGAGGGCTGGGAGAGATGTGAGGGGGGGCTGGGAGAGATGTGAGGAGGGCTGGGAAAGATGTGAGGGGGGGCTGGGAGAGATGTGAGGGGGCTGGGTGATATGTGAGGGAGGCTGGAAGAGATGTGAGAGGGGCTTGGAGAGATGTGAGGGGGGCTGGGAGATATGTAAAGGGGGACTGGGAGAGATGTAATGGGGGGTCTGGGAGAGATGAGAGGGGGCTGGGAGAGATGTGAGGGGGGCTGGGAAAAATTTGAGGGGTGCTGGGAGAGTTCTGAGGGGGCTGGGAGAGATGTGAGGGGGCTGGGAGAGATGTGAGAGGGGCTGGGAGAGATGTGAGGGGGGCTAGGAGAGATGTGAAGGGGGCTGGGAGAGATGTGCAGGGGGGCTGGAAGAGATGTGAGCGGGGGCTGGATGAGATGTGAGGGGGCTGGGAGAGATGTGAGGGGGCTAGAAGAGATGTGATGGGGGGCTGGGAGAGATGTGAGGGGGACTGGAAGAGATGTGATGTGTTGCTGGAAGAGATGTGAGGGGGGCTGTGTGACGATATTGAGGGTTTGGCCCGGGATTAACGGGGTTACTCCCCAAGGGCCCCCCTCTAACCTCGCCAGGGAGATAAGGGGTTAACTGGGCTGAGGTCCAGAAATGTGATTTAACTCTTGTTATAACATGCAAATACTTATTCCCCTGTGTAAAATGTATTGTTGCTGGGTCAGTGTCTGCATAACCCACCCACTGGGACTTAAGGGGTTAATCTTATATGCAGTGCTGAATAAACAGTTACCTGAAAACTGGTAATTTGGTAACGGAGTAAGCCAGGACCCTGAGCCTTGGGGTACAGCCTCCGGGTCACCCCCCAAGTACACACATATTAAAAATATAACTTTGTCATAAGAGGAACATATATTTTTGATAAAGTGACTTTTTGCAGTCTTACAATGTACAGGCCAAATGCTAACTACCTCTGCCTGCCTTTGTAATGCGTTCGAGGACCAAATGGTTTGACTCATGAGTCTATTCATGTTTGATATGCAAGCTTCCTCTCTGGAAGTGCATATCCAAAAGGGAGTTGTGAATTGGCCAGTTGGATGTTAAATAGGAAATCCAGCTAGAATTTAGCCTGGCTTCACAGGGAATTGCTATGCAAGACCCAGGAAGGATCAACAGGTAATTACCTAGTTGGTTATGCGAGAAGCTACAAGCCTACTTCAAAAGGTTTTATTGATGGGGGTAGGGGTGGAGCTACCCAAGAAGGGAATCAAAAGGAGTAACCTTATTAAATATAAGAATATTATTAGATGTCCTTGGCTGAAAAGGATAAGAATTACATATTTGTATTCGTGGGACTTCCCCGCCACCAACCGTTACAAACACTTAATATCTGGCCCTTAGTGGCGGCCAGATATTAATATCTCTATTAATTTTCATATTACACTGTAATGTTTGGTCTCTCTGCGAGCGTCAGGTGGGACGGACTGTATTAATATCTCACCTGACTGTATGTATTACTGAACTCAAGTTATGAGGTGATTTGCAGTAAATATGACATTTTGGTTGAGTTCTGAGAAACTGAAACCCCCTGCTCTGATAATGAGCAGGAATGCCAGAAGTGGCTAATTGCTTATGCTTGGCCCAACGGACAAAAGGAATTAACCAGAGTAAGTGAAACTTTTCACACTGGACCCTGGAAGCCCAAAGTCAGCTTCAAAAGCTTCAAAGGGGATTTTACTAGACGGCACGGCGCCATAAGCTGGGATGCAAGGGTTAAAATGATATATAAGTCAGAGCCACCCTTTTATCCAGGTTGTTCATGTTTTGCAAGTTCTTCAAGTGTTCAGTCTGTTCTATACCATCTTGTTTGCTGAGAGAAACGCTATGCACTGTCTTCCTGCCAGGGGTCTTTTCATGCTTTTGGGTGTCTTGATGACTATGAAGAGTGCTGTATGAACTGCCAGTCCAGCTGTGACTGTTTCATCATTTCAATTTTACGTAAGTGTCTATATTTTGCCTGTTATTTGTACATATCTGTTGTGTTCACCTTTATCAAGGAATAAATTACATTTTATCATATCTAAGTCTCGTCCCAGTTCAAACCCAGGTATATATATATATATATATATATATATATATATATATATATATATATATATATATATATATATATATATATATATATATATATATATATATATATATATATATATATATATATATATATATATATATATATATATATATATATATATATATATATATATTTATATATAGTTTTGGTGTAAATTACAGCCTGTCTCAAGCTACCGTGACAGGCTGTAAGAAATGTGAGGTGGGCTGGGAGAGATGTGAGGGTGGCTGGGAGAGATGTGAGGGGGGGCTGGGAGAGATGTGAAGGGGGCTGGGAGAGATGTGATGGGTTGCTGGAAGAGATGTGAGGGGGGCTGGAAGAAATGTGAGGTGGGCTGGGAGAGATGTGAGGGGGCTGGGAGAGATGTGAGGGGGCTTGGAGAGATGTGAGGGGGGCTGGGAGAGATGTGAGGGGGGGCTGGGAGAGATGTGAGGGGGGCTGGGAGAGATGTGAGTGGGGCTGGGAGAGATGTGCAGGGGGCTGGAAGAGATGTGAGGGGGGGCTGGAAGAGATGTTAGGGGGGTGGTAGAGATGTGAGTGGGCTAGGAGAGATGTGAGTGGGGCTGGGAGAGATGTGAGGGGGGCTGGGAGAGATGTGAGGGGGCTGGGTGAGATGTGAGGGGGACTGGGTGAGATGTGAGGGGGGGCTGGGAGATATGTGAGTAGGCTTAGAGAGATATTAGGGGCAGCTGGGAGAGATGTGAGGGGGGCTGGGAGAGATTTGAGGGGTGCTGGGAGAGATGTGAGGGGGCTGGGAGAGATGTGAGGGGGCTGGGAGAGATGTGAGGGGGCAGGAAGAGATGTGAGGGGGGCTGGAAGAGATGTGAGGGGGCTGAGAGAGATGTGAGGGGGCTGGGAGAGATGTGAGGGGGCTGGGAGAGATGTGAGGGGGGCTGGGAAAGATGTGAGGGGGGCTGGGAGAGATGTGAGGGGGGCTGGGAGAGATGTGAGGGTACTGGGAGAGATGTGAGGGGGCTGGGAGAGATGTGAGGCGGGCTGGAAGAGATGTGATGGGGGGCTGGAAGAGATGTGAGGGGGGGCTGGAAGAGATGTGATGTGGGCTGGGAGAGATATGAGGGGGCTGGGAGAGATGTGAGGGGGGCTGGGAGAGATGTGAGAGGTCTGGGAGAGATGTGAGGGGGGGCTGGGAGATATGTGAGTGGGCTGGGAGAGATATTAGGGGCGGCTGGGAGAGATGTGATTGGGGCTGGGAGAGATTTGAGGGGTGCTGGTAGAGATGTGAGGGGGCTGGGAGAGATGTGACGGGGCTGGGAGAGATGTAAGGGCAGCTTGGAGAGATGTGAGGGGGGCTAGGAGAGATGTGAGGGGGCTGGGAGAGATGTGAGGGGGCTGGGAGAGATGTGAGGAGGCTGGGAGAGATGTGAGGGGGGCTGGGAGAGATGTGAGATGGGCTGGGACATATGTAGGGTGGGCTAGGAGAGATGTAAGGGGGGACTGGGAGAGATGTAAGGGGGGGCTGGGAGTGATGTAAGGCGGTCTGGGAGAAATGTGAGGGGGACTGGAAGAGATGTGAGGGGGGCTGGGAGAGATGTGAGGGGGGCTGCGAGAGATGTGAGGTTGGCTGGGAGAGATGTGAGGGGGGCTGGAAGAGATGTGAGGGGGGCTGGTAGAGATGTGTGGGGCCTGGAAGAGATGTGAGGGGGCTGGAAGAGATGTGAGGGGGCTGGGAGAGATGTGAGGGGGCTGGGAGAGATGTGAGGGGGCTGGGAGAGATGTGAGGCGGGCTGGAAGAGATGTGATGGTGGGCTTGAAGAGATGTGAAGGGGGGCTGGAAGAGATGGGATGTGGGCTGGGAGAGATATGAGGGGGCTGGGAGAGATGTGAGGGGGGCTGGGAGAGATGTGAGAGGTCTGGGAGAGATGTGAGGGGGCTTGGAGAGATGTGAGGGGAGCTGGGAGAGATGTGAGGGGGCTGGGAGAGATGTGAGGGGGGCTGGGAGAGATGTGAGGGGGGCTGGGAGAGATGTGATGGGGCTGGGAGAGATGTGCAGGGGGGTTGGAAGAGATGTGAGCAGGGGCTGGAAGAGATCTGAGGGGGCTGGGAGAGATGTGAGGGGGTTGGGAGAGATGTGAGGGGGTCTGGGAGAGATGTGAGGGGGCTGGGAGAGTTGTGAGGGGGGCTGGGAGTGATGTGAGGGGGGCTGGGAGAGATGTGAGGGGGCTGGGTGAGATGTGAGGGGGACTGGGTGAGATGTGAGGGGGGCTGGGTGATATGTGAGGGAGGCTGGGAGAGATGTGAGAGGGGCTGGGAGAGATGTGAGGGGGGTAGGAGAGATGCAAGGGTGGGGCTGGGATATATGTGAGTTGGGCTGGGAGAGATATTAGGGGCGGCTGGGAGAGATGTGAGGGGGCTGGGAGAGATATGAGAGGTTCTGGGAGAGATGTGAGGGACTGGGAGAGATGTGAGGGGGACTGGAAGAGATGTGAGGGGGGCTGGAAAAGATGTGAAGGGGCTGGGAGAGATGTGAGGGGGCTGAGAGAGATGTGAGGGGGGCTGGGAGAGATGTGAGGGGGGCTGGGAGAGATGTGAGGGGGGCTGGGAGAGATGTGAGGGGGGCTGAGAGAGATGTGAGGAGGGCTGAGAGAGATGTGAGGGGGGGGCTGGGAGAGATGTGAGGGGGCTGTGTGATATGTGAGGGAGGATGGAAGAGATGTGAGAGGCGCTTGGTGAGATGTGAGGAGGCTGGGAGAGATGTAAAGGGGGACTGGGAGAGATGTAATGGGGGGGCTGGGAGAGATGAGAGGGGTCTGGGAGAGTTCTAAGGGGGCTGGGAGAGATGTGAGGGGCTGTGAGAGATGTGGGGGGGTGGGTGAGATTTGAGGGGGGCTGAGTGAGATGTGAGGGGGATGAGAGAGATGTGATGGGGCTAGGAGAGATTTGAGGGTGGCTGGGAGAGATGTGAGGAAGGCTGGGAGAGATTTGAGGGGGGCTGGGAGAGATTTGAGGGGTGCTGGGAGAGTTCTAAGGGGGCTGGGAGAGATGTGAGGGGGGCTGGGAGAGATGTGAGGGCTTGGAGAGATGTGAGGGGGGCTTGGAGAGATGTTAGGGTCTGGGAGAGATGTGAGGGTGGCTGGAAGAGATGTGAGGGGGGCTGGAAAAGATGTGAAGGGGCTGGGAGAGATGTGAGGGGGCTGGGAGAGATGTGAGGGGGGCTGGGAGAGATGTGAGGGGGGCTGGGAGAGATGTGAGGGGGGCTGGGAGAGATGTGAGGGGGGGCTGGGAGAGATGTGAGGAGGGCTGGGAGAGATGTGAGGGGGGGCTGGGAGAGATGTGAGGGGGCTGTGTGATATGTGAGGGAGGATGGGAGAGATGTGAGAGGGGCTTGGTGAGATGTGAGGGGGCTGGGAGAGATGTAAAGGGGGACTGGGAGAGATGTAATGGGGGGGCTGGGAGAGATGAGAGGGGTCTGGGAGAGATTTGAGGGGTGGCTGGGAGAGATGTGAGGGGGGCTGGGAAAGATTTGAGGGGTGCTGGGAGAGTTCTAAGGGGGCTGGGAGAGATGTGAGGGGCTGTGAGAGATGTGGGGGGGTGGGTGAGATTTGAGGGGGGCTGAGTGAGATGTGAGGGGGGATGAGAGAGATGTGATGGGGCTAGGAGAGATGTGAGTGGGGTATGGAGAGATGTGAGGAGGGCTGGGAGAGATGTGAGGGGGCTGGGAGAGATGTGAGTGGGGTATGGAGAGATGTGAGGGGGGCTGGGAGAGATGTGAGGGGGGCTGGGAGAGATGTGAGGGGGCTGGGAGAGATGTGATGGGGGCTTGGAGAGATGTGAGGGGGGCTCGGAGAGATGTGAGGGGCTGGGAGAGATGTGAGGGTGGCTGGGAGAGATGTGAGGGGGGGCTGGGAGAGATTTGAGGGGGGCTGGGTGAGATGTGAGGGAGGCTGGGTGAGATGTGAGGGGGCTGGGTGAGATGTGAGGGTGGCTGGGTGAGATGTGAGGGGGGCTGGTGAGATGTGAGGGGGACTGGGAGAGATGTGAGGGGGACTGGGAGAGATGTGAGGGTGGCTGGGAGAGATGTGAGCAGGGCCTGGAAGAGATCTGAGGGGGCTGAAAGAGATGTGAGGGGGCTAGGAGAGATGTGAGGGAGGCTGGGAAAGATGTGAGGGGGGCTGGGAGAGATGTGAGGATGGCTGGTAGAGATGTGAGGGACTGGGAGAGATGTGAGGGGGGCTGGGAGAGATGTGAGGGGGGCTGGGAGAGATGTGAGGGGGACTGGGTGAGATGTGAGGGGGGCTGGGTGATATGTGAGGGAGGCTGGGAGAGATGTGAGAGGGGCTGGGAGAGATGTGAGGGGGGCTGGGAGAGATGTAAGAGGGGACTGGGAGAGATGTAAGGGGGGGCTGGGAGATATGTGAGTGGGCTGGGAGAGATATTAGGGGCAGCTGGGAGAGATGTGAGGGGGGCTGGGAGAGATTTGAGAGGTGCTGGGAAAGATGTGAAGGGGGCTGGGAGAGACGTGAGAGGGCTGGAAGAGATGTGTGGGGGGCTGGAAGAGATGTGAGGGGGGGCTGGAAAAGATGTTAAGGGGCTGGGAGAGATGTGAGGGGGCTGGGAGAGATGTGAGGGGGGCTGGGAGAGATGTGAGGTGGGCTGGGCGAGATGTGAGGGGGGCTGGGAGAGATGTGAGGGGGGCTGGGAGAGATGTGAGGAGGGCTGGGAGAGATGTGAGGAGGGCTGGGAGAGATGTGAGGGGGGGCTGGGAGAGATGTGAGGGGGCTGGGTGATATGTGAGGGAGGCTGGGAGAGATGTGAGAGGGGCTTGGAGAGATATGAGGGGGGCTGGGAGATATGTAAAGGGGGACTGGGAGAGATGTAATGGGGGGGCTGGGAGAGATGAGAGGGGGCTGGGAGAGATGTGAGGGGGGCTGGGAAAGATTTGAGGGGTGCTGGGAGAGTTCTGAGGGGGCTGGGAGAGATGTGAGGGGGCTGGTAGAGATGTGGGGGGGGTGAGATTTGTGGGGGGCTGGGTGAGATGTGAAGGGGCTAGGAGAGATGTGAGGGTGGCTGGGAGAGATGTGAGTGGGGTATGGAGAGATGTGAGGGGGGCTGGGAGAGATGTGAGGGGGGCTGGGAGAGATGTGACGGGGGCTTGGAGAGATGTGAGGGGGGCTTGGAGAGATGTGAGGGACTGGGAGAGATGTGAGGGTGGCTGGGAGAGATGTGAGTGGGGGCTGGGAGAGATGTGAGTGGGGGCTGGG
The DNA here is from genome assembly GCF_040206685.1 of Ascaphus truei. Lineage (NCBI taxonomy): Eukaryota > Metazoa > Chordata > Amphibia > Anura > Ascaphidae > Ascaphus > Ascaphus truei. The sequence goes on along the minus strand of NC_134486.1, from coordinate 196,773,988 downwards.
AGAGATGTGACGGGGGCTGGGAGAGATGTGAGGGGCTGGGAGAGATGTGATGGGGCTGGGAGAGATGTGACGGGGGCTGGGAGAGATGTGACGGGGGCTGGGAGAGATGTGAGGGGCTGGGAGAGATGTGAGGGTGGCTGGGAGAGATGTGAGGGGGGGCTGGGAGAGATTTGAGGGGGGCTGTACGAGAAGTGAGGGGGGCTGTGTGAGATGTGAGGGGGGCTCGTGAGATGTGAGGGGGGCTGGGAGAGATGTGAGGGGGGCTGGGAGAGATGTGAGAGGGGCTGGGAGAGATGTGAGGGGGGCTGGGAGAGATGTGAGGGGGCTGGAAAGATGTGAGGGGGCTGGGAAAGATGTGAGGGGGGCTGGGAGAGATGTGAGGGGGGCTAGGAGAGATGTGAGGGGGGCTGGGAGCGATGTAAGGGGTCTGGGAGAAATGTGAGGGGGGCTGGAAGAGATGTGAGTGGGCTGGGAGAGATGTGAGGGGGGCTGGGATATATGTGAGGGGGGCTGGGAGAGATGTGAGGGGGGCTAGGAGAGATGTGAGGGGGGCTGGGAGCGATATGAGGGGCTGGGAGAGATATGAGTGGGACTGGGTGAGATGTGAGGGGGGCTGGGTGAGATGTGAGGGGGGCTGGGAGAGATGTGAGAGGGGCTGGGAGAGATGTGAGGGGGGCTAGGAGAGATGTGAAGGGGGCTGGGAGAGATGTGCAGGGGGGCTGGAAGAGATGTGAGCGGGGGCTGGATGAGATGTGAGGGGGCTGGGAGAGATGTGAGGGTGCTAGAAGAGATGTGATGGGGGGCTGGGAGAGATGTGATGGGGACTGGAAGAGATGTGATGTGTTGCTGGAAGAGATGTGAGGGGGGCTGTGTGACGATAGTGAGGGTTTGGCCCGGGATTAACGGGGTTACTCCCCAAGGGCCCCCCTCTAACCTCGCCAGGGAGATAAGGGGTTAACTGGGCTGAGGTCCAGAAATGTGATTTAACTCTTGTTATAACATGCAAATACTTATTCCCCTGTGTAAAATGTATTGTTGCTGGGTCAGTGTCTGCATAACCCACCCACTTGGACTTAAGGGGTTAATCTTATATGCAGTGCTGAATAAACAGTTACCTGAAAACTGGTAATTTGGTAACGGAGTAAGCCAGGACCCTGAGCCTTGGGGTACAGCCTCCGGGTCACCCCCCAAGAACACACATATTAAAAATATAACTTTGTCATAAGAGGAACATATATTTTTGATAAAGTGACTTTTTGCAGTCTTACAATGTACAGGCCAAATGCTAACTACCTCTGCCTGCCTTTGTAATGCGTTCGAGGACCAAATGGTTTGACTCATGAGTCTATTCACGTTTGATATGCAAGCTTCCTCTCTGGAAGTGCATATCCAAAAGGGAGGTGTGAATTGGCCAGTTGGATGTTAAATAGGAAATCCTGCTAGAATTTAGCCTGGCTTCACAGGGGAATTGCTATGCAAGACCCAGGAAGGATCAACAGGTAATTACCTAGTTGGTTATGCGAGAAGCTACAAGCCTACTTCAAAAGGTTTTATTGATGGGGGTAGGGGTGGAGCTACCCAAGAAGGGAATCAAAAGGAGTAACCTTATTAAATATAAGAATATTATTAGATGTCCTTGGCTGAAAAGGATAAGAATTACATATTTGTATTCGTGGGACTTCCCCGCCACCAACCGTTACAAACACTTAATATCTGGCCCTTAGTGGCGGCCAGATATTAATATCTCTATTAATTTTCATATTACACTGTAATGTTTGGTCTCTCTGCGAGCATCAGGTGGGACGGACTGTATTAATATCTCACCTGACTGTATGTATTACTGAACTCAAGTTATGAGGTGATTGCAGTAAATATGACATTTTGGTTGAGTTCTGAGAAACTGAAACCCCCTGCTCTGATAATGAGCAGGAATGTCAGAAGTGGCTAATTGCTTATGCTTGGCCCAACGGACAAAAGGAATTAACCAGAGTAAGTGAAACTTTTCACACTGGACCCTGGAAGCCCAAAGTCAGCTTCAAAAGCTTCAAAGGGGATTTTACTAGACGGCACGGCGCCATAAGCTGGGATGCAAGTGTTAAAATGATATATAAGTCAGAGCCACCCTTTTATCCAGGTTGTTCATGTTTTGCAAGTTCTTCAAGTGTTCAGTCTGTTCTATACCATCTTGTTTGCTGAGAGAAACGCTATGCACTGTCTTCCTGCCAGAGGTCTTTTCATGCTTTTGGGTGTCTTGATGACTATGAAGAGTGCTGTATGAACTGCCAGTCCAGCTGTGACTGTTTCATCATTTCCATTTTACGTAAGTGTCTATATTTTGCCTGTTATTTGTACATATCTGTTGTGTTCACCTTTATCAAGGAATAAATTACATTTTATCATATCTAAGTCTCGTCCCAGTTCAAACCCAGGTATATATATATATATATATATATATATATATATATATATATTTATATATAGTTTTGGTGTAAATTACAGCCTGTCTCAAGCTACCGTGACAGGCTGTAAGAAATGTGAGGTGGGCTGGGAGAGATGTGAGGGTGGCTGGGAGAGATGTGAGGGGGGGCTGGGAGAGATGTGAAGGGGGCTGGGAGAGATGTGCAGGGGGGCTGGAAGAGATGTGATGGGTTGCTGGAAGAGATGTGAGGGGGGCTGGAAGAAATGTGAGGTGGGCTGGGAGAGATGTGAGGGGGCTGGGAGAGATGTGATGGGGCTTGGAGAGATGTGAGGGGGGCTGGGAGAGATGTGAGGGGGGGCTGGGAGAGATGTGAGGGGGGCTGGGAGAGATGTGAGTGGGGCTGGGAGAGATGTGCAGGGGGCTGGAAGAGATGTGAGGGGGGGCTGGAAGAGATGTTAGGGGGGTGGTAGAGATGTGAGGGGGCTAGGAGAGATGTGAGTGGGGCTGGGAGAGATGTGAGGGGGGCTGGGAGAGATGTGAGGGGGGCTGGGAGAGATGTGAGGGGGGCTGGGAGTGATGTGATGGGGGCTGGGAGAGATGTGATGGGGGCTGTGAGAGATGTGAGGGGGGGCTGGGAGAGATGTGAGGGGGCTGGGTGAGATGTGAGGGGGACTGCGTGAGATGTGAGGGGGGCTTGGTGATATGTGAGGGAGGCTGGGAGAAATGTGAGAGGGGCTGGGAGAGATGTGAGGGGGGCTGGGAGAGATGTATGGGTGGGCTGGGAGAGATGTGAGGGGGGCTGGGAGAAATGTGAGGGGTGGCTGGAAGAGATGTCAGGGGGGGCTGGGAGAGATGTGAGGGGGGCTAGGAGAGATGTGAGGGGGCTAGGAGAGATGTGAGGGGGCTGGGAGAGCTATGAGGGGGGCTGGGAGATATGTAAAGGGGTGTTACGCCGATGCTCGCCACAAACCGGGACCGGACCGCGGGGCTGAGGTGGGGTTATATAATCACCGACCTTAGTCCACGCAGACTGATCCGGAGTGCTCAGTTCGTAGTCGTACAACGCAGGGTCAGGATTGGAGAAGGCAGCATCGTCGTTAATGAAGCAGGAGTTCGGCAACAGGAAATCAGGAGTGCCCCGCTTCAGCTTAGGAGTGTGAGCGCGGGGGTGGCTTCTGCGCGAGGAGCGGCCTCGGCCCATGACGCCGATCTCAGCAGGAGGAGACAGCAGGCTGGCCGAAGTTCACCGCAGGGCAGCGTCGGGAAGAACCAACGCTTCAGTGCAGAAGTCCAAGGCAGGCCACTGCAAGGGGATCGCAGCAGGCCGCAGGAAAGGAAGGGTAGCCACTGCTAGGAGGGAATGCAGCAGTTACCAGTGCTGGCAACAACGCTTGAGCACAGGCGTCCAGGATAGGCCACTACAGGAGAATAGCGGCAGGCCACAGGACAGGAAGGGTAGCCACTGCTAGGAGGGAATGCAGCAGTCACCAGTGCTGGCATCAACGCTTCAGCACAGATGTCCAGGGTAGGCCACTGCAAGGAGATAGCAGCAGGCCAGTGCTGGCAACAACGCTTCAGCACAGACGTCCAGGACCAGGCCTCTGGATACTCAGGAACTTGGAAGGTAAGAACGCTAGGAGAGAGGCCTGGGGTGGTTTGTGGCAGAGACAGTAACATAGAGGTAGGAATAGTTATGCTCGGCGCTGGTTCAGAGCCAACGCCTAGAATATAAAGGGCGGAGATCCAATCACAGCAGGAGGGTGTGTGAGAATTCCTCCAATGAAGTAGCACAGGGCAGAAGCTGCAATAAGAGGCAGCACATGTGCCATATATTGCCAGAGGAAGCTTGCAACTGCACAGGTCTGCAAGGCTATAGTCAAAGCCAGTAGTGGATTCCTTACAGTACCCCCCCCCCCCTTCATGTGAGGCCTCCGGACGAACAAGATCCATCACAGATTTGGGGGACATGGAATTGTTCCTAAACCTCCTTAGGCGAGAGGTGGCGTTGAAAGCCCATAGTTTGTTGGGATTCCTTACAGTACCCCCACTGGGTGAGAAGCCTGGGTGAACAGGACCATTCACACAGTAGGTCTGGGAGACATTGAGTTGTTCCTGAAGTGTCTCCGGCGAGAATTAGGTCCACAATCCAGATGTACATTGGCGAGTGCCATGAAAGACAGCGGTGGTACTGCAGTTCTTGGTACATGGACAATGGGACCTGAGGGCTCTGGAATGGGAACATCGGAAGGACAGTAGCCAGGTGTCCGGTGCATAGTAATAGTCCAAGAGTACGGGACACAGGACACAGATTGTCAGACAAAAATGGCAGAGGGACCTTCAGAGAAGGCAATGTCTTTGGGGAAATCAGCACGGAGGAAGTTGCGAGAGTCTTTAGCTTCCAAGGAATTCCGGGTGGTGGTTAGCAAGGGAATGGGGCGGGAGGGTTCACTACACACTATTGCAGCGGTACTTTTGATACCAAGCAGGGTTGCTATCCCAAGCAATTTGCGAGAGTCTGTAGCAGTGTGTATGCAACTCATGGTACTGGCAGTTGAAGAAGGATCCGCTTCCTTTGGTTTGTGATCTTTAGAGAGAATCAAATCCGAAATTTTGGCCTTGGCGAAGGACATAATAAGCATGTCTATACCCATAGTGGACCCATAGAGAACAGGAACGGACGCTTCAGGTAAAGCGACGAGGTCCAGTAAGGGTGTCTTCGTCTTAGGGAGAGGCCAATTGCCATACAGAACGGGCACTTTGGGCACCGCACAGAGACCTGCGAGTAAGGAGTCTGTTTGAAAGGTGATAAAACAGATTTTATCCAAAAAACAAGGCAGGCGGTTAAGCGGTGCATCAACCTTAGGGAAAAAAGTCTTGGGGTTAAAGCTGGGTGCCTCCAACACAGAGAAAGAAGACAGAGAACTAGAGCTTGGCTTCGGAGTGGAGGTCCCAGGTACCCAGGTCTCACATGATACTGTGGGAGAAGCAATGCAAATTATTACTGTTTTAAACATAGGTTTTTTAACATAGGTAGCTCCAGGCACCTTTTTGAGAGGTAACCCTAGTTTTGGGACAGGACAGTCAATAGCAAGTACCCCAAGTATTGTGGAAGACACAGAGAAATATAAGTCCATTTTAAAGACGGGATCTTCTGAAAAAAGGGAAAGTTCCAAATGCGATACCCCTGAGTTCGTGGTAGTAGACATACAGTCAGTAGTGGATACCCCGAATACTGTGAACGAATCAGCGTGAAACAGTATTATTACAGGAATGGGCATCCCAGACTTAAAGTCATTTTTAATCATCCCGGAGGCTGTGGCATGATCCGTGAGAGAAACTGGGGTAAACTCTCCAACAGACACAAGGGACATCTTGCTTGTTTCAGAATTGGGTCCCTGAGAATCCCTAGTGAGGGCATCAGACTCCATGGGAAAGTTAGTGACAGGGGTTTTGGAACTGATTAAAGGATTTGCAGGTATCACAGATTTAATAGGAGAAATACCTTGCAAAACAGAAATTTTAGTAAAGGTGATAGGCATCATAGATAGGACAGACAGAAGTAAGCTAGGCAAGATTGCTTCTATAACAGAAGATTTGGCAGCGGCAAAGCTTAACTCAGCGGCTGCTGGAGAACTTTTAACTACAGTGAAAAGGGACTGCAGATTTACAAAGTCAGGGATAAAGGGAGTCTCAAACTTGAAAGCCTGATCCTTCAAAAAGAAGGGCCCTAACTTTAATTGTACTAAGGGAGCAACAGCAGATACGCTGATCTCAGAAGGGGTCACTTGGAAAGGAGCATAATATGTACTGTTCACTTTAAACCCTAGGATTTGAGAAAAGGAGAACTCAGACAGTGCAAGTGGGGCAACCAAGACTGTGCTGGTCTCTGAAGTGGGTATTTGGGAAAGAGTGTCTGGGACATCAGAAACGACAACAGATTCCACGAAAAGGGGTCTATGCTCAGAAGCAGGGGTCTCAGCTCTCTGAGTGACAGACGGGGTGAGTGAAATACCTAGGAGTAGGGATTCTGCGAACAGGTTTAGAGAAACAAATGGCTCCAGAATACTTTTTACTGGAGCCAGTATTATAGCCGAAAGTTCAGGGGGCATAGCCCCGAGAATTTTAGCCGAGTCAGAGGACAAAAGGGGTTGATCCTCTGAGGCTAAGGAGGTGTCCCTGACTGACGAACTAAAGGGATCTACCAAGGAAGGTTCACAGGGCTGACCTGCAGGGGTTAACATACAGTAGGAAAAACCCCAAGGTTTAAATTACTCTGTACCTGAGAATCAGAGAAATAGAAGCTAGTCTCCGAGAGTGGGGTCATAGGGGGTTCTGCCTCTTGCCCTACGGACCTATCCTTAGACTGCGGAATACTAGGGTTAGCAGTAGGGACCTCACAGAGCAGACTAGCAGGGGTTAATACAGAAAAAACCTCGGAAACAGAGCTTAGAATTTTTGGTTTAGGAAAATAGGGCAAACAGGATTCATTCTCTGGTGCTAGGGAAGACACACTGACCTGGGGACTGCAAGGATTTTCAGTGGGGGATGCATAAGCCTGACTAGCAGGGGTTAAGACCGAAATAACCTCAGGGACAGAATTTAGGGAGGTTAACGCAGGATTAGGGCGCGTGGCAGCTTCTTCCTTAGCGGGCAGCGACAGAGAAATGGTTTGACCATTCTTAGGAGAGAAAGGTACTCCCACAGGTTTAGCAACAGGACTGGCAGCATAGAGAATCTGCCAAGCAGCAGCGTAGCTGGCAAGGAGGGGATCCTGTTCTATTATGTGAATGTCTAGTGTTGAGGAAAGTACATGGAGTGTATCTTGAGACTGAGCCAACATGAGGAGGGCGCCCTGTTGTACTAGGGGAATGTCCAGTGATGAGGCCAGGAGGTAGAGTGCCTCTTGGGCGTCGGCCAGTTCCATAGGGTACACGTTATCCCAGGTTATAGGGGAATCAGGAGAGCGAATACAAGCGGCCAGAGACTGTTTTAAGTTCAGGATGCAGTAAGCCTTAATAAAGAGATCACAACGGCATTGTCTTTGCAAAGGGGTTAAACCTTCATAGGTAAACATTTCATCCATCAGGGGTATTACTTCACACAAATACTGGCCTTCATAGTGGGACTGATACGCAGGCCGGGACATAACTTCAGTTGGTAAATTGCCATCCCCCGCCACGGCGCGGTCCGGGTTTAATGGGCCGAGCATACTGTTACGCCGATGCTCGCCACAAACCGGGACCGGACCGCGGGGCTGAGGTGCGGTTATATAATCACCGACCTTAGTCCACGCAGACTGATCCGGAGTGCGCAGTTCGTAGTCGTACATCGCAGGGTCAGGATTGGAGAAGGCAGCATCGTCGTTAATGAAGCAGGAGTTCAGCAACAGGAAATCAGGAGTGCCCCGCTTCAGCTTAGGAGCGTGAGCGCGGGGGTGGCTTCTGCGCGAGAAGCGGCCTCGGCCCATGACGCCGATCTCAGCAGGAGGAGACAGCAGGCTGGCCGAAGTTCACCGCAGGGCAGCGTCGGGAAGAACCAACACTTCAGCGCAGAAGTCCAAGGCAGGCCACTGCAAGAGGATCGCAGCAGGCCGCAGGAAAGGAAGGGTAGCCACTGCTAGGAGGGAATGCAGCAGTTACCAGTGCTGGCAACAACGCTTCAGCACAGGCGTCCAGAATAGGCCACTACAGGAGAATAGCGGCAGGCCACAGGACAGGAAGGGTAGCCACTGCTAGGAGGGAATGCAGCAGTCACCAGTGCTGGCATCAACGCTTCAGCACAGACGTCCAGGGTAGGCCACTGCAAGGAGATAGCAGCAGGCCAGTGCTGGCAACAACGCTTCAGCACAGACGTCCAGGACCAGGCCTCTGGATACTCAGGAACTTGGAAGGTAAGAACGCTAGGAGAGAGGCCTGGGGTGGTTTGTGGCAGAGACAGTAACATAGAGGTAGGAATAGTTATGCTCGGCGCTGGTTCAGAGCCAACGCCTAGAATATAAAGGGCGGAGATCCAATCACAGGAGGAGGGTGTGTGAGAATTCCTCCAATGAAGTAGCACAGGGCAGAAGCTGCAATAAGAGGCAGCACATGTGCCATATATTGCCAGAGGAAGCTTGCAACTGCACAGGTCTGCACGGCTATAGTCAAAGCCAGTAGTGGATTCCTTACAAGGGGGCTGGGAGAGATGTGAGGGACGGCTGGGAGAGATGTGAGGGGGGCTGGGAGAGATGTGCGGGGGGCTGGAAGAGATGTGAGGGGGGGCTGGAAAAGATGTTAGGGGGGTGGTAGAGATGTGAGGGGGCTAGGAGAGATGTGAGGGGGACTGGGAGAGATGTGAGGGGGGCTGGGAGAGATGTGAGGGGTGTCCTGGAACTAGATTCCATATTCCTTTGTCCTTCCTTTAGTTATGGGATCCATTTCTCCCTTGTTTAATTATTTGTCAGTTTCCCCTGTCCCAGCAGCAATGCTGCATGTAAAATGCAACATTATTGCTACATGTTGTAGTTCCCTCAGACATTCTGTGAGTTGTATTGTATTGTATTGTATGTCTTTATTTATATAGCGCCATTAGTGTACATAGCGCTTCACAGTAGTAATACATGTGGTAATCAAATAAATAACAGATAATATAAATAACAGATCATGGGAATAAGTGCTTTAGACATAAAAGTAACATTTCGGAACAGGAGTCCCTGCCCCGAGTTGTCATTGCAGCCCCAGCCTTTCTCTCCAGAATGGGCTAGTCTGCCCCCCCTTCTGTTTGTTTTAAGATAGTCTGTCCCAAGGCTATTCCCTTACCCACACTGCTCCTCACTTCCTTTTCTACCCTAGATCACAGTGAGTACAGTCCTGTCTGCATCCACCCCTGGTAAGGCCTTTCTCTCTTACCATAGTCTAACCTCATAGAAGCATACCACATAGAGAAGCCCTCTCTGCCTACACTACACCTACAAGTTCCTGTGTTTTCTGCTCCTGCAATAAAGTTAAGAAAGACATTAAGGACTTGTCATGCTTTGGAAGAGGGAAGACATGAGTTAAAGCTAACTGAAGCTATTCATACCTCAACACGTGACCCCAGCTTCAGGATAGTAAGAGAGAGACCGTGTACTAGAGGTCTACGCAGAAGCTATCACTCACAGCCTTCATGCTACAAAGTGCAGCTCTACACAGCTATACAGCAAACAGCTACAGCTTTCTGCAAAAACAAGCAGCAGTTTAAACAACACAGTAAAACAAAGACCTGTGTTAGGGAATCACACAGGAGCTACTACTCATAGACTTTATGCTATACAGAATAGTCTCTGGACAAGCAGCAGATTCACACTGGGCACAGCCAGCTTCTACCCTACACCTAAGGCAGCAGCTTTGCAGACAGACAGTGCACTTTACACACAGAGCCTTGATCGCCTTCTCTGTCTTTTTGAGTCCACCCCCTGCACAGCCCCATAGTGAGGATCCACCATCTAACCTACCCCTGCGCACGTCCCCACGGCCAGCGTCACCAAGGGCCACGCCACCGGACATCCGCCAGGACACGGGTCAGAGCCACCGGACACCTGTGAGTACAGCTACCCCTACGCTGCACGCTGCAGGACACCGCTCGGCACCATCTGAGACAGACGCCCATCGCTGACAAGGTAAAAGACCGCACGCCACATGCACTGGCAAAAGGCCTACACACACCTACAGCATGGCAGAACTCAGAGCCTCACCAGACATCACGCAGGAAAGCGATCACTCAGACACAGAGACCGCTGCGCAACTGCAACAGGCGCAGGCAGGCACAAGGCCCAAACGGGCAGTCACACTGACACAAAAGGCCTGCTAAAAATATGACACTGACATTGAAGCACACCGCGCTAAATTAGAGTTGGCCTGGAGCACAACCACACTGGGAATACGCAATGTTACTAGCGTTGGCAACTATGCACAACAGCTCGAGCAGGCAATAACGCAATTAAGGACAGATTACTCGCGTTATCAAGAACTGTCAGAAGCATACATTACTTATGTGACCAGGGCCAACACCAGCGAAAGCCTGCAAGAAAGAAACTTACAAAATGACATTGACCTTACACGTGACAGCCGCGTGCGGACCGCTATCAGAGACGCGCAAAGCATAAGAAAAGAGCTCCTCATGGAGACCGCATCACAGCGCTCGAACACATACAGACACTCATCAAGATCAGCAAGATCAGCGCAATCTCACGCGTCAAGCGCAAGCGCAAACGCTACCAAGGCGCGAGCCACCGCAGAGGCCGCACGTGCCAGGGCCAAATATAGTCGCAGAGAAGCAGCCATAAGAGCAGGAAGAGCGCGCATAGAAGAGGAGGAACAGACAGCCGCTGCTAATGCCGCCGCTGCTGCCACTGCTGCCGCCACTGCTGCCGCCACTGCTTCCGCCACTGCTGCGACTAACGCCGCCACTAACGCCGCCGCTACTGCCGCAACCACTGCGCCTAGGAAGGCCGAATTTGATGCGGAACTAGAGGCACTTAATCAAGAGAAGGAAGCCGCTGCCGCCATTGCCCAAGCCGAAGTCCTAGAAGCAGCCGCGCAACAGGATGGCGGGGAGCAACCGTACAGATGGATTGCCTCAGAGGATCCTGTCCAACGCACTGAAGACTACGTAAGGAGCCTCTTCAGCGTAAACACCAGCGCACAATCTCAACACGGAGGGAGTGACACCACAGACACCGAAGACTCGCTAGGTCCACGAGGAGAAGACGCTGCTCCGTCAATGGCACATGCTGCCTGGGATAGCCACAGCTGCAACAGTAATCCACATGCCAGCGCGCACACGGATGCACTACAACGGGCTCGCCATCCAGGTACACCCACATGGGGAAACACAGCCCCTCACACGGACCAGCAGTCATCACGCGTCCACGCCAAGGAAGAGGCTACCGCACGAACCCTCCCAGCAACTACCTCAGAACGGGACAAGCACGCCGATGCCTCAGGCCTGACAGACATAGCCAAGTATATGATCCGGCGTGACCTGGTGCAAGCAGGGCTCATCTGTTTCGACGATCGCCCTGAGAACTACCGGATGTGGAAGTTCACGTTCAAAGACGCAATCAACAGCTTGGACTTCTCAGCAAGGGAAGAGCTCAACCTGCTATTCAAGTTCCTGGGGAACGAATCCAGAGAGTACGCGAATAGACTGCGGGCAGCAAACGCGCACCAACCCCAAGTAGGTCTTGACCTAGTGTGGGTAAGGCTAGAAGAGTCCTACGGCAGCCCCGAAGCAGTCGAGGATTCGCTCTTCAAAAGAGTCGACAGCTTCTCCAAGATCACAACTAAAGACTACTCGAAGTTACGAGATCTTGGAGACCTGCTGCAAGAACTGGAGTTCGCAAGGAAAGACCATTCTTAATAGGTCTCAACGTCCTAGACTCAGCTCGTGGAGTGAGACCCATCCTGGAGAAGCTACCCTTCAACCTCCAAGAAAGGTGGATTTCACAAGGCTCCAAATACAAAAGGGAGAAGCAAGTTGTCTACCCCCCATTCTCAGTTTTCTTGAGCTTCATTCGCGAAGCAGCAAAGACGAGGAACGACCCCAGCTTCATCTTAGGGGCGCAGACCACATCCAGCACCAGCCATCCGAGGAACGAAAGGTCAGCAGCGAGACACAAGGACTCCAGAACACCCGTCTCGGTCCACAGGACGGACGTGCCCCCTACGACCCACGCGAGTCCCAGCCATGCGGCCGACAGGAGCAAGAAACCAAGGGACCTCAACAAAGAATGTCCTATTCACAAAAGGCCGCACCCGCTTAACAAGTGTGTCGGATTCAGAATGAAATCCATAGAGGAGCGAAAGAACTTACTCAGGGAATGGGGAGCTTGTTTCAAATGTTGTGCCTCCACAACTCATTTATTCAAGGACTGCAAAGAAGCTATGAAATGCACAGAGTGCGATAGCGACAGGCACATAGCTGCTTTACACCCAGAAGCTATGAATCCAAAAGCAAGCAAGGCCCCTAACCCCCCAACAAAGCAGGGCGGGGAGGAAGAGGTGGGAGATACACCCCCCACGACATCGGTAGCGTCCAAATGCACAGAAGTATGCGGAGAAGGGAGCGACGTCAGATCTTGCTCAAAAATATGTCTGGTAGCCGTGCACCCAGAGGGACAACCCCAAAGAGCTAGAAGGATGTACGCGATCATCGACGACCAGAGCAACTGATCACTGGTCAGGTCAGAATTCTTCGACATGTTCAATATTCAAGACAGTGCTTCTCTTTACACTCTCAGAACGTGCGCAGGGCGAATGGAGACTACAGGGAGAAGAGTGAATGGCTACACCATATGTTCAATAGATGGCAAAGTGAGCATGCCCCTTCCCACACTCATCGAGTGCAATCACATGACAGAAGATAGGAGTGAGATCCCCACACTAGACGTGGCACGACACCATCCCCATCTAAAAGCTATTGCCGATTGTATCACACCACTAGACGAAGGCGCCCAGATCATGCTGCTACTTGGTAGGGACATCATGAGAGCACACAAGATCCGCGAACAGCGAAACGGGTACCACAACGGCCCAACCACTCAAAGGCTCGATCTAGGATGGGTGGTAGTGGGAGAAGTATGCATAGACAGAATACGAGGAGCCGACAACGTAGGCGCCCTACGAACAAACTTGCTGGAGAACGGACGCGCATCCCACTTCAAACCCTGTCCGAACCACTTCCAGGTCCACGAGAAGCTCGAGACCAAAAGGAACTATGGAGACGCGCCTGTGGCAGGAAAACACCCCAATGGCCTAGGGGGTACAGTGTTCCAGACCACAAAAGACGATGACAAATAGGCGCCATCAATGGAAGATTAAGAATTCTTGAGGTTAATGGATAAGGAGCTCTTCAAGAACGAATTAGGCAGTTGGGTGGCCCCACTACCATTCCGCTCGCCAAGAAGACGCCTTCCAAACAACAGAGACCAAGCCATGTCTCGACTCGCTTCGCTTCACCGTTACCTACAAAGGAAACCGGAGACCAAGGAACACTTTGTGGCCTTCATGCAGAAAATCTTCCACAGTGGCCATGCAGAGTCGGCGCCCCCACTGAGAGAAGGCGAAGAATGCTGGTACCTCCCATCATTTGGCGTCTACCACCCCCAGAAACCTGGCCAAATTCGAGTGGTGTTCGACTCCAGTGCTCAGCATCAGGGAGTCTCCCTAAACGATGTTCTCCTCACCGGGCCGGATCTGACGAACAGTATTCTGGGAGTGTTGATCCGCTTCCGCTAGGAGCCAATCGCCATAACAGCAGACATTCAACAGATGTTCCACTGCTTCCTCGTGCGAGAAGACAACCGTAACTACTTAAGATTCCTGTGGTACCAAGACGACGACATAGAAAATGAAGTCACGGAGTACCGCATGAAAGTACATGTCTTCGGGAACAGCCCATCACCTGCGGTGGCTGCCTACGGCCTCAGAAGAACGGCCCAAGACGGAGAAGCAGAGTTCGGGAAAGACGCCAGGAACTTCGTCGAAAGAGACTTCTATGTGGACGACGGATTAAAATCAGTTCCCACCGAAGAAGAAGCCATAGACCTACTCAAAAGGACACAAAAGATGTTAGCAAATGCCAACCTACGACTGCACAAAATAGCTTCCAACAGTGCCATGGTGATGAGGGCGTTCCACGCAGATGATCAAGCAAACGATCTCAAGAATTTGGATCTGGGGACCGACACGCCCCCCATACAGCGGAGCCTGGGGATAAGTTGGAATCTTAAAACAGATACCTTTACGTTCCAGGTAGCCATTGAAGAAAAACCCTACACAAGTCGCGGAGTCCTGTCCACCGTTAACAGTCTTTACGATCCGCTAGGATTCGTGGCTCCTGTCACTATACAAGGGAAGTCTCTCCTCAGAGAAATGTCCTTCGAAAAACAGGAATGGGACACCCCACTACCCCCAGAAAAACGGAAAGAGTGGTAGACGTGGAAGCACTCCTTGAAGGCCCTTGAGCAACTTCAGATCCCACGCCCCTACTCACCTATATCTCTCACCGCCGCACACAGCAAAGAGCTTTGCGTATTCTCAGATGCCTCCACAAAAGCTATAGCAGCGGTGGCCTACCTCAAAACCACAGCCGTGGCTGGAAGTAACCACATCAGGTTCATCCTGGGCAAGGCTAAGCTGGCGCCACAACCCGACCATACTATACCCAGACTCGAGCTATGTGGTGCAGTGTTAGTGGTAGAACTGGCGGAGCTCATCGAGAACGAGATGGATAGCAAACCAGATGCCGTTAGGTTCTACACGGACAGCAAGGTGGTGCTGGGATACATATACAACAAGAAACGGAGATTCTACGTATACGTAGCTAACCGTGTAGAAAGAATTCGGAAGTCAACTCAACCAGAACAATGGCACCACGTGCCCACAGATCAAAATCCCGCAGATCACGCCACCAGATCAGTACCCGCATCTCAACTGCAGAACACTTCGTGGCTTACAGGACCAACGTTTCTTGCGCAGGCCGCGGAAACACCATCAACCCCAGTTGGCGACTTCGTACTCGTGGATCCCGAGAAGGATACGGAGATAAGGCCCCCACAAGCATCCGTGTTACTCACCAAAGTATTGTGCAAAAACGCATTTGGATCACATCGATTCCATCGCTTCTCAAGGTGGACAGCCCTTCTGCGAGCAGTTGCCCATCTCAGGCATATAGCCTCCTCCTTCTGCCAGACACCAGATGGTAAAACCACCGGCTGCCAAGCTGGCACATCTGCACAGAGCTGCGCACCGTGGAGGAAGTCACAAGGGCTAAGGAAACTGTTCTCAGTCAGGTTCAGAGGGAAACGTATGCGGAAGAGATCAATTGCATTCGCAGAGGGAAGAGTGTTCCCAAAAACAGCCCACTTTGGAAGTTGAATCCCTTCATCGACAATGACGGCCTCATGAGAGTAGGAGGCCGCCTCAACAAGTCCCAACTGAGCAGGGAGGAAAGCAATCCTCTTATCATCCCTGGCCGGCATCACATCGCTAACTTGTTGGTGCTCTACTACCACGAACAAGTCATGCACCAGGGACGACACTTCACCTAAGGCGCTATTAGGGCGGCGGTCATTTGGATCGTTGGCATGAAAAGGTGCGTGGCCAGTAATCTCCACAAATGTGTTAGGTGCCGAATGCTGCGAGGCAAAATACAAGACCAAAGGATGGCAGATCTACCTATCGACAGACTTATTACAGAACCCCCCTTTACCTATGTAGGACTCGATGTATTTGGGCCCTGGATGGTCATCTCACGTAGAACTAGAGGCGGACTAGCAAACAGCAAGCGATGGGCGGTACTCTTCACCTGCATGAGCACGCGAGTTATACACATCGAGATTATAGAATCTATGGATGCTTCAAGCTTCATAAATGCCCTCAGAAGATTCTTTGCAGTCAGAGGACCAGTTAAACACATACGCTCCGATTGTGGCACCAATTTCGTTATAGCATGTAAGGAATTACAAATAAACACTAAAGATAATAGAGACAATAGTATCCAAAGATACTTGCGCGACCAGGAATGCTCGTGGACATTCAACCCTCCTCACATGGGCGGAGTATGGGAACGCATGATTGGGGTAGTCCGGCGTATCTTGGACTCTATGATGCTAAAAACCGACCTGACTCGACTCACTCACGAAGTGTTAACCACATTCATGGCCGAAATATCAGTGATAATTAATGCAAGGCCCTTGATTCCAGTGTCAACAGATCCAGAATCGCCAATTATTTTGACACCAGCCATGCTGCTAACCCAGAAGGTAGGGAACATCCCCACCCCAGCCGAAGGGTTAAACTCTAAGGATATGTACAAACGACAGTGGAGACAGGTGCAGCAATTGGCTAACACATTTTGGGATCGCTGGAGATGCGAGTATCTAGTGACACTCCAATAACGCCATAAATGGTAAACGGTTAAACTGGATATCCAAGTAGGAGACGTGGTTCTGTTGAAAGACAAATAGGTAACAAGAAACGAATGGCCCATGGGACTTATTGTCAAAACCATCCCAAGAGAAGATGAAAGGGTCCACAAAGTGGAAGTTCGGGTCACCCAGAATGGGGTCGTTAAAACCTTTTTGAGACCTATCACAGAGACTATCCTCCTAATGCCTAAATCGGACTATAACAAAGAAGAACTGGCTACCAGTTCTATGGACTCTGAGAGACATTGCGGTGCATCAAGCTAACCTAGAGCTGTGCATTCACTTACCTCACTGAGATGGCGAAGGATTTCTAGCTTGGGGTACCGGCCGGTATCCCATCGTTATGTGGACTTCATCTTTGCATTGTTATGTTGTCATATTGCACATATGTTCCACATATACCTAAAATAGTGGTATCTCCAGATACAAGACGGGGAGTGTCCTGGAACTAGATTCCATATTCCTTTGTCCTTCCTTTAGTTATGGGATACATTTCTCCCTTGTTTAATTGCTTGTCAGTTTCCCCTGTCCCAGCAGCAATGCTGCATGTAAAATGCAACAATATTGCTACATGTTGTAGTTCCCTCAGACATTCTGTGAGTTGCCATAGCAGCCCCAGCCTTTCTCTCCAGAATGGGCTAGTCTGCCCCCCCTTCTGTTTGTTTTAAGATAGTCTGTCCCAAAGCTATTCCCTTACCCACACTGCTCCTCACTTCCTTTTCTACCCTAGATCACAGTGAGTACAGTCCTATCTGCATCCACCTGTGGTAAGGCCTTTCTCTCTTACCATAGTCTAACCTCATAGAAGCATCCCACATAGAGAAGCACTCTCTGCCTACACTACACCTACAAGTTCCTGTGTTTTCTGCTCCTGCAATAAAGTTAAGAAAGACATTAAGGACTTGTCATGCTTTGGAAGAGGGAAGACAGGAGTTAAAGCTAACTGAAGCTATTCATACTGCACCGACACACTTTATTCGAGCAAATACCCAGTATGTACCTGTCAGATACCTGGAATGCGCCGCTCCTCACCTCTGACAAGCCCCGTTGCGTTTGCCTTCCCAGCCTGGGTTCATGCCTGGCTGACGGGCGGCTGATCTGTTAAATGATAATGATTAGGATTTAATAGGCTGCAATGCTTCGCGTGTCTACCAGATGGCATAAATTCACGAATTGTAATGCAGTATATATATGTATACTGTGCAGTATTGCAGCCAGCGGGAATAAAATGCTTCAATCCCTGCTTGGAAAATAACTCAATGCACTCGGGCAGAAAACAGTCACAAACCTCAATACACCCGGGTATACCCGAATTCGTGGGACTAGCCAAGCTCGAATTTAGTGTGTCGCCAGTGTACCTCAACACGTGACCCTAGCTTCAGGATAGGGAGGCTGGGAGAGATGTGAGGGGGAATGGGAGAGATGTGAGGGGGCTGGGAGAGATGTTAGGGGGCTGGGAGAGATGTAAGGGAGGACTGGGAGAGATGTAAGGGGGGGCTGGGAGAGATGTAAGGGGGGCTGGGAGAGATGTGAAGGGGGCCTGGGAGAGATGTTAGGGGGGCTAGAAGAGATGTGATGGGGGGCTGGGAGAGATGTGAGGGGGACTGGAAGAGATGTGATGGGTTGCTGGAAGAGACGTGAGGGGGCTGGAAGAAATGTGAGTTGGGCTGGGAGAGATGTGAGTGGGCTGGGATAGATGTGAAGGGGCTTGGAGAGATGTGAGGGGGTCTGGGAGAGATGTGAGGGGGTCTGGAAGAGATGTGAAGGGGGCTGGGAGAGATGTGAGTGGGGCTGGGAGAGATGTGACGGGGGTGGTAGAGATGTGAGGGGGCTAGGAGAGATGTGAGGGGGGCTGGGAGAGATGTGAGGGGGGCTGGGAGAGATGTGAGGGGGGCTGGGAGAGATGTGAGGGGGGCTGGAAGAGATGTGAGGGGGGCTGGGAGAGATGTGAGGGGGGGCTGGGAGAGATGTGAGGGGGCTGGGTGAGATGTGAGGGGGACTGGGTGAGATGTGAGGGGAGCTGGGTGATATGTGAGGGAGGCTGGGAGAGATGTGAGAGGGGCTGGGAGAGATGTGAGGGTGGCTGGGAAAGATGTAAGGGTGGGCTGGGAGAGATGTGAGGTGGGCTGGGAGAGATGTGAGGGGTGGCTGGAAGAGATGTCAGGGGGGCTGGGAGAGATGTGAGGGGGGCTAGGAGAGATGTGAGGGGGCTGGGAGAGCTATGAGGGGGCCTGGGAGACATGTAAAGGGGCTGGGAGAGATGTGAGGGACGGCAGGGAGAGATGTGAGGGGGGCTGGGAGAGATGTGCGGGGGCTGGAAGAGATGTGATGGGGGCTGGAAGAGAAGTTAGGGGGGTGGTAGAGATGTGAGGGCTAGGAGAGATGTGAGGGGGCTGGGAGAGATGTGAGGGGGGCTGAGAGAGATGTGAGGGGGGTTGGGAGAGATGTGAGGGAGGCTGGGAGAGATGTGAGGGGGGCTGGGAGAGATGTGAGGGGGGCTGGGAGAGATTTGAGGGGGGCTGGGAGAGATGTGAGAGGGCTGGGCTAGATGTGAGGGGGCTGGGTGAAATGTAAGGAGGGCTGGGTGATATGTGAGGGAGGCTGGGAGAGATGTGAGAGGGGCTGGGAGAGATGTGAGGGGGGCTGGGAGAGATGTAAGGGTGAGCTGGGAGAGATGTAAAGGGGGCTGGGAGAGATGTGAGGGGTGGCTGGAAGAGATGTCAGAGGGGGCTGGGAGAGATGTGAGGGGGGCTAGGAGAGATGTCAGGGGTCTGGGAGAGCTATGAGGGGGGCTGGGAGATATGTAAAAGGGACTGGGAGAGATGTGAGGGACGGCTGGGAGAGATGTGAAGGGGGCTGGGAGAGATGTGAGGGGGCTTGGAGAGATGTGAGGAGGGCTGGGAGAGATGTGAGGGGGGCTGGGAGAGATGTAAAGGGGGCTGGGAGAGATGTGAGTGGGGCTGGGAGAGATGTGAGGGGGGCTGGGAGAGATGTGAGGGGGGCTGGGAGAGGTGTTAGGGGGGTGGTAGAGATGTGAGGTGGCTAGGAGAAATGTGAGGGGTGCTGGGAGAGATGTGAGGGGAGCTGGGAGAGATGTGAGGGGGGCTGGGAGAGATGTGAGGGGGGCAGGGAGAGATGTGAAGGGGGCTGGGAGAGATGTGAGGGGGGTTGGGAGAGATGTGAGGGGGGCTGGGAGAGATGTGAGGGGGGGCTGGGAGAGATGTGAGGGGGCTGGGTGAGATGTGAGGGGGAATGGGTGAGATGTGAGGGGGGCTGGGTGATATGTGAGGGAGGTTGGGAGTATTGTTAGAGGGGCTTGGAGAGATGTGAGGGGGGCTGGGAGAGATGTAAGGGTGGGCTGGGAGAGATGTGAGGGGGGCTGGGAGAGATGTGAGGGGTGGCTGGATGAGATGTCAGGGGGGGCTGGGAGAGATGTGAGGGGGGCTAGGAGAGATGTGAGTGGGCTGGGAGAGCTATGAGGGGGGCTGGGAGATATGTAAAGGGGCTGGGAGAGATGTGAGGGACGGCTGGGAGAGATGTGAGGGGGGCTGGGAGAGATGTGCGGGGGGCTGGAAGAGATGTGAGAGGGGCTGGAAGAGATGTTAGGGGGGTGGTAGAGATGTGAGGGCTAGGAGAGATGTGAGGGGGGCTGGGAGAGATGTGAGGGGTGGCTGGAAGAGATGTCAGGGGGGGCTGGGAGAGATGTGAGGGGGGCTAGGAGAGATGTCAGGGGGCTGGGAGAGCTATGAGGGGGGCTGGGAGATATGTAAAAGGGGCTGGGAGAGATGTGAGGGACGGCTGGGAGAGATGTGAGGTGGGCTGGGAGAGATGTGAGTGGGGGCTGGGAGAGTTGTGAGCAGGGCTGGGAGAGATGTGAGGGGGGCTGGGAGAGATGTGAGGGGGTCTGGGACAGATGTGAGGGGGGGATGGGAGAGATGTAAGGGGGGCTGGGAGAGATGTGAGGGGTGCTGGGAGAGATGTGACGGGGCTGGGAGAGATGTGAGGGGGGCTGGGAGAGATGTGCGGGGGGCTGGAAGAGATGTGAGAGGGGCTGGAAGAGATGTTAGGGGGGTGATAGAGATGTGAGGGCTAGGAGAGATGTGAGGGGGGCTGGGAGAGATGTGAGGGGTGGCTGGAAGAGATGTCAGGGGGGCTGGGAGAGATATGAGGGGGGCTAGGAGAGATGTCAGGGGGCTGGGAGAGCTATGAGGGGGGCTGGGAGATATGTAAAAGGGGCTGGGAGAGATGTGAGGGACGGCTGGGAGAGATGTGAGGTGGGCTGGGAGAGATGTGAGTGGGGGCTGGGAGAGTTGTGAGCAGGGCTGGGAGAGATGTGAGGGGGGCTGGTAGAGATGTGAGGGGGTCTGGGACAGATGTGAGGGGGGGATGGGAGAGATGTAAGGGGGGCTGGGAGAGATGTGAGGTGTGCTGGGAGAGATGTGACGGGGCTGGGAGAGATGTGAGGGGGGCTGGGAGAGATGTGAGGGGGGCTGGGAGAGATGTAAGGGGGCTGGGAGAGATGTGATGGGGGGCTGGGAGAGATGTGAGGGGGTCTGGGAGAGATGTGAGGGGGCTGGGAGAGATGTAAGGGGGCTGGGAGAGATGTGATGGGGGGCTGGGAGAGATGTGAGGGGGGGCTGGAAGAGATCTGAGGTGGGGCTGGGAGAGATGTGACGGGGGCTGGGAGAGATGTGATGGGGGGACATCTGGCACTATAGTATATATATATTGTGTGTGTACAGTCATACTAATAAGTACTCCCACATAGCTCGTAGGTTGCAGCATGCCCCGTTCCGCAGCGGAACGGGATGGACCCAATGATGAAGCATGCCACCAAGGGAAACCCTATTGGGTGAGGTTTATATAAAGAAAACATTCTGTTTTCCTTGCTTTTTTGAAAAAGAGTTGGTTTTGCAGTACTGAAGGGTCTTTTTTTGATTAGAAGTATATATAAACACTGTGTGCCACACACATACACTTCCTTTTTCAAGTTTCTATTACTTCATACAGGGCTGTATTCAATAAATAGTGCATTGTAGGTGAGTTATTTGAAGTTCACAAATCTATCTTACCAATATAACTATGCATTATGCAAGGAAAGCTTGGATCTCCTAGCTGGAGAACTTTAAAGGGATTTTTCAACTCCCTGCAGCTCATCTACAACCCACAGTTTATTCAATACCGCCAGCCCGGTGATGAGCAGAGTATTTAATGATCCCCATTTCTTTTTCCCCACCTGGCACACATCATGTCGAAGTATCCTGCGCAGAGAAGCAGCCTTAAAAAGTAGTAGTATGGCTGGAATTTCTGCACTTAAGCGCCAGAGTGACATGGCAAGTTCTCCAGGCACCCACCAGATCCGGCAACCCTGAGTAGCTGCTCTTTTTTGATGTCATAACTACACATTCACAATTGCTTTATTAAACTTCAAGCTTTCTCAAATTTGCTTGAAAATGCAGCATTTGCCCACTCTTTTTTTCAAAATTTTCTCGGGGGGGAGAACCCCTCTTATGCTGGTTGGGCTCGCTCGCCACCACTTTTACGCCGGGCACTGTCCGTTAAAATTATGCCCCCCCCCCCGAAAAAATTTCTGCGAACGCCCATGAATGTATCCTGTGGGCTCGTTAACCAATTAAGGTCAATTGGTGGAGTGCTTCTGTGGTTACCAATTCCGGCAAGCAGTGATACATTGTATGCTATGAGTCAAACTGCAAACCACATCACAGAACCTTTTCAATTAGTTAGCTAACTTTTGTTAGGAAGGAGCTAGCACTCTAACTTTTGGAATACAGATAGTTGAGGATGTGACATACACATACATGTTGGTTTTGTAACACCCACACATACAGAGACCATATATAAAAATAAAATGTGTGTCATCTATGTTTTAACATGCAGAGACAGGAACCTGTGTCTGTCAGCCCGGCAATGAATCCATTAGCATGTCAATATGTTAAGGGTGGATGAGCTGAGAGATTTTTCATATCCATACTTAAAAGGGCACCCTGCTGAGTTGGTGCCCAGTGTCTATAGAAGTCCGGAGTTGAAAAGCCTCTGAGACCCTAGGTGTTACGGTGGCCGGAATATTGCAAAGTACCAGATACCGGTGCAATGTATGGGCTATCAACACTTTGTAGCCAAACCCCAGACTTTCTGTCGCCAGGTAAGAGGTTGGGCTCAGTATGCTAAGCAGCTTAGGTGCCAAGTTAGCGCATGCTCTTAGCAAACCGGGAAGCAACTTCTGCCCGTTTTGTGAGCTACTGGCAAGTCTGGGATAGGTGGGAAAAGTTGTTCCCATGGGAGTATTGGCTGGGTAGGTTAGAGATAGGACCATTAACCCTATAAAAATGGCTGCAGACCAGTCCTAGGAGATTCATCTGAGATTCACCAAGATCCGTCCAAGTTACAGCGTCAGCGGTTCCGGAGTGTGAGGGGTTAACTACATCGTAACCAAGTTTTGCGCCCCTCTTCCAGAATTCGTTTGAGCTAAGGTTTCCCGAACTAATCCTGTAAGGACTTTGTGGCAGGACGGCCTGTAGCCGAGGTCAGGGAACAGTCCACATGTATAGTTTCAGGATAAATAAAAACGTTCAGTGGCTTTATTTCTCCACAGTAACATAACATGCGGGTACACTGTCCCTTTAACAAAATAAATCCTGCTCCACTTTGGGAGAAAAACTGACTAATAACACAGCAGACCTATCTAGCAGGCTGGCTGGCTAAACCAGAACCAAACCATAAGGGTACTTTAAGCAGTCAGTAAACAAATGAATAATCCTTACTTTATTTGAAGTAGTCTTTGGTGAAATCCCTCTGGCTAAGGGCTCACGCAGCAGTGTGCTTCTCTCTCTCTCTCTCTCTCTCTCTGGCAGCTACTGCCAGTCACATGATCCTTTATCTACCTTGCTGGCTCTCAGGTGTCAGCTAAAGAGTTCTGATTTCCTAACTTCCACCTGAGTTAACCCTTATGAGTGCTGGATGAAGCACTCAGACATATGTCTCCCAGGCGTAACTGATAGGAGTTGACTTCACTCTGTCACAGACTTAACGAAAAGATTTCCTCTTGCGGAGATACAGGGGTGGTAACTTGCGCTCCTAGCCAAGGATTGTCGCACGGCTCAAATAGTGCACCCTACTCGCATGAGTGCAGGGGTGCCCATAGACTTTGTATTCAAGTCATTCATTTCGTGGACCTTTTATTTCATTTCCCCATCCCTGTAAGTGTTTATTAAGTGTAATTGTGAAGAATTGTGTGTTTGTCTTAAAAGGAAATAAATTACAATTTATTTTGCCCGCCTTGTTGTGCTCAATCCAGAATCCCAGTATTAATTTGTTGATGAGACTTGGTCTTCCGTGACATGCACCGGCTAGCGGGGAGTACATATACTCACCTCGCATATTGATTGCTGGCTCTGCTGTTTGAGGGTGGTGTGACCTCTGTGACCCTAATTGCTTCTGCAATGTATCACTCTCTGGTCTTGCCAACAGCAGGGGGTGTGTCTTTGAACCAATGTCCTGGCTGCATTACTGGGAGCTTGATATGATCATTGCCGCACTACTTTATGATATTTTGTAGCTACTGATTAAATATAATATTATTTACGTATTATGACAACCATTGTCTGCTAGCCTGCACTATAGTTATGTGGCTACTTTACATTGCCTGTTGACACCAGACTATCACAGAGTTTTATCACTGATCACTTAGAGTGTACAACATTATCTGGGGAGCATAACTACACACCCAGCTAATCTGCCCACTGAATTGGTTTTTTTTTGGACAGTTGTATTGCCGGTCTACCTTGCACACCTCTGGCAGACCTTCCACTGGTTATGTACAGGTACTTGAGCAGGACCATAGACTGGACTAATTGGATACAAACATTTACCTTGTAATACAGAGGATAAACCATATTTTGAGGCACATGGATGGTCTTTTTTTGCCTGTAGATAGACTGTTGCAAGATTGACCACAACATCTGCAGGAAGCCTCTTCCCCCCTTCCCACTTGCCTTTAAGCAATAAACAGATACTGGGAAACCCATACATACCATCCTGCTCATTCAGCAACAATTAAGTTGTGTCTACGACCCTCCATTCTACTGAAATGTACCTGCAAGAAAGTAGCATCCCAGAGAAATTACCTGTCACGGGACACCAGGTTTATCGTACACCTTTACCATGATCATTCACTGTGCAAAATAAGATAAAATAATTAAATTGCATTTTATGCACAGAAAAAAAGCATACACACAGTGTAAAACAAAAAAACAGACGAGAGGCACACATACTGGGGGTCGAAATTAGACTGTTCTAGGCGCAAAGGTACTCTAAATTAGAGTTTTCCCCTGATCGGGACTTAGCCCGAAATCCTCTGGTTCGAAAATCGGCATGAAGTTCCACACACCACCGCTCCCTCTTCTTCTGAGAACTTGTACTCTTTTGACCGGGGGTTAGTACCAAACTTCCTGGAACTAAAATCAGCTTGCAATCCCAGTCGTGACCGCTTGTCATGGAAGTGCTGCCTGCAGACCAGACCTGTCCCTATACTGAGGTGGGATGTATAGTAACACGCACCGCAGCAGAGGGAGCATGTCCGGAGTGTGGTAAAGGTGTTATCAGGCCAGTGAATATAGGTGTAGAAACAGATACTTGCCGGACCCGGAATAGAGGTACCGTGGTAGATACCGTGGCCGAGGGTCGGGGAGAGAGCGGTCCAGAAGGTCGAGGTCCAAGCCGAGATCAAGGGGCAAGAGAGAGACAATGTAGTGAAGAGCAAGCCAGGGTCCTGAACCAGAGGAGGAGTAGTAAGCCGAGCCGGGTCAAAACCTGAGAAACACAAACAAGCACAAGGAGATCCACACTAGGTATGCAAAGGCTATGTAGAGCAATGATTCCAGGGAGGATCTGGAGTAATAAAGGTGGGAGAGCCAATCAGAGAGTTAGGTGGAGCAGAGGTGTGCCGTGGAGCGCAAGTTGATAGGTGCGCATTGTAATCCTGAAGCGGCATCAGCTGTGAAGCAGGGGAGCGTAGGTTAGGCTGGAGCGAGTGCCGGGGGCGTGACAGAGCTGCCAGTGCAGTGAATAAATTATAGCCGGGATCGCGCGCGGTGTATGGCCATCCCGCGGGCATCCCGGCCAACATGGCAACCGATTCTGTCACCGTCGGATGACATGGAGCATGCTTGTGGAGGGGATCACGCTTGGAGAGAGAAGGAGAAGCAGAGACGGTCCCTGGAAGACGTAATGAGGTGTTGTGAGAGCCCTACTTCCTTTCACCGCTATGTTCGATAATTAGAACTTAGGGCTCGATGCAGTAAGCACCGAAAAAGCACTCTCGGCAGGGGTTCAATATCGGCATGATTTTGGCATGTTGCCCTCGCAGTATGCAGGAAGGGCCGAATCCCTGGCGTACCACTGCGAAAGCAACACGCCGAGTAGCCGTGGCGAGACAGTCTGTCTGCCGATAACCTGGCGATAAGCCGTCCCCTGCCGAGATGTGTCTGCAGCAAAGAGAGATCCGCCGCTCTCTCTGCGCAATCATCGGCAAAATAAAAAATATTTGCAATCAATTTTATTAGTGTAGATGTGCAGGAGGTCTCCAAAGCTGAACCGCATTGGTTTCAGGTCCGGGGAACCCCTGCTTTCCAAGATACAGGCCCCTTTATGAGGTGCCGGTATCCCTCTGAATTTAAATGTCCCGATCACGTGACCGCGGACTGTAAACAAAGCAGAGGGATACCGGCACCCCATAAAGGGGTCTGTATCTCGGGAAGCAGGGGGTCACCGGATCTAAAACCAAAGCGGTTCAGCTCCGGAGAACCTCTGCACATCTACAATATGAGTAAAACACACATATCAATAAAGAATAATTCCTTACCTTTGCGGCTATCTGCCATGGTAATGAAGCAGCATGATTGTATTTTTAATAATAGTGTATGGGAGCAGGGGATCCCCTGAGCTGAACCGCATTGATTTCTGGCTCAGGGACTCCCTGCTTCATGAGTTACAGGTCCCGGTATGTGGCATCGGGTGCCATTTTCGCCGCCATCATTATAGCATCCCATACGCGACGTGCCCGCTATTAAGATGGTGGCGACACTGGCACCGATGCCCCATACCTGTAACTCGGGAAGCAAGGGGTCCCTGAGCCAGAAATCAATGCGGTTCAGCTCAGGAGCCCCCCTGCCCCAGCACAATATTATTATAATATATTAATGCTGCTTCATTACCATAGCGGATAGCCGCTAAGGCAATGAAGGGGTTAAGGCATAATAGCATGTTTATTGGGTAGAATTGCCCCCAATAAACATTGCAATAAACAACATACAACCCCTGTGCCCCCAACAACCCCTCTACCCCCATTACATATATTACATTTATGGGATGCAAATCAATGATACTATAGGCCAACGGTGGCCCTCGGGTGTTCCCCGCAGGCCTGCAGTACCAATTCTGTGCCCCCCCCAAAAATTAAACAACACATAAATACTTTTCAATAAATACACACCCCCTAACACATGCAGATAATAATATCCACATATGGATAATAGTGAATTTGCTAATTTAAAATACATAAAGCACAATAAATACAATAAATATGTATAGAACTCACCCATGTCCGGCTGGCACGATGAAGGCCATCCTCATCTTCATCACCATCCATGCCCTACTCCGATGCTACAAAACATAAACAAAAATAACAAAAGCCAATGTAAAGTCCCCTAACCCCTTAATCACCTTAGCGGTCATTAACCGCTATAGTCATTAAGGGGTTAACCCACCCTCACCCACCACTCGGGAGGCCTACCCACCCTCACCCACAACCCAGGTGGGAGGCCTACCCACATGCCCTTGGGGACAATCCCCCCTTCCCCCACCCCAAGTACCCACAATAAAAACAATACACAGCCTCACAATAAACATCATTATATATATTAAATACATAACCCCCCCCCCTGTGTCCCCCCATAAATACATGATTTATTATTTTACATACAGGGTTAATACCCGAGGCCCACGGGAGTCCCCGGTGGCCCTGACGGGTGTCCGTAAGCCTCACAGTAGCCCAGTACAAGGTTTCAAACAGGGTCTGGAGGCCTACGGGTGGTCTCCGCCAGGTGCCGTGGTCCACCAGGTGGTCTCCGTGGGTCACCATGGGCCACAGTGGGGTCTCCACGGGTAGCCCTACAGGTGTCTGGGGGGCCCTGGGTCAGACCCACAGGTATATAAGTGGCCTCGGGTGGTTCCCAAAGGGGTCTGGGGGCCCTCGGGTTGTCCCTACGTGTCCGCGGTGCCACCACAGATGTGGGGCCACAGGTTCTTCCTCGCAGGTGTCCCCCGTGAGTCCGCAGCCTTGTACCCGTGAGAAGTCTGAGGAGACCTCAGGTGGTCTCCAGAGGTCCCTGCAGACCTAAGGAAACAACCCTGTATGTAAAAAAAATAAACCTGTCCCATAAATTAAATACATCAACCCCCCCCTCCAAACACATACAGTACAATAATGTGCAAAATAACTATTATCCAGATATGGATAATAGATTATTTGGCCATTATTAAACACATTAACTAGCATAATAAAATAAATAAAGTTCTACTGACCTCATCAATATGAAGCCCCTTTGCCAGAAAATTCCCTGTGTCCTCCGTTGCCAACAAAATACATAGCCAATGCATTGCAATTACATTCTGATATCAATTAACCCCTTAATCACCTTATCGGATAATAACCGCAAAGGTAATTAAGGGGTTAAGCCATCCTGGCCCGATATCCACCCTTCATCCATTCATTTGTACAGTGGCTTCATCATTCAACTATATATATATATATTTTTATATATATATATATATATATACACACACACACACACACACACACACACACACACACACACACACACACACACACACACACACACACACACACACACACACACACACACACACACACACACACACACACACACACACACACACACACACACACGCACATGCACAGCCGGCACACCATTTGCAAGTAAATAAGTTTTGGTGCTTATCCCATAAAGCAATAACAGACCATACGATACCGGTTGCAACACAACATCAAGGGACAGTACGCAGGTAAGTAAATCAAAATTTTTCTATATTTGATAGAAGACACAAAAACCGACGTTTCGGTCCCCCAGTGAGTTTTTGTGTCTTCTATCAAATATAGAAAGTGTATGATTCACTTACCTGCGTGCTGTCCCTTGATGTCGTGTTGCAACCGGTATCGTATGGTCTATATATATACATATTTATACACATGATTAACCAATATACAAAGAAATGTTTAAGGGTTAACAAAAACATGCACAAATAAAAATACCACTTCTCCATATCAATACATCACCTTGCATATGAAAATTACAATATTATATAGCCACATTAAAACAAAATCCTATTTCCTAATAAAATCATTCTCATTTTCCAATCAATATCATCAAATGCCAATCAAAACATTGAATTTACATTGTATACATGATGCATACAATCTGTGCACCATGTACACTCTGCCAATCAATGTTAAAAATAAAATATTCCAAACAAAATACAATGAAATCCAAACAAGTATACTATTTAAACCAAGCAAGGCAACAGAAATAAAATACTATTAATTAATCAAATCCCCAAAAAATTAAAATAGCATTCAATTCAATTACACAATTAACTATTTTAATCGTTAAACAAAACCATTCTCCAAAAAGTTACCATCTGACAAAATATAAGTACCAAAAATAATTCACTATAAAAAAGAAAGTCTCACCCTGACCTAAAGTATAGCATACACCACCAAAAAATACATATATCTAAATAAAAATTACATTACACACACATAAAAGCATAGCAGCATAGCAAAATACATTTTATATACTGCAAAACAAGCATTTCCAACAAAATCATTTCTTACCCTGTATGTATATATCGATCTAGACGAATACATACAGTGGGAAGAAATGATCTTAAAAAAAAACTATCACATGTTAAAAAAAAAAAAACTATCACATGTTAAAAAAAAAAAACATGTACAAGTTAAAATAAATACATTTCTTTTGTTGACTTACCATTACTTGACCCACTCACCGGCTCCCGATGTACTGCTTACTCTCGAACCAATCCACGCACAGGAACCCATAAAATAAAAAAACATAAAATAATAAACCATAAAATAATAAACAAAGTTATCTTTAATTTTTAATCCATTCCGTCACCGTCTTCATCTGTGTTCTTCCGTCTTCTTCTGGGGCTCTTCTGGGGCTCTTCTGGGGCTCTTCTTACCGTCTTCTGCCAAGCCCTTTTAGTCTTCTTGTTCTAGGAGGTCCATCCTCCTCGGCGTCTGGCTTAAAAATGAGATGACATAGGCTTTTATAGGCCTATGATGTCACATTTTCGTCATATGGTTCCTACGGCCCTGATTGGGCCGTAAAAAACAATTGATTTTGGGGAAAAAATTATCATTTTGATGACGTCATTTAAAGGCAATGACGCCAGTCAATCAGAATGGCTGAGCTTCATTTGGCTTTAAGATGACGTCATCAAAAGAAAGATGGCTGCCCTCACATGGTAAGGTAGCCAATCAGAGCGTGGGAACGAAATCCCATCTCTGATTGGCTGAAGTACCATGTGACAGGCTTTGGATGACGTCACATCTGTTTTCCATAAAGCCTCTGTCACATGGAATACTAGAGCCAATCAGATTTGGGATTTAAACCTTGTTATTGGATTTTACACATGGATCAGGCGCTTTTCCTGTTTTTTTCCCTATAGATATTGCTGGGAGGTTGTTGACCCCAAGGAAGAAGCAGCCCGGACGTTCCAATATCCCTACAAGGTTTACCCATCATTGGGTGAAAGAACATTTTTTGCAAATTTTTATTTTTTATTGGTTTTATATATTTTTTATTCGTATTTTTGCATATTTTTATTTTTTCACACTTTTTACTCACATCTTATTATATATTCACCATCAGAGTCCATACACCACAATTATCCTGTATATAGTACTTAATACAGTTCATCTGTGTTGACTATTTTTGGTGATTTGTTTGTTACTGGGAGTCTGCTGTGTGGCTGGTTACTATAATAGGCGCTGTCTAATTATATGAATTCAATATATATATATATATATATATAGAACTGTAAATATTACTGTATGTTCATTTGCATGTCTTAGACATCTGCAACCCTGTCTTTCCCCATTATCGCCCAGCATACAGCGCTTCCACTGCAGCAAGGGATTCTGGGAAATGACATGCAAATGAGCACTCAGTGCCACCTTTTGTCTCAAGCTCGTATTACACAAGCAGATCCTCAAGCCAATGCATGCTGTTTTAAACACAGCTTTTAGACAGAGGCTGGGATGAGATGCAAAGCCATTAAACCAACTCACAGACATGTTGCAGACCTGTCTAAGACATGCAAATGAACATACAGTAATATTTACAGTTGCTTTATGCTTTACTGTGGAGGGTTTTTGTCACTTTTTTAACCCACCATAACCTTAATAATTGTGGTGATTATATATATATATATATATATATATATATATATATATATATATATATATATATATATATATATAAATAGTTCCTTACCAGGCAGACCTCGAATACCAGGACACCACAGCAAAGAAGAGACAGCACTCAAGATAATCCTGTGTCAAAAGTGTATTAAAGGAAACATGGCACAATCACCCAGATGGGTGCTGTCTCTTCTTTGTTGTGGTGTCCTGGTATTCGAGGTCTGTCCGGTAAGGAACTATTTATCTACACATTACCTATGGGACAAGCACCTGCATTTTAAGATTATATGTGAGTGCCATCTGACAATTGTGCCTATATATATAAATAGCAACTGTAAATATTCCTGTATATTCATTTGCATGTCTTAGACCTTGATGGGTATCATCAGTGTGAGGTTGGTTGCTGGCATTTGTTCAAATGAAATAAGAGTCAGTAATCACCACACTTATTAAGGTTATGGTGGCTAAAAAAAGTGACTAAAACCCTCCACAGTAAAGCATAAAGCAACTGTAAATATTCCTGTATATTAATTTGCATGTCTTAGACAGGTCTGCAACCCTGTCTTTCACCATTATCACCCAGCACACAGCACTTCCACTGCAACAAGGGATTCTGGGAAATGACATGCAAATGAGCACACAGTGTCACCTTTTATCTCATGCTCACATTACATGAGCAACCCTTAGCCAATGCATGCTGCTTTAAACACAGCTTTTAAGCAAGGTCTTGGGAGATGCAAAGCCAGTAAACCCACTCACAGACATGTTTCAACCTTGATTGGTATCATCAGTGTGAGGTTGGTTGCTGGCATTTGTTCAAATGAGATAAGAGTCGGTAATCACCACACTTATTAAGGTGGCACTGTGTGCTAATTTGCATGTCATTTCCCAGAATCCCTTGCTGCAGTGGAAGTGCTGTGTGCTGGGTGATAATGGTGAAAGACAGGGTTGCAGACCTGTCTAAGACATGCAAATGAATATACAGGAATATTTACAGTTGCTTTATGCTTTACTGTGGAGGGTTTTAGTCACTTTTTTTTACCCACCATAACGTTAATATATATATATATATATATATAATCAAAAAATAAATAGATGATACCGTTCTGTGGCTAACGAAATGCTTTTATTTGTGCGAGCTTTCGAGATACACTGATCTCTTCTTCCGGCGATGTTACAATGAATGAAGCAAGCAAAGGGAATACTTAAAAACAGTGTCTCTTGGAATGCTATCTGTGCTTGTCCTTCCCCCGGTGGAGATAACATTCCAAGAGACACTGTTTTTAAGTATTCCCTTTGCTTGCTTCATTCATTGTAACATAGCCGGAAGAAGAGATCAGTGTATCTCGAAAGCTTGCACAAATAAAAGCATTTTGTTAGCCACAGAACGGTATCATCTATTTATTTTTTGATTATTGAAGCTCGGCTAACACGGTACTGTATATATATATATATATACAGGTATGTATGTATGTATGTATGTATGTATGTATGTATGTATGTATGTATATATATATATATATATATATTCAGTGTTCGACAAATAGTTATAACCACACGTCCGTGGCGAGTGGATTTACGCCGCTGGCGAGCCGTGCTGCGGCTCTATGAACTCCCCTGCTCACGCCAATTTTTTTTTTAAATAAGTAAATAATCACCCTCCCTGATTGGTGTGACGCAGGGAAGAGGGCTGGCTGGCAACTCTAGGTAAGCCCCAACCCCCCCTTTCCCCGATCCCGGTTGCTGTCCAGGGCGGGAGGTAGGCTGGGGGTGTCCCGCGGCTGCTGCCCAAGCGCTTCCCCTCTGTCCCATGTTCCTTTGGCACACGCGCATGTAATGGGAGCAGGGAAGCAGGCTGGCAGCTCTAACTCCCGTCGCCATGGCTGCAACCTGCGCCTGCGCATGCGCACGTGGGGGGGGGGGGGGGGGGGAGTGTTTTGGCAAAGTTCCCCGTCCGGCCACATTTCTCATGGGGAGGTTGGTGTGGCCATACAGCTGTCCTCCACTGGCCCCGATACCCCCGCACTGCCCGACCTCCCACCTGGCTACCCGACCCCCGAGCATGTCTGCTCGACCTCCCGCCTGCCTCTCTGGTTGCCCGACCCCCCCGATTGGCTGTCCGAACCCCCCGTCTGGCTGCCGACACCCTGCCTGGCTGCCGTCACCCCACCTGGCAGCCCAACCCCCCCGTCTTGCTGCCCGACCACCCCGCCTGGCTGCCTGACCCCCAGGTCTGGCTGCGCGACCCTCAGCCCGCAGCTGGCATGTGGAGGAAAAGGCCTGGATGAACATGTGGGCCACCTCCCTTCCAATGAATACCCACCCAGTGTGTGTGTCTGTGAGTGTGTGTGTCTGTGAGTGTGTGTCTGTTAGTGTGTGTGAGTGTGTGTGTGTGTGTGTGTGTCTGTGAGTGTGTGTGTGTCTGTGAGTTTGTGTGTGTCTGTTAATGTGTGTGTGTCTGTGAGAGTGTGTGTGTCACCCTCTCCCTGTGTCACCCACTCCTTGTGTCATCCTCTCCCTGTGTCACCCTTTCCCTGTGTCACCCTTTCCCTGTGTCACACTCTCCCACTCCCTGTGTCGCCCTATACTTTTCCCTGTGTCGCCCTCTCCCTGTGTCGCCCTCTCCCTGTGTCACCCTCGCCCTGTGTCACCATCGCCCTGTGTCGCCCTTGCCCTTACCCTCTCTCTCTCTCACCCTTTCGCCCTCACCCTTGCTCTCTCTCACCCTGTCGCCCTCACCCTCTCTCTCTCACCCTGTCACCCTCACCCTCTCTCTCACCCTGTCACCCTCTTCTCTCTCTCTCTCTCTCTCTCTCTCTCTCTCTCTCTCTCTCTCTCTCTCTCTCTCTCTCTCTCTCACCCTGTCACCCTCATCCTCTCTCTCTCACCCTGTCGCCCTCTCTCTCTCTCTCTCTCTCTCACCCTGTTGCCCTCACCCTCTCTCTCTCTCTCTCACCCTGTCACCCTCACCCTCTCTCTCACCCTGTCACCCTCACCCTCTCTCTCACCCTGTCACCCTCACCCTCTCTCTCTCTCTCTCTCTCTCTCTCTCACCCTGTCGCCCTTATCCTCTCTCTCTCACCCTGTCGCTCTCTCTCTCTCTCACCCTGTTGCCCTTACCCTCTCTCTCTCTCTCTCTCTCTCTCACCCTGTCACCCTCACCCTCTCTCTCACCCTGTCACCCTCACCCTCTCTCTCTCTCCCTGTCGCCCTCACCCTCTCTCCCCCTGTCGCCCTCACCCTCTCTCTCTCCCTGTCGTGCTCTCTCATTCTCTCTCTCTCTCTGTGTATCTCTCTCTCTGTGTGTCTCTCTCTGTGTGTATATCTGTGTATGTCTCCCTGTGTGTGTCTCTCTTTGTGTGTCTCTGTGTGTGTCTCTCTCTGTGTGTCTCTCTCTCTGTGTCTAGCTCTGTGTGTCTGTGTGTCTCTCTCTGTTTGTCTGTGTGTCTGTCTCTGTGTGTCTGTCTCTGTCTCTCACCCACACTCTGTCTGTCTCTGTCTCTCTCTCACCCACACTCTGTCTGTCTCTGTCTCTATCTCACCCACACTCTCTCTGTCTGTCCAAAAGTCTAAAATAAAATAATTATGGTAGATTTTTTGTTGGACCTTTTACAATTTATTTTGACCCATAATTATTTTCTTTTCAAATGTCAATTTTATTTACAGATCAGGGGAACGGCGATGGGTGCAACTTGTGCACCCTCCTATGCCAACCTATTTTA
Organism: Ascaphus truei; assembly: GCF_040206685.1. Classification (NCBI taxonomy): domain Eukaryota; kingdom Metazoa; phylum Chordata; class Amphibia; order Anura; family Ascaphidae; genus Ascaphus; species Ascaphus truei. Next base: position 196,739,357 of record NC_134486.1, on the reverse strand, counting down.
GGCTTTTGGGAAAGGGAGGTGGTCTTTCAGGATGATATTGACTCTGGGGCACTGCATGTGATTCTTTGGTTGAGGTTCATCGATGACATCCTCATCTTCTGGGATGGATTACCGTGGGATTTGGGGGTGTTCATTGATGGCCTCAACCAGAATCACAGTAATATTAAGCTCACGTCTGTCTCCAGTCAGACATCAGTGGAATTTCTGGATCTCAAGATCTCTCTCAGTTGTGAAGGTTACATCGAGACTGATATTTTTCGTAAAAAGACTGCTACTAATTTCATTCTACATGCTAGTAGTGGTCATCCGTCTCACCAGATCAAGGGTATGAGACTCAGGCGAAATTGCTCTACAAAGGCAATTTACACATGCAGGGCCAATGAAATGATTTGAAAATTTTTACAACGAGGATACAGCAGGACATCTATAAAACGAGCTAGGAGAATCAGTGGGGCTAGATCTCGATCCTCTCTTCTGTTTGCAGGGAAGGACAGCCAAGTGGAACAAGAGAGGAAAATCAGATTCTTCGCTACATATGACAAAAACTGGCAGAACTATCATAGGACAATCCAGAAACATTGGCATCTTTTACGGTCAGATGCTGACTTATGCCAAGTCCTGGGATCTTCAGTTGACTTGGTAAGCCGCAGAGCTCCGAACCTGAGAGACAAATTGGTTCGGAGCCATTACAGTGCAGAGGGGGCTACCCACTTTCTCTCCAAAAAAATTATACCAGGATTTCTGGCCTGTAGAACTTGTTCTGCGTGCAATATATGAGCAACACCGCTACCTTTTTAAATTCACAGAGATCAAGGACATTTAATATCAAGTACCTCTTAATTGTAAGAGTAAGGCCGTCATATATTATCTATTGTGCCCATGCTTTAAAATTTACATTGGCATGGCGATGCGGGAACTTCGTTTCCACGTCCTCGAACACATTAGAAATATTAAAAATGCAGACATTGACCACAGTAAGGGCAAAAATTTGACCACAGTGGCGAGACATTTCAGGAGATTTCATTACTCCAACTTTACTCTCCTTAAAGTGTTTGTATTTGACTATATATCATTGGGTATGCGGGGAGAGATATGGAGAAGCTCCTACTACAGAGAGAGTGCCGGTGGATTTTTACACTTGGCACTCTTCTTCCGCATGGCCTTAATGAATACACTGGCTATGCTATGTTTCTGTAGTGGGAGGGTTTCTATGTTTCCCCCTTTAGCATTCCATTATGTGGGAATTTAATATTTCACATTGAATTGTTTAAATTTTCTTTAATGAATTGCTTTAATTTTGCTTATTTCCTTTTATGTTATTTTTGTAATACAGGTATACCCCGCTTTAAGTACACTCACTTTAAGTACACTCGCGAGTAAGTACTTATCGCCCAATAGGCAAATGGCAGTTCACGCATGCGCCTGTCATCACGTCCTGAACAGCAATACCGGCTCCCTACCTGTACCGAAGCTGTGCACAAGCGGGGAGACTTTAGAGCCTGTTACACATGCGTTATTTACATCAGTTATGCACGTATATGATGATTGCAGTACAGTACATGCATCGATAAGTGGGAAAAGGTAGTGCTTCACTTTAAGTACATTTTCGCTTTACATACATGCTCCGGTCCCATTGCGTACGTTAATGCGGGGTATGCCTGTACTAAATTATCTACTATATATTATTCCTTTACTCATGTTGATATTTAAATTACTTTTTTAATTTTAATAAAGTTTAAGCCACATCACATTATACTAATAGATTATACATAGATATGCTATGTGCACTATTTATATTTAAAATCGATGTTTATAGTTTTTATTACACATTATATAATGATACTTGTCAATAAATTCACACATCTCCTCAAATGTATTCTCACATTTTCACATTATTCATCACAGTTTTCATTATCTTTCAATTCAATGTGTTATTATTCTGCATTTAATTAACTTTCATGCATTATATTTATATTCCCCATATATGGTATATCTGTTTTTTATTAACATCAAATACATTAGTCTCATGGGCCCCTTTGTGTTGCAAGAATCATAAACAGTTCATTCATGAACTTAATTCAGCTCAATAATTTAATCATTAATATTTATTTGTATTATTGTCTGTTTTTGCATTCACTTGTGCGTTAGACTTTCTGCAATATTATATATTGCCTCTCTCCTGTTCCGCATGTACGTGTATGCTAATTCCTTCTCTTCCTCTTCTCCTTTTTGGGTGTAAGACTGAGGGAGAATAAATCATAACTCTCCATGACGTGACGTCAGCTTTGGACAACCATCCCCAGCGCTGTGTAAAGGTTCATGCTGCTACTCCACCGTAGCTGACAGCTATTGTTTGTCCTCTCGCGATACCTGGATAATGGAGGCTGACCAAATTACTTCTCTCCATGATATGATGTCGGCACTGGACAACCATCTCTAACACTGTTCAATGGTCTCGGTGGGTACTCCACCGCAGTCGATATTTACCGTTTGCTCTCGCGCAATATTTTTATGCCTCCGCAATTGTGATTGGCTGAATGGGCCATACTGACCAATTGTGAATCTCGTTGTTGGACCGGAGATACAACTGGGTAACACAGCATACCCTTATTAATTCATTGCTTATCCCCCATTGGATTCTCACTCATCAGCTGCTCTGCTGCTCGCAACGCTATTGGTTTACAATACATGTCAGCGAACTTTTAAGCCTGATTGGACGCCATTACGTTAAGCCCCCGGACGAAGCAAAGGGGTGCGAAACGTACGTCGGGGCTGTGTGTGTATTCCCCTGGGACCCCCCCAATCTTACATTGGACCTTAGCTGGATACTCCTGTCTGCAATTTTATGCTGCTCCATTCTTTCTCTGAGGACCCTCATACCTTACACAATCTGGTCACTTGCAAGTATACTTCACATGAGGTTTTTCAATTGTGATTTTTTATTCATGTCATTACCTGTCATTTGTGATTGAGTGGTACTTCATTAGTTTATTTATTCAGCATTATACAGGCAGATCATTTCTGTAGTTTTCTAGCATTGGTTCTTACCTTGACCGGCCGGTCTTTAGATTATTGAGCAAGTTTCTATTGTAGGTTTTGCCTTGCCTAGCAATTTATATTACTAATTTATCTGTAACATTGTATTCAGGCTAGATTCCTTGTTTCAAGGGTTCCTAGGGACTGTTTTAAAATGTATTTTCATGTAATCCATATTTTTTTCCTTTGAATAAATCTATTTATCATTTACCATTGCTTGAGTGCTTTTAGTGGAACTCTTTTCTTTCTCTTTTTTATATTAAAATTCTTTGTCCCCAGCACCATCATCAGGTTATTATTATTAATAATATATTACGTATTGATTTAAGCAAACAACATTGTGTATTACTTTTCTAGTTAGTGGCAGGCTTTTCTGTGTGTGTTTTCGATATATATATATATATATATATATATATATATATATATATATATATATATATATATATATATATATATATATATATATACAGTATATAAAAGGTATCACCTAATACTGAAGAACATATATATATATATATATATATATATATATATATATATATATATATATATATATATATATATATATATATATATATATATATATATATATATATATATATATATTATTGTGGGGATGTTGTGTGTTTATTGTTTTTATTGTGGGTAGTGGGGGTAGGCGAAGTGGGTATTAGCCTCAATGGTGGCTGTTTAGGGCTTGTGTGTGGGTAGTGGGAGGGCTTAACCCCTTCATGACCGTAGCGGTATTAACCGCTAAGGCAATGAAGGGGTTAAGTCCACCCGCAACCCCCCCGCAAGCCCTAAAAAGCCACCAAGGGCGGAATACCCCCTTCACTCACCCCCACTACCCACAATAAACCTGGCACGGCTGGTTACCCCTTCATTGCCTTAGCGGTTAGCCGTTAAGGTAATGAAGTGGGCTTTAAATGCATTTTTCCTGCCTTGGATGCATGCCGTGGGCCTCTGGTGCTGGTATTAATGGGTATCAGCTCTGGAAACCCCCGGCATCAATCCCAGGCAGGAAAAAGGCCTGATTTTTTGTAAGTGTCGACCTTGCCGATGCTTCTCCACCACCGCGGGCCGGATTGACGTAAAAATCTCAATTCTAGAGTGCCGATCATCAGCGAAATGCTGATTGGGGCTACTAGAATTGAGCGCGTTTCAAAAAGTGCCGATAAGTTCAGAAAAGTGTCTTATCGGCACCCAGCTGCCGAAAAGTTTTTTTTGGCAATAAAAAATGCTGAATTTTGGAGCTTATCGGCGCTTATTGAATCAGAGAGGCAATATTGGCGAGAAAACGGCGAAAAACGGCTTTTTGGCGCTTACTGCATGAGGCCCTTAGCCGCAAAAAGTGGTACTTAGAATATTTTCAGGGCAGATTTTTCTGAATCCAGTGCTCTGCTATTTACACAAGAGCACTTTTGAAAAGTCTGTCCTCACTTCTGGTGCTCAGAATCTCAAATCTGATTGGCTTAGGGGTTTCTTATAGTATTTTGGAGTTTATTCCCAAAAAACTACAGCCAATCAGCGCTTGGGAACTTTCTTAGTAGCCAATCAGAGCAAAGCCGGTACAGAAAGCCAGGTTAGCGGGGAATCTGAATCTGCCAAGAGACATGCACGAGTTTGCTACCTCCATCCCTTGCAATTCTGATCCCACCCGCTGGGTCAGGCTCCTCCAGGTCTGGTTTAACAAATGACAGCCCGGATGACTGCTATTGATACCAGGACTTGGGTACTTGCGCCTTTCCCTGTTACCCAAATGGCTTTCACACCTCTGGCATCCTCTGGTAGCTTTCATCTCATGACTTACTGGCACCAACTTGGTAGCTCTGGTAGAATTTTCTTTTTGAGAGCATAGGGTTTATATTAGACCATAACTATTTGTGGTTTAATGATATATTTTACCTCCAGAAGTGTGGAACTGCCATGGGTAACAAGTTTGTGCCAAGTTATGCAAAACTTTTCATGGGCATGTGGGAAGAGTACAGGATTTGGTCTTTTGCGGGACTCGGCGTGAACTTGGTCCTACTGCAGAGATTCATAGATGATGTCTTCTTCATATGGAGAGGGACAAGGGAAGTCTTTAAATGTTCATAGAGTATATCAATTATAAGGAACTGAACCTGAGATTTACATGCAACTATAGCATCAAACAAGTTGATTTCTTGGATCTCACTATTTACATTGAGGGTGATCATATTAAGACTAAAACCTTTTAGAAACAAGTAGATAGCAGCAATTATTTTTTGCAATCTAACTGTCACCATCCAAGTTGGATCAGGAACGCACCTTATGGTCAATTTAGGAGAGTCAGGAGAAACTGCACTGAACTTGTGGTTTTTAATGAACAATCTTTATTTCTCCAAGATAGATTTTTGGAAAGGGATTATAATACTGATAATGGTGAAGATGCGATAAACAAAGTGCGGTATATGGATAGGTGTGACCATATGAAAACAAATATTAAGGGAGTTAGATCAGAGAACGATAGTTTCAGTATCGCATTTCTTACTAATTGTCACGAGAGGGGGTGGTTAGCCCAGTAATAAAAGGGTTACCCCCAGCTGGCCACCCCTACCATCGTTTGTGAGGCAAGGAGTTAACTATAAAAATGGTTAAATGTATTTATATTCCCCTGCCTCAGTACAATGTGTATTCCCCTTTGGTTGTAATGTATTTTCATAGTTACATGTGTTTTTACTTCTACCATGGTTGCGCCAAGCACATACACTGGTATCAGGTCGGGAGGGAAAGAGTTAACTGTGTTTGAATGTTTATAGCCCTTTGTTCCCCTTCCCGCCTTTTCACCCACCATTTGCCGGCAGTGTCTCATAGGTCGCCATTGGAGCTCCATAGAAGTCAATGGAGATTGCGAGGTTTTTGACCCTATACTTAGGAAGACAGCAGATGGCGCCCGAGAGAATGAGCGGAGCTTCCCCATTGAAATGAATGGCGTAATGCATTTCAATGGGAAATACCTCGAGTCCGCTTTCCAAGAACGAGGTGATACATTATAACCGTGTTGGCTGACTGCAAACCGCTGTATCCGAGTACCGCTATTGTTTCAATGAAAAGAGCTTGATCGCTAAATTGCCGTGGGAACTCGGTCACGGTCAAGTTCAAAACATATTAAAATATGTATCTACGTATCTTTGGTTCTAGGGCAGCTAGCCATGAAATTCTTTCTGCCCCTAGCTCGTGGGGACCACCTCACTCGACCCACAGCCGGGTCCGACTGGCAATGCTCACGGGAAAGGGTCGCGCCCGCCACGAGGGTCGCTGCCATGGACATCAATGGCGGAAAAAAGACGCCAGGTTTAAAAAAATGTATAAAACACAAATGTATTATCTCTGGTTCGGTGATAGCTGGGAGGCTGGAATTTGGCCACCAGGAAGTCCTGCCTCCGGCATGGCAATTTCCAGCCCCCTCAGACTAACTGAACGGAGGGTATTTGTATGTTTAATTCACGGTTGCCGCCATTGGCCGCCATGACGGAAAACATGGCAGAGTGAAATGCACTGATTTCCCATTGACTCCAATGGCGGAGAAAGCCCTATTGTTCCCTATGGGGAATTAAAGGTGAAAGTCGTAACTCCGGTTCGGTGGGTCGTACGAAGCTGAGATTTGGCCACCATGTAAAGTCACATACGGCATGAGGACATGGCAAATTTCAGCCGTCTCAGACCCACTGAACTGATTATATTTAGGTATAAATATTGTAAAATATATAATGTATATCCCTGCCTACTGAAAAGCCTGTCAAAGTTACTGGCCCGGGAGGTATGTTAATGGCCAGGGGGCGACAGTGTGTCTACAGGGACTACCCTGATCAAAGGCTCCCCCACCCTGATTAAGTATTATAGGGTGGGGAAGAGCAGGACGTGGGTACTTGTATTAAGTGCCATAATTCACACCTAAAGTTAGAATTTCCCTGTCCCGATCCCCATCTGGCAGACTTGGAGATGCCAGCTTTTTAGAGTGGGGCTAAGGAAATGGTTCTCTGACTAGAGGAAGGACAACCCCCTGTGGGCAGGTACTATCTTGCTTCCCAGGTGAGTTGGCAGAAGGTAATTGGGCCCAGGTAATTGTTCTCCAATACCTGAGTCCCAATGTTAGGGATAGAGCCCAAATCCCATATAAATGATTGCAAGCTCTATGCCCATTGTCTTTCGTGTCTTTGTCATTATACCTGAATTGTACCTGATGCCTGATGAACTGCTAACCTGAATCCTGGTTATTTCATTGTCCCCTTCCTAAGTAAGTGTATATATTCCGTTTGTTATTTGTCCAAAATTGTGTGTCCACCTATCTTCTAAGGAATAAAATCTCTTTATTATATCACAGTCGTATTCAATTCAACACAGATTATTTGGTGTATATTATAACCCTGTGGCTACCATTAGACTAATTAAAACAGACAGGCAGATAAGATTACCAGCATTATAAAAAGACACTGGCACATCGTGAAGAATTACCGTATTTTGGGAGAAATAGTCCCAGAAAATCCTAATGTCATTTTCAAGAGAGCGAACACCTTGAATAATAGACTTGCGCCCAGTGCACTGTCAATTAAACAGGAGACCAATAATTGGTTACAGAAGATTAGGGGTTTCTTTGGCTGTACTAGTTTTAGAGCCACAGACAAGTTTGCCTTTGTCTCTAAAAACACTAAAGAGAGATTTGAGATTACTAAACATATCACCAGTAGAACAGAGTATGTCATTTATCTGATTTAATGTCCTTGTGGGTTACTGTGAGGAATCGAAATCCTGGCAGCCGTGGACCGTCTCCTTACCTTGCTGGCCCTTCAATGACAGATACCCAGGATGCGCACTCGTCCAGTCTGGTTACACGCGTGTGTGCATCGTGCGCGATCTGACCCTGCACCCACGGACCCTGTCCCCGACACCGGCTCTGACGCATGACGGGTGTGTTCGTCCAGCCTCCCCGCTGATTCATGGTGCAAACACTGCCCCCGCACTAAATACGGACAGGAGTGACACATGGCCTAGGCTGCGCGCCCTGTCCTCCGTGAAACACTCGGGTCAGCGTGCGATCGGTCCCGCCTCCATTCCTGATCAGGTTGCAGCATAGGGCACACCTGTGTGCACCAGCAGCCTATTACATTCTTACTTCCTGGTTCCGCCCTGGCTTGCTATTGGAGGCTCCTCCTATTTATACCTTTCTGTTGCATCCTACCTTTGCTTAGCATAGTCATGCCTTGCTACATTCTAGTTTCTGAGACCTTGCCTTGCCTTGCCTGCCTGTTAACCTCTTGTTTCCTGAACTCTGGCCTGAACTCTGCTTGTACCTTGGACTCCGCTTCTCCCCACTCCTGATCCGGCTTGTACGACCATTCTCCGGTCTCCAGTCCTGTCCGTGGCTAAGTACTCCGATGATCCGTTACTCTCCTATCCTGAATCTGGCTATGTACCCCAACCCTCCGATACTCTCCAATCCTAAACCTGGCTACGCACCCCGACGATCTGCAACTCTCCTCTCCTGAACTTTGCAAGTACCCCACTACTCTCACATCTCCAATCCTGACTTGCCTTGAATGACAACTCTACATCCTAAGCGTGCCCACATGGCTGTGGGTTAGCGTAACTCAATTCCCTACCTCAGCACCGCAGTCACCCTTCATTTGTGGTAAGCTACAACTGCGTTACAGTTACAATATATGGGTAAAACCATGAGACCCATTAAAGTCAGAATACTAGAACATGTGGGTAACATCAGAAAGTAGTTTAATATACACCTTCTGTCTAATAATTTTTTAACACACCATCAGGGTGATCCCATTGGTTTGAAATTTACAGTGTTAGAGTATGTGATGTCTCATTGGAGGGGAGGAGATAGGAACCTTGAACTTACCAAACATGAGACTTTTTGGATATACAGTACAAGTTAAAAACACTGGTACCCCAGGGACTTAATGTTGATATAGAGCTAGGGGTATTACTGTGATGTAGACTTTCTATTTCATCTGGTGGTGTGATGTTCATTCACAGTCTGATATGACAGTCAGCTATATGTTTATCTTTCTTTGTGATGGGTGTTGGTATTTATTACTGTTTGTACACATTTGTATAAATTGATATTTTATACTATGTTTTGGATTTCTTTAAAGACTGATTTCCTCTTCGGTGTTTTTTGTTGCATAGCATTCCTGGAGGAAAAGAAAACCATGATCAACATGATTATAATCACTGTTAGTGTAGATAGCTGTATTTCCTCTTAATTGGTGTTTTTTTTATTGTTTTATTATTTTATTTATGTATGTTTGGGGGACATCATAGTTTTTTTTTACTATTTGGTCTTTTATATTGTTACATAGTTACAAAGTAGATGAGGTTGAAAAAGACATACGTCCATCAAGTTCAACCTATGCTAAATTTAGACAACAGATACTTTATGATATATCTATTCTTCCTTATTGATCCAGAGGAAGGCAAACAAAAACCGCAGTGTGATATCATCCAATGAAATCTCATAAGGGGAAAAATAAAATCCTTCCTGACTCCAAGAATTGGCAATCGGATTATTCCCTGGATCAACATTCTTCCCATGTTTACTTATTTGGTATATTCCTGTATAGCTTTCCTTTCTAAAAGAAATGTTCAACATTTTTTGGAACAAATCTATTGTATCTGCCATCACAGTCTCCATGGGTAATGAATTCCACATTTTAACTGCCCTTACTGTAAAGAACCCTTTCCTTTGTTGCTTGTGAAATCTCATTTCCTCCAACCTTAAGGGATGCCCCAAGTTCTTTGTACTGCCCGTGGGATGAATAGTTCTTTTGAAAGCTTCCAGTACAGTCCCGAATATATTTGTATATAATTATCACATCCCCTCTTAGATGCCTCTTTTCTAATGTAAACAAATATAATTTAGCTAGCCTCTCCTCGTAAGTTCGATTGTCCATCCCCTTTATTAATTTGGTGGCTCATCTCTGCACTCTCTCTAGTTCCATAATGTCTTTTCTATGGAGTGGCGCATAAAATTGTACTCCATATTCAAGGTGTGGTCTACTGAATGCTTTGAAAAGGGACATACTTATGTTTAATTCCCTTCCATCCATTGCCCGTATAATACAAGATTAGATCTTTTTTGCCTTTGCAGCTACTGCATAATTTTGGGCAATATTGCTAAGCTTAATACATTGCAATGTATTAAATTATGTATCAATTTAGTATTAATCAGTTTTAGTACTTTTGACTGCACTCTGTGTATTTAATTATGCTTTTTAATATGCTTATTTAGTTACATTTAGCATAGGTGTGCCAACTGCGCTTTTGAGTCAATAGGGAGGGCTCTATGTTTTTCAAGTGGATATTTATTCCACCAAAGATTAAGGAGGGGGCTACTCCTGAGGAAGCTGTCAGTTTAGTACAGCAAAACACGTAGAGTCTTGCTCATTGCATGATCCGGATAGAGGAGAGAGAAGCATCCTTGGACATGCGCTGAGAGACGAATCAGCGTGACCAGAAGTGACGTCGGAGGCTGTGATGAATGCGGACATAATCGGAGATGTGGAAGTGGTGAGAAAGCTACTTACCAGGTAAATATATTGACTGTTATATCTTGCCTCTTTATCTTCCAGACAGTGTAAGCCTCCATTTGTGTTTTTTTTTATAAATTGTATTTTTAAAGTTGATCTGCACCATGGGTCTGTCTTTCTGTCTTTGAGATTCACTAGACCATCTGCGCCATACCAGCCAGAGACAACTTTGCCACTGTTTGGATTTCTGCTTTAATATTTTTGCTCCATTGTGAGTAGGAAATATTATAGACCCTTTTTTCTGATTTGATTTATCTTTTACATGGCTTACACCACCGCTCCCCTGTGATTTGGAGAATATTTGTTTTGGCAAGACTTTTGAAACAGTCTTTTTCAAGGGTTGAATGGGGGTTCTCGCCTCTTATTTAAATTATGTATTGCACTATATTTGGCGGTGTAGACCTAGTAAGTTTGCAAATGATTATTTCACGTTATCATTTTAGTTATTTTAGTTTAATTTGCACCTTTATCACTGGGTTTTAAGGGAGTGTTAGAGTGTCATACAGTATCTTTGTTGTAGAGCCCTGTTAGCCTGTCTGAACATTGGTTCAGAAAGTCCCAGCTCATGTACAGTGCACAACAGTACATTAAAATATACTTTTAATACATCCTAAGTCTTTGGGTATGGGAATAGAATAGAATCTATCAGCCCTTATTCCCCAAAATACTATCTAAGGGACTTAGACAGGACTCTACGAATCCCCTCACAACCTTATATTTATGGTTGGAGTGCCCATGAACCCCAATACAAGTTCTGGGCTACCTGGGCATTAAATGGGTATTCCCTTAAGCTAGGGACCCCTCATAGTTATAGGGACACTTTGCATCCCTTTGCCCCATTTACCTTTCTGGGCTATGCGGAAGCAGGGAACCATAGCTTTGAGTCGTGCAAGGGTTTTCAAGGGGAGATATTGCCGGGACAATGTGCCTACATGGATCCGAGAATCAGGCATGATTCTCGGGTACATTTTTGGGGGAACCGATAACTCTGGACCCCAACTACAGTATCTAGGCACATTCTGACAACAATTCCTCCACACAAAAAACCCCACCCACCCCCTACACCCCCCTTGAAACTCATGCCCTAGCAATCCCTGCTTGCTGGCATCCCTGGAAGGTAAAAATACAAAAAAAATCTTTATTGTGGCAAAAAAAAACATTATGCATGTACAGTTCCTGGGCTCAAGAGCTGACACTCTTGAACCCTAATACTCGAATCAGAGGTATCCAAAACAGGGCTTGACCTTTATTAAGAGCCTGGTTATACCTCACCATCACATTACCTTTGCCTTTTTTTAAAAAACACACCTGCAGCAACTGAACCATGGAGGCAGAGATGCACCTGTCTCCCTGTCAGTTGGGATCCATTCATTGATGTCACTCTTTTCATAATACCCAGGGAAACTTTGGAAAGATATGCAGCATGCTTCAGGCGGCAGCCACATTGATTTGCCCAATTAATCTTATATCATGTGACAAGAAATGTGAACTTTGAACTCTCGTGTGAAGAATAGCTTACCAAACAAGTGAAAGGCAAAGGTGGCTAAAGAAACAGCACCAGAAGCTCCCAGGTCAAAGAATCCTGGACTGAGGTTAAGAAACAAGAAAATGGCTAAAGTTATCTCTTCTAAAATTTCTTGGTGGAGCAGCTTTAGGTCCCTGTTCCCAGCACATCCAAACCAGCCTCCCCCTTTTCATCTCGCTCTTCACCAATCGATGCCCAATTAGCCATGCCCTGTTCACTTCACCCTTCACCCATCAATACCCACCTGGACCCCCCCTGCTCACATCACCCTGCACTCATCGATGCCCGGTCGGACTATCCCTGCTCACATAGCCCCTCGAAGCCCAACAGGATTACCCCTTCACACCTTGCACCGAATCCAGCTCAGTTGTCTGCATTAATTTGTGAACATGCTGGCCAAGGTTCATCATACTCCATTAAAACATCTTTAATAACGTTCCCAGTGTGATAGCTTTAGAAATAATACAATACAGTAAATAAAGGAACTGATAATAAGTAGTTAATTACAGCATCACAATCATATGGGGGAGGGTAATGTCATACTGTATTTTTACCATAACATTATGTCATTAAAATTATTACATAACCCTACAATAAAAAATAGATTAATCCATTTGATGCATGTGGCTACCATAGTACTCCACAGGCATTAAAGGGCTGCATATTAGTTAAACTACACTACCTACCTCCTTTTGCTACCTAAGGGGATTTTAAAGCATTTCCATGCAATGCTTAACCAACCATGAAGACAAGCAATGGGCTAACCCCTACAACCACCAGCACCATATGGGGGGGGGGGGGGTGTATAACTACGTACCCGGGGGGGAACTAACTTGACCTGAAGCACTGGATCCTCTGTTGATTGAAGTTTTCCTGTAGTAAATATTTGTTTCTTCTGTTCTTCTTTGAAATAGTCTTTCTTTTTCTTCTTGAATCTTCAGTCACAGCTTGTGGCCTCCACGTTTTCTTCCCGTCTTCTCGGATTGCCTTGTCCATTTAAAGTGGCTAGGGCAATAGGAGAAGATGTGTCATAGGGACACCGGGTACAGCAACCAATCATATTTCTTGCTGTATCATGTGTTCCCTCTATTATCATGACATCCCAGGTTTTGACAACCAGGTGAGAAACTTTATTTTTAGAAATATGAATAATTTAAACTAACCTAACCTTAGCTAACAGTCTACATTTCAAATATAGGTTGGTAAATAAATGACTGTTTCATAAATGTTTTGCTTAGCTACTATGTGAAACACAGTCAGTTGTTTTCTAGAACACAGCAACCAGGATGTAAAGTTTTTTGCTGAAACAAGGAGTATAAAACTACATTGTTATGGAGTTTTAAAAAATTGTGTAATACAGATGTAGAAAAGGTTATTGCACTTGCATATAATGCAAAAAAAAAAAACCCACAGATTCTCCATAGGATTCAATGGCAGTGGTAATTCAGAATATCACAGAATATCCCACTATAATGTGCCAGTGGTTGCAATAACCTTTGCTACATACATGGAGATTCCACTTATTTTACTGCATGCATTAATTATAGAAACGTCTATTTGTTTTTCTCATTGAACCATTACAATCTTTGTACACCAAAAATGTTTTATTTTAGCTTTTAGGAATGCTTGTATCGCAAATCAATGCAAACATGTACCATATGCGAGATAAAATACAGTAGCTTTTACCAAATCTGATTTCATGATATTAGTCCCTTGTTGACCATTTGCAAATGATCATTGAAGTCTTATCCAGCCAAATGATTAATGTCAGCCAAATGGAACAGTGATCAGCATAATGTGACAGAAACTTTGCATTATGGGGCACTGGGGAATATGCACATCCAGGTTTTGCAGTTGCTGCAGTTATGGCAGCAAGCACCTTTTAAAATGCTGTTTTTGATTAAGAAGCTCTGAATCTGAGTATCTAAACTATTGACTAAAACCTGTTTACTAGCAGATAATTGGCAACTGGCAACATTATATTTTTAACATCTATTAATAAGAAATGGAACTTGGAAACTGATTAAAATTTGCACAGGATTACAGTTTTTTTTTAAGACAATGCATGTAAATACTGTTACAATTAGAATTTGTTTAAGATAAATAAAGTATCACATAGAAAATGATATAAGTCACAAGAATGATATTACTGAAATTATTTTCCTACCAAACAAACTACTTTTGGCTCAGTTTCACAATTTTAAAAAGAATATTCTGTAGGTTGTTCTTATCCTAAAATTGTGGCAAATCTGTTTCTATAAAGACAGTTGCTTACTTTGAAAATAAATTGTACACAATTTAAATTTACATTGCTAATTTAAAGCTATTTAAAAAAACAATTATTCTCATCAACCTAATTGGTCCAAATACTGGGGCCAATACTGTAAACAACTGTTTTTCAGTGTTGCATGTCAGTGTTAATCCTTTGAAATCAAATTGGCTTTATGTTGTCTGCTAAGATATGATGAAGAATGTTGTCTGATGGAAGGTTGCACAAATGGTCAATACTATTGAAAAAAATCATGAAATAAAACTTGTTCCAGAGGAAATAAAAACTATAAAAACAATATAATGCATTTAATTGAAACAAATATTGCAACCGCATTACATTGTTAAACAATGCAATCATATTAATACTGAAAATTAAGTAGTGATAGTGATATATAGTAGAGTAGGTAGTGGTGATGCTAGTAAATTAGTTAGTTGTATAAGTACAGCTCAACCCCATTATAGCGCGATCCGCTATAACGCGGATCCGCTTATAACGCGGTTTGCGAGTGGACCCCGAATTATTTTTTTTATTTTTTTTTTTTTTTTTTGCACACACACTGCACACTGCACACTGCACACTGCACACTGCACACACTCAAAGCACACTGCATACATTAACAGCACACTGCATACACTCACAGCACACTGCACATACTCACAGCACACTGCACACACTCACAGGACACTGCACAGCACACTGCATACACTCACAGCACACTGCACATACTCACAGCACACTGCACACACTAACAGCACACTGCACACACTCACAGCACACTGCACACACTCACAGCACACACTCACAGCACACTGCACACACTCACAGCACACTGCACACACTCACAGCACACTGCACACACACCAACACACTGACACACTGACACACACACACACACACACACTGACACACACACACACACACACACACACACACACACACACACACACACACACACACACACACACACACACACACACACACACACAGTCAAATACACACACACACACAGAGACACACTGTTTCTTTAAGGGAGCTTGCTCTCGCAAGACGGAAGCAGAAGCAGGAAGCAGAGACAGGGAGAAGAGCTGCCAGATGCCGGGTAAGTGCTGCGTGCTGTTGCCGCTGCCCCACTGGGTCTGGGAACACTGGGAGAGTTCTCAGCTTTCCCCCTCCGGCGGACGCGGTACCACCACAAAGAAAAATAAATTCTGGCGGCCATTTTTTTTCGCGACCCCATTTATAACGCGGTGGTCGCGGGTGGCCCCAAGGACCGCGCTATAACGGGGTTAAGCTGTACTATAATTGGGTTGCTTTGACATGTCAAGAAGCATTCTTTCACTAGAAACATGGATTGATTGACAAGCATGAATTTACTCAACATATCAATTCATGTATACAACCAAGCTACTTATCGCCAGCCTCTTGCCAAAAAAGCCTACTGCGATTCAGTAAGCCCCAAGAATCTGGCGATAAGAGCAAAAATCGAAAAAAAATTCTGCCTGAAAAATAAATAAATCGGCAGACGTGTGGCGATAAGACAGTTTTCTGCACTGATCGCCAGTTTTTCAAACACGCTCAATTCTATACGCCCCGATCAGCTTATCACAGCTGATCACAACTTTAGAATTGTGATTTCTTCACCAAATCGTTCCGCCACAAAAAGTTGGCAAAAAGGTGAAAGAAGCTGTGATGAGCGGCGAGATGGCACTTAGAAAATAAAATGCATGTTCCCTGCATCGGATTGATGCTAGGGTCTCCGGAGCTGATACCCGTCAATATTACCTCCGGAGACTCCCGGCATGAATCCGATGTATGAAAAATACATTTAAAAGGCAACTTCATTACGTTAGCGGCTAACCGCTAAGGCAATTAAGGGGTTAACCACCCACCACCCGTGCCAGGCTTATTGTGGGTAGAAGGGGTGGGTGAAGGTGGTATTTGGACAAGGGTGGAATTTTAGGCCTTGCGGGTGGGTAGCGGGTTGACTTAACCCCTTCATTACCTCCGTGATTAATACCACTAAGGTAATGAAGGAGTTTACACCTTGCGTTGTCCCCAACCCCCCTGCAAGGCCTTAACACCCTTCCTTGGGGCTAATACCACTTTCAACCAGCCTCGCTACCCACATTAAAACAAAATACTCATAACAGCTCCACTACCCATCTCCTAGGCCCCCAATAAACATTACAATATCTAATAAAAATCAATACCCAACCACCCATGTGCCCCCACAGACTCTAAAACCATGATTTATTTTGTTACACACACATTTAATACCCCAGGCTGGCCGGAGTCCCTGGTGGTCCTGATGGGTTTCCACAGGTCCCACAGTGCACCCTGGGGGTACCCACAGGTGCCTGGGGGCCCTCGGGTAGTTCCCATGGGGGTCAGGGGCCCTCGGGTGTATCCAGTTCATCCCTGCAGGTGTCCCCCGTGGGTCCTCAGATGGTCCCCGTGGGCATCAGGGGGTGAGACAGATGGTTCCTCGGGTGGTCCTAGCAGGCCTGAGGTACCAATCCTGTATGTATAAAAATAAAACATGGCCTACATTTCAATTAATACAGCCCCCCCCAAAACACATACAGTACAGTAATTAGCAAAATAACTATTATCCAGATAAGGATAAGGATTATTTGCCAATTATTAAACACAACATTAGCCAGCATAAATAAAGTAAATAAAACCATTCTACTTACCCCTGGCAATGTGAAGGGTGTCCTCGTCAGCTTACTGCAGGTCCATGTCCTCAGTTGCCAGAAAGCATACATAGCAAAATACATGCTAATATCCCCTAGCCCCTTAAAGCTGCAGTTCAGTCAATATCCTGCATGTGTGTTTTTTTTAATAAATCAGTTCTGTAGTGAGAACAAATACTTTTAGCATTTTCTGTTTTTAAAAAAACAACTTTGAAAGACCAATTTTTTGTATTCTATTTTAACAACCATTTGCTAAGGCACTGCTCCTTCATGTCCTGTCACAAGCCCTGGCACACCCCTTTGTCAGCCTTGCCCTCCCTCTAGCACATGTCAGTGCAGGAGTGCTCATGAATATTCATGAGCTTCCACTAAGTGACAGAAGCAGAAGAAAAACAGATCCCTTCACTAATTATGTCACCAAATTTTGCTGATCAATACATGGAGAACGAATTGACCTGCAGCTATACAGTTCTTTAGGTAAGTAGAGATTGCCCACATGAAACTATTGAAGTAAAAAAATTAATTAAAAAAAAAACACTGAACTGCAACTTTAATCACCATAGTGGTTAATAACCACTATAGTAATTAAGGGGTTAACCCACCTTGCTCAGCTACCCAAACGGGAGGCCTAACACCCACCCTGGACCCACTATATCCACCCTGTATCCATTGAGTGTCATAGTGGTACATCATACCCATATAATATAGGCATGATATGCCACTATACAAGTGAAGGTGATAATATAAGGTAAAAAACAATAAAGAGTGCTCACTATTTTTGAAGTGAAAAATAAGGTTGTGAAAAACAACAAGATGAAAAAAAAATCAAGTGTTATGAATGTGAAATACAAATCAATTAAGATGTCGGAACTCTCTGCTCAAACCCTCTCGTAGGGCCTGTCTCCACAGGTCCAAATACGTCAGAATATGTTCTCACAGTTACAGGGGAGCATGTAAAAAAGGAGAAATGACAACACCAACTCTAAGTGCAGTAGAATGGTATACAGTAGGTGGGTAAATCTCAGGCTGAAATCTTGGCTCTAATGTATGCCTACTCACAAGATTAAAGTGCAATATGGGCACATAAGCTGTGGTACTCAGGAACTCAGGAACTCAGGAACTCAGGAACTCAGGAACTCAGGAACTCAGGAACTCAGGAACTCAGGATAGGCTGTCACTCTCAGTGTGGGTGGATGGGTGTACCTCAGTAAAGAAGGGATAGTTCCATAGCACAGCTTAGTATAAAATAAAACTTTATATTAAGTGGTGTAAAAAACGCACTTACAAAGTATCAATATTAAACTCGCAAGTGTTAAGAGGAGACTGCGCATCACACTGCTCACCACCCTGCCTCTTCTGAATGCTCTTCCGGTCTCGGATCAAGATCCTGGGTCAGTTCCCAGCAATTGCAAAGAAAATACTGTCAAGCGCTTCGGTGTATAGCAAACCCACCCAAAGGTGTCCAGGTCGTCATGTGGGGCTGTATAGAGGAAGCAGTAAAGGGCCACGAGGGTGACTGGAGTGTCTGAGTAAGGCAATGACCCTTACCTTAAACTCAGCTCCTGGTATGGGTCCCGCTGTCCTCTGTATTCAGCTCCTGCGTGCAGCCATCAATATGGAAACAGATGCATGGTGAAAGTTCTGGTGCCACTGTGCATGACAGACTCCACAGGCTTCCGGGTGGATTCAAAAAACTTTATTGGCACAACAGCAACACACTAGGGCTACACCACGATCTCCCCCTCTACGCGTTTCACCCTCTTGCTAGGGCTTCGTCTCGGAGACGAAGCCCTAGCAAGAGGGTGAAACGCGTAGAGGGGGAGATCGTGGTGTAGCCCTAGTGTGTTGCTGTTGTGCCAATAAAGTTTTTTGAATCCATCCGGGAGCCTGTGGAGTCTGTCATGTGCAGTGGCGCCAGAACTTTCACCATGCATCAGTTCCCAGCAAGCCGATGATAGCTGCTTGCTGCCTCACGTTCTGTCCCCCAAGAATGACGTCACTCGCTCGGCTTCTGTGGATGAGCTGGAAGTTTGCAGCCTCTCTCCTGCTTCCTCTACTTGCTACTGTGCTCAAGGATAGGACCGCCCACTCTATGCGTTTCTCCCAATCACGGCTTCTTCAGGAGTGTGCCGCCCACTCCTATCCTATTGGTTTATATACTCTCATGAGAGTGATAACCCAGGGCCGCCCAAACACCCAAAGGGACCTCCTGCTTCCTCAACTTGCTTCTGAGCTCAAGGATAGGACCGCCCACTCTACGCGTTTTGCCCAATCACGGCTTTTTCAGGAGTGTGCCGTCCACTCCTATCCTGTTGGTTTATATACTCTCATGAGAGTGATGACCCAGGGCCGCCCAGACACCCAAAGGGACCTCCCGTGGACCCCGTTGGGGCCCACGGACACCCAAAGGGACCACCTGGAGGTCAACGGAGCCTAGCAGGGACCACCCAAGGGCCCCCAGACACCTGTGGGAACCCCCCAGGGTGCACTGTGGAGCATGGGGACACCCGTGGGGACCACCCGGAGACCCACGCCAGCCAGTGGTATTAAATCTGTGTCTATAAAAAGAAATATTGGTTTTATGTGGGGGCACAGGTTGTGGGTTGTGTATTGGTGCTTACTACATATTTTAAATGACATTTATGACTAGTGTTGATGAGTAGGGGGAATACCCCAATCTGACCATAAAAACTGAGGATTTTATTGTGGCCCTAGCGTGGAGGAGCTTCCGGTAGTTATGTCTTTACCTTCCCCAGGAAGTCCTGGTAGATGTGAGGTAAGCGCCACTGGTCGGAGCAACCGCGGGTCCCACAGCTCGGCTGAAGATCAGGTTCTCGCGGAAGCATTACAGCCGTTGGCTGGGAACCTAAGCCAATCATCCTCAGCACATTACTATCGTAAAGCCATTACAGGGGTATTGCCAATGCCCACCGGGGAAGAAGCGTTTGAAGACGATACCTTACAAGTGCTAGAAGAATGGTCCTGGTCAGAAGCTGTTAAGAAGCAGTGAATAGTGAAATGCCTAAAGTCCTCAACCTCAATGATGGTAAGAATGCACGGGGAGAACAAAAAACTAGGCGCTTACCCCATGTCACGAACCAGAGATAAAGGAATGATATAATAAAACAAAATAGAAAATAAAATATAATAGGTAATCTCCAAAATAAACAAGGACAACCTTCGATCCCCTCTGCTTAAACCCGGTATAGGGATCATCCAAATCCCTTAAGATAACATAAAAAAACAGAGAAAACAGGGGAGCAAGGGGTTAACAATTTCCAGGCAAAAAGCTCATAAATAATTGGGATAAACACCCCTGATAAGGGATGATAATGATGGTGGTAGTGTTAATAAACTAACACGGCCTTGTGTAAGCGTGGGTGAATAATGGTATCTTTGATGTATCCTCCGAACTGTCCCAGACGCAGATGCTAAGCAGATTTTGCAGCTGGAAAGTTTCACTGACACACGGCGACGAGCCTGAAGATCGTTCTATGTGAATGCTACACTGGCGACACACTTTATTCGAGCTCGGCTAGTCCCACGAATTCAGGTATACCCGGGTGTATTGAGGTTTGTGACTGTTTTCTGCCCGAGTGCATTGGGTTATTTTCAAGGCAGGGATTGAAGCATTTTATTCCCGGTAGCTGCAATACTGCACAGTATATATATATATACTGCATTACAATTCATGAATTTATGCCATCTGGTAGACACGCGAAGCATTGCAGCCTATTAAATCCTAATCATTATAATTTAACAGATCAGCCGCCCGTCAGCCAGGCATGAACCCAGGCTGGGAAGGCAAACGCAACGGGGCTTGTCAGAGGTGAGGAGCGGCGCATTCCAGGTATCTGCCAGGTACATACTGGGTATTTGCTCGAATAAAGTGTGTCGGTGCAGTATTCTTGTGTTTATCTGTGCAGTCGTTTTAACCCAATAAAGGTCCTGTTAAAAACTTTATACTGACACCGTGCCTCACTCACCCCTTGAATTACTGGATCGGGGAGAATGATAAAGTCTGCCTGACCTCAGGCACCTAAGAGGGGAGCTCTGACTACAGTTCTTATTTAAAGAACATACATTGGTGCCTTTACTTGGGTCTACATCCTGGAAGGGTTAAGCTGAACCCCACAGACCACTACAACCACATCTTTACTTACACAGGGCCGTGTAAGTATTTTGTTGTTATTATTAATACCACCCCTACCCCTCCTCCTAGGACAGTTCGGAGGATACATCAAAGATACCATTATTCACCCACGCTTACACAAGGCCGTGTAAGTTTATTAACACTACCACAATCATTATCATCCCTAATCAGGGATGTTTATCCCAATTATTTACGAGCTTTTTGCCTGGAAATTGTTAACCCCTTGCTCCCCTGTTTTCTCTGTTTTTTTAAGAATGCACGGGGAGCAGAATGCGGACATCACGGCGCAGATGTTTGTCGACTTCTAAACTCAGGCCTCTGGCCTGGAGAAAGACAAAAAGTGAACTCTGGTCTAAATTCTAAGGACTTCGACAGAAATAAGGGGGAGAGCTTTCTGCATTTATCCACCGTTTCCAGTTTGCTCTATGGCCTCTACGGTCCCACAACTTTATTTCATATTCTGATGTGGATGGATTTGACCACAAACAGTTCCTGAGGGGATCGATCCCTACCCATCAAATAGACATCATGATCCAGTGTGCTCTCCTGCTAGGGAATCCTCCTACGATTGAGGGGCTATTGAGCCAGGGTAAAGTCCATGAGACTCATGCACGGCTACACACCCCCAAGAAAAGTTATTCCCATGGAGAGATTGGCTGCACTTGTTAGATATAGGGTTCTGAACCCTATAAGAATTCCTGCAGCCCATGGGAATTGGATTCACCAAGCTTCATAAGATTCACCAGATTTGATTCAGATTCCAAGTGTCATAACATCAGTGGCAGATTTGAGAACAAAGGAAGTACACAACGGTTGTGACTGCAACAGTTCCAAGCCGTTTGCGAGTAACTCCCGCTCCTGGGAAATTGCTCCTACAGACTTTATTTTGCAACATTTCATTCTGGCCCCATCCCGTAAGTGTATTTTGACTGTAATTGTGGAACATTGTGGATGTGTCTTTTCGTGAAATGAATAATAATTTATTTTACCTCCTCGCTTTGCTTAATCATATGATCCCGGTATACAGTACCGACACACTTTATTGCAGTGTGGTCGGTACCGCAAGCCGGGAGATTTCCCGGCTTGCTAGTGGCCGCCCTTCGGCGTGCCGCGTGTCATAGACGTGCGGTCACGCGTCTTCGGGAGCGTGCGCCCCCTGCACGCGCGTCCAGGGGCTCCCCGAGGGAGCCCTGGTGTCCCGCGATCGCGGGACAGCGGCAGGGGGTTCCGGGGGACCCGGCGGACCCGGCAGCGGTAGGGAGAGCGCCCCGATCGGAGGGCGCTCTTCCGCTGCTTCGGCGCGCGCCCGTCACACTCGGGCGCCGCCAGGCTACTGCTGCGGCCAAGAACGGGAAAATGCTCGAATAAACTTGGCCGCAGCAGTAAATGTGTTGATAAACCTGATCTTCCGTGACACCGGTAGTTACTCGCAAAAGTTTTGCAACTGTTTTCAGCATGCAATGTCAGCCGCGACCGCTACGTTCTAAAAAGCTGGACTTAGAAACTTTTCTGACATAAAATTCTTTGAAACCGACTCGCGTCTATTCAGTTCTAGCATCTTTTAATTTCCCGCTGTTGGTTTGGTGCTTGGAATCTGTGCTTCTCATTGGCTGCAAGATCTCTTAAGGCTTTCTTGCTTTCATTCACTAACCTGAACAGCCTTTCAGAGCGTGGGAATTCTCCTGTCAGATAATCACCAATTTGCCGCGGTGTTAAGCTTGGAGGGCACCTTTTCTCAGTCTGCAAAAGGGGCATGCGTCAACCTGGCATCTCTGCCTCTTTGCATACTGAGCCCCCTTGCTGTCCAGGCTCCACAGAGTCTGTGGTTGGGCAAATAGATAGCCTTGTGTTAGCCCAGGATGTAGGTACTCAAGCAAAACTGCAGTACTCCTCCTGTTCTAACACCTTGGAATCCCTGAGGCTTTCAAGTATGAACTCCGCACAGACACAGAGGCTCCAAGCTTGGTTGCCATCTGGGCAGGCCGGAATCCATGATTTAGAAAATCCCTCAGTTCATATACACGTTACCAATATATATAGACATTAAACTATAATCATTTAGGCGTGGCTTGGAGCTGAACCAAGATGGCTGTGTGATGCTGTAGCTCCACAAAGAGGGATTAATCATCTATATCCATCCTGGCCCATACTTCGCCAAATTAATTGATCTTATTCAAATACAAATAGCTTACTAAACTCTGCATATTTCGAAGTCATAAATACACATATCTGACATTAATTCGACATTGCATGAATAAACTGGTGATTTGAGGCCTACTAGACAGAACAGCAAGGGGCAGCACCAGAGCAGAACTCCCTCAAGGATCTTGGCCCGGTATACATCTCTCCCCTGGCATCCCCTGCTCACAGGGGGCAAGAGCTATCGCAAGGGCAAACTGGCAGGAGGGAGAATTGGGTGAGTAGCCCGAAGACTATTAGCCTGAAGCAGCACGAGGTGTTGGAGCGGCTGGCTAGCACCCAAAATGGCTGCCATTGCTCTGTAGCGGAGAGGGAGCGGAGCTCAGGGCATACCTTCCCCCGGCCGGGGGTCAGTCGGGGGGCGCCTCTCTGTACCTCCCTCCACATGACAGCTCCAATGTGAGGGGGGTGACTGGGGCTACCGGCGGGGCATACGAGGGTGGTGCGGGGCGCTGGTGCAGCTGCAGGCTGCCTAAAATGGCCGCATTGTAGGAGAGAGGGGGCTGTGAGCCGGACTTACCTTCCCCTGGCAGGCGGCCGTTCGGGGTGAGCCTACCTATCTCACCCCTTGCTTATCTGCGCTCCCTCCGCTTCCCTCCGACTTCCTGTGCCCCCGTGGTGAAGACTGTGCAGAGCAGCAGTCGGGAGTGGAGCTGCCTGGCTCCCTGCGTTTCAGCTTGCGTGTCGGCCAAATCCAAGATGGCCGCCGCAGGTCTGATTTAAAGACACAGCTCCCCACAGGGAAAATAAATAAATAAATAGGAAAAAAAAAAAAAGCCTAAACATTGCCAAGGGACTGTTGAGACTGTAAAATAGCTTGCAAAAGCAGGTTTACAAGACACTGCACTGCATAACACAACAAATTGGTTCCCGGTAATCAAGAGAGGCAGACTAGAGGGACTGAGGGCCGCAGCTGGAGGCGGAAGGGGAGAGATCACCCTGCCTCACCAAACCGCGGCTTGAATCATAAAGCCACTGTGCAGAAAAACCTCCTCTGATGCTGGAGCTCCCCAATGCATGGCTACCTAAGATTAAAAAAGAAAAGAAAAATCTCAGTCATAGACAGAGCTTACACACGAGCCGGCCGGGCTATTTACCAAGATCACGAAACCTGACAGATAAAGAAATCAAAACTACTACCTAAATCCCACCTGCACTGCTATAGCTGGCGGGGCCCATCCCGGAGCACCCTACGTACTGTAAGAGAGAATTACCAAAATAAAAGTAGCTAACACTAATATGTTTCTCGGAGGTGCGCACGTGGCGCAGTCCATAATGACCGCCTGAAGCAGGTTCCATGAGGCGGCGGGCATACCAAAGCATCTAACAAAACAAAAGAAGTAGGAAACGCATAGATTGGAGGCGTTGGATATAGTACGCCCTAGAATGGCTCAGAAAAAAACAACTCCGCAAGACTTCTTCAAGACAAAAGAGAAAAGTAAAGCGGGCAGGTCAGAAAGCAGAGTGCCATCTCCCACTCAGTCAGACACTGAACATGAACCTGAGGTATGTGAACAAACATCAACCAAAAAAGACATTGAGAACTTATATACAAGCCTAAAAACCTTACTCCACCAAGAGCTCCAAAGCGCTCTCAAAGACCTCAGAACAGAGGTCAGCTCTATAGGAGAACGCACGGACACGCTGGAACATAAAGTGGATGAAACCATTAACAATCAGACCACTATGGATACGGAGATCCTGGACCTAAGAGCCAGAATGGCTGCCGTGGAGGAAAAACAGGAGGATCAAGAAAACAGGGATAGAAGAAACAACCTCAGGTTCAAAAACATTCCAGAGACGGTCACAGATCTGAAGAGAGCAACAACTGAATGGCTACAGACCCTTCTCCCGGAAATGCCCCCAGCATAACTGATCCTTGACAGGGTGCATAGAGCGCTCAGACCGAGACCACAAGCCGGAGATAGAGCTCGAGATGTAGTGGTGAGGATGCACTACTTTAAAACTAAAGAAGCAATCTTTAACCTGGCACGGGAAAAAGGAGGGCTGAAATGGGGAGATGTGATGATCGATGTTTACAACGACCTAGCCCCACCAACGCTGCTGAAGAGGATGGCTCTGAGACATATCACAAAAGTCCTGAGAGACAACGAAAATCGATACAAGTGGGGGTTCCCATTCCGCCTTATCGCCACCAGGAATGGAACGCAAGCCTACATGAGGGATCCAGAGGAGGGAGGGGACTTCCTAGAAAGACTGGGATTGCAACCACCAGACCCCATGTCCAGCGAAGAACACAGACCGCCTCCTGTCAGATCCGTATGGAAAGAAGTGGGCAGAGGAGCCACTCCACATAGAAGAAATCCAAAGGAACCCCAGAAATCTTAAATTTTAGGTCTATGCAAAACCTGCTGAAGTGGAGAAGACCCGTAAATCCCGATATAAGGAACTATGCCTAAATGATAGACTGAGATGTGTTATATAGATCCAGATAAGGAATAACAAGGGGCCAGCATCATTCCCCCCCCCCAAGGTTGAGCGGGTAATCCATAAGGTAGAAGTACAGGTGACAGTACGCAGAATACATATAGCTAAGCAAAAATACATAAATGAAAAAGGAAAATGTATGGGGGGAGGGGGGTTGTAGACAAGATAGGGTCAATGTATGTTTCCGGCTGTTGAATCATGCTTGTTCTATATAAAGCTGGTCACAATGGTATAGAGTTACACATTTGGCAAGGAAGGTCTACTATATTATGTAAAATAAACAAAAAGGGATAGAAATGTTAAATGTTAAAAAAAAAAAAAAAGTTGATTTGTTGAGCGGGCCCACCGCCTGGGACAGCAGTACGGTCCGTACACACCCAAGGTTATGGGTGTGGGATTAGCGCTACTGCGCAATCGCAGAGAAAGTTCGTTCACGTCCAGTGAACACACAAATCCAGGCTATGTTAGTCACCTGGATTACCCTATATATGTTGTTTTATTCTTGATGTTTACATGTTTGAATGTTTTCATTACTGTACGATGTGCAGGGATACCCTCCAGGCCGACACTCAAGGGAAACCAGAAAATGAATCCACTAGAGAAGAAGACCTCACACCCAGGTAAATACAAATGACACTAACACTAATATCGCATAACACCAAGGGACTGAAAATGTGGTAAAAAGGAAGCTAGCCATGACAAAATATAAAAGACTATCAGGGGACATAATATTATTACAAGAAACGCACTTCACTGCTGGCTCCACCTCCACGTATTGGGACAAATTCTACCCCCAGATATACACAGCTTCGGCAAAGGACGAAAAGAAAAGAGGGGTGGCCATACTCCTAGCAAGGAAATCTCCATTTAAGGTAGAAAGGGTAAGAAGGGACCCAGAAGGACGATACCTAATAATCACGGGGAGCATAGAAGATACACAAATAACCCTAGTTAATGTATACGCACCAAATGAAAATAAGAGAATATTTTTCACAAAATTGTTTCGACTGCTGGGCACAACCTCCCGGGGCCGCCTAGTCATGGCGGGAGATTTTAATATAGCCTTAAATGAAAAACAAGACAGATCTAAACCTGCCCTAGCTAAGACAATGGCGGCCTGAAAGGGGGAGAGAAAAACGCTAAGAGAGGGACTTAAAGAGTTTGATTTAAGGGATGCTTAGAAGGAGATGAATCCACAGAAAAGGGACTTCTCTTTCTATTCAGCTCCTCACAAAGTATACACAAGGATAGACTACATATTTGTAGATTCCTTACTGATCCCACAAATTACAAAGGCCACGATACACCCTATTACGTGGTCAGATCATGGCCCAGTTGAAGTGCACATTGACGACATACACAAGAAACCAAGTAAAGGGACATGGAGACTAAAGGAGTCTCTGCTAAAGATGCCAGAAGTCATAGTTGAGATCAGTAACGAGGCCACTAACTACTTCCAAATAAACGAAAGTGGCGTGAACTCACTCTATATCCTATGGGAGGCCCATAAGGCTGTGGTGAGAGGAAAGCTCATCAGTGTTGCTTCCCATAGAAAGAAGGAGAGACAGAAACAAACTGCAAGCCTGCAAGAAAAAATAAACACCCTAGAAGAGGCACATAAAGTAAACCACAGTATAGCCATGGAGATTGAATTGCAGGAACTCAGAGGGAAATTAAATTTACTACTGACTGATAAAGCTGAAAAAGCCATAGCATGGACGAAACAAAAATTCTACGAGAAGGCCAATAAGGCTGACACAATGCTGGCCACAAGATTGAGGAAGGATAGAATGCAATCTAGAATACATAGCATTAGAAGAAAAGATGGGGTGTGTACAACAAACCCACAGACAATAGCTGATGAATTCACTACATATTACATAGAGCTATACAATGGAAATAAAGTAGATAAAGAGAACACCACCAAGAAAAAACAGAGAGCATTTCTCAGAAAAATGAATTTGCCTAAACTCACAGTACAGGATATAACAACACTTTCCCAGCCAATTACGTCGACAGAGGTATTAGAAACAATAAAGGGGTTGAAGAACTCCAAGGCCCCGGGACCAGATGGTCTATCCAATATTTACTATAAAAAATTAGCCCACATATTAATCCCCCAATTACTAAAGATGTTTAATAAAGCTCTTGAGGGAGAGCAGTTTCCTCAAACGATGCTGGAATCAAAAATAATATTAATACATAAAGAGGGAAAAGACCCCACTCAATGCAAAAGCTACAGACCGATATCCCTGATCAATAAAGATCTCAAAATATTTTCCAAAATATTAGCCACAAGATTGAATAAGTATCTTCCGCAACTGATAGATGCAGATCAGGCAGGATTCATACGAGGTCGTCAGGCCGTGGATAATACACGAAGAACAATCGACTTAATCCAGATAGCTAAACACAATAAAACGCCTTCGATGCTACTATCTTTAGACGCCGAAAAGGCTTTTGATCGCATTGATTTGGGATATATGTTTGAGACACTTCGAGCATTTGGGGTAAAAGGCAAATTTATGAATGCTGTTACATCACTATATGGAGAACCCACAGCTAAAGTATCCTATATTAATATGCTGACAGAGAAAATCCACATAAGAAATGGCACACGACAAGGCTGCCCCTTGTCACCCCTATTGTTCGCATTGGCGATAGAACCTTTAGCAGCCCAAATCAGGGCGAACGCAGATATCGGGGGGATTAAGGTCAAACAAAAAGAATACAAGCTGGCATTGTTCGCCGATGACATATTGTTAACCATTTCAAAACCCTTCACCTCACTCCCAAACCTATTTAGTAACCTGTCAGAGTTCCAGAAATTAACAGGGTTTAAAATAAATAACAAAAAATCCGAAGCCCTAAATATAAACCTCTCTCAAGAACAACTAAAGCTAATAAAAATTAACTTTGATTTCGCGTGGAAAACACAGGCCATAAAGTACTTGGGAATATGGTTGACTAACGCACCCGACACTATATATGAGACCAACTACCCACCACTAATAAAAACGCTTAAAAAAGAATTAGAAGAATGGTCCAGATATCATATATCATGGATGGGTAGAATAAATTCTATCAAAATGAACTTATTGCCAAGAATATTGTACCTTTTCCACACACTTCCAGTACAGGTCAGAGCCAGGGACATGCATGAACTGCAGAAAGCAATCACAAAATTCATATGGAATAACAAAAAAGCGAGAATAAAGCTGCCCACACTATATAGACCCAAACAGTCAGGAGGGCTAGCTTTGCCACACTTGTGGCAATATTATCAAGCGGCGCATGTAAGCCAACTGGTTCACTGGAATGCACATACACAGAGGAAAAGTGGGTGGAAATTGAGTCTGATGTGATATCTGGGTCATCTATAGAAATGATACTGTGGTTAACAAAGAAAGAAAAACCAGCTCTGATGGTGCCTCTGGAATCTATCACTCACTCGCTAACCATGTGGGATTCATTGAAACTTAAACATGGGCTATCCAATTACAAATCTCAGATGACACCACTATTTGACAATATTAGCTTTATCCCGGGCATGGAACCAACAGCGTTTAAAGACTGGAGCAAGACAGATATCACAAGGGTAAAAGATCTATGGGCAAACAACGATATTAAGAGGTTTGAGGCAGTAAAGAGAGACTATGGCTTCCCTGATTCGGCTTTTTTTAGGTATCTTCAATTGAGGGATCACATACAGAGGACAGGCCCGTATAGCGACTTCACAACATTTGAGGATTTGTGCCTCATGGGGGAGGACAAAAAGAGTCTAATCTCTAAAGTATACAGCATACTTGCAGAAGGTAAACAGGAATTGGAGATAAAGCCCAAATTGAGGGCGAGGTGGGAGAACTAGATCAAGAGCAGTGGGATAACATATTTGAAGGAATAGCAAAGAGCTCCACATGTGTATTAATAAAAGAAAATGCATACAAAATGCTCCACCAATGGTACTACACCCCACTACGACTGTCAAAATTTTTCAGAAACATGTCTCCACTGTGTACGCGGGGGTGTGGCCAGCAGGGATCGTTTATACATATGTGGTGGATGTGCCCGAAGGTTACAATGCTCTGGAGGGCCACACACAAGACATGGCAAAGACATGGCAAAGACAATTCTTGGGTATACCTTCCCCCTAGACCCCTGGAAGGTACTGCTATGCAGGCCAATCGAAAATATGGAAAAAAGTGACGATAAACTACTGACACACATATATACAGCGGCCAGATCCGAAATAGCCAAAGCCTGGAAACAGGAAACAGAAACTGCAACCGGCCATACACATTGTAAAAGCGAGATTATGGAGGATCTGTCTTATGGAAAAACTGACGGGGATACAAAACGACACAGTACAGAAATACTTAGAAGTCTGGGAACCATGGAGAAATTATATAGGACATAGATACTGTATATATCTAAGGGAACTCTCCAAATCTGAAAAACACATAATAGAAGTGCCCTAAAAACACGGAAACTAAGGATGGGGGGGGGGGGAGAAAAAACACATATCCCCTGAGGAAACCCTGGTGTGATAAGCTCTGTATCGGTCTAAAATGAGGAGGAGGGCCTGGAGGGTATTCGGCACTCAATAGTCCACAAAGGTACGTGTGCCTACTCAATGTTTTGTTGGTATTACGGTTAAGGCACACCGACAGGTGGAAACATGCTGATAAAGTAATGAATTTTTTATTTTTTTTGTCCTTTCTTTTTCCCCCTCCCAGTCTTTTCAGTTAATTTATTGTACTAGTTAATTTGAATGCTGTCCCAACAGTGTCATTATTGTCTCCCCACTAAACAATGTTATATAATAGGATACAATGCTATGTGACTCAAAAGTAACATCCTCCCCTTTTTATGTTTTGTACCCCACTCCCCATTGATCTTACCAAAAAAAGCAAATAAAGAACAAGTTTACAAAAAACTATAATCATTTAATAAATTACATTGTGTCCTGTTTCTGTGTGCTAAAAGTTACGAGTTCCTATTCTGGTGTCAGGTATGGAGTGAGGGTATATTCCATACAATCACTAGCCTCATACTTGGCACATGAGAAAATACTTTTAAAACTTTTAGACACTGTAAAATCTGCTCAGCTTTATAACCTAGCTGGAGCAGCCCCTGAAACGCTACACTAGATTAAGTGTACCTGGGTATGTATCTGGGTATCTCTGCCATTTTGGGAATCCCTGCTACACTAGGGATTCCGTGAATAGCTGCAGATATGGTTTATTCCCTCCATACTCATTTACCTTGTCTGGTTGATGCTAAAGCAGGGATCCTGGCGGTGAGCCTTAATAACGCTTCTAGAGTCAGAGTTTGGCAAAGTAATGTGCTTGGCTGTACAGTATCAAAGAATCTCACTCAATCCCCAGATTCATAGTTACATAGTACATTATGGGTTTCCCATAACTTTGGAACCCCAATATATATCCACATTCTTTAAAGACTTTCTCCGACAAACCCACCCTAAAACTTACAGCCTAGAAATCTCCCGATCCCAGCACCCCAGTAAAGGCAAAGTCACATAAATCTTTATTGTTGCAAAATTAGTATACAGTTGCAGTAATACATTTTCGACACCTGGGTTCCAGAGCTGACACTCTAAGACCCTAACACACGGGTCAGGGTTAACCAAGTGGGCTTGACCTTTATTGATGAGGTCCTTTACAGCAACCACGCTCCGTTGCAGGTATTGGTGCTTGGTGGGACCGCTCGCGCTTCCAAGCCATCTGGTGCAGCTCGTGTAACTCAGCGAGCAGATCCACTGTACGGGGGTAAGACCTCAGCTCTGCAAGGGTACACTCGGCGTGCCACGTTGTCACTCCGTCACGGGATACTGCGTGATGACGTCACAGTCTCCGCAGCAGCGAGGGAACCGGCAGGGAGAAAGTCAAAGTCTCTCAAAGTCTCTCATATGCCCAAAATTACCACTGGGAGTAATACTAGCAGGGTGAAGCCAATGGAGGCAATGGCAATATTAAGGCACTAGATAAAAATCATCCAACATGTTTCGTAGAATAAACTACTTCTTCAGGGTATAATTTAGCCATTACCCAGAGGTCTTAAGTACCTAACAAAGATGTCTCATTGGTCAAACAATTAAATATGTACCAATCATCTAGACTAGGTAATGGTTAAAGTGATAGGGAAGATGAAATCATTACTTTTAAAACAACAACTTTATTAACTACATACATAATAAAAAGATTTTATAAACATATAAACTAAACCTAGCATAAATAATTAAAAACATGCTGGAATAAAAGAAACACAATATTAGTACTAAAATAGATAGTATCAAAAAATACATATAAAAGATGCAACTAGAAGTAACAATATAAATATGTATAGACAATAGAACAGAGCAGGGAAAACAGAGATGCATAGATCAGTGATATCTCCTGGGTTTAAGTGGAGAATGGGGCTAGAATTTTTTTTATTTTTTTAATAATTTTTTTTTTTTTTTTTAATAAAAATTCCTTTTAATAAAGTGCCCAGATGTCAACATCCTCATTTAACAGTTAAATGAGGATGTTGACATCTGGGCACTTTATTAAGAGGAATTTTTATTAAAAAAAAAAAAAAAAATTATTAAAAAAAAAAAAAAAAATTCTCCTGAACCAACGTAGCGCCCCCGCTGAGAGAAGCAAGCTGCAGACTCTTCTGACAACAGTTGCTGAGTGGTAACTTGTGTGAAACACACTAAATGCACCTATTCCACTGTTTTGATGTACGCAGATTTATTACCCTGTAATTACTAATACATAGCATTACTTGCTTCACTATTTGGCGTTGTGCGCTGTTTCTTTTGTTTCCATTTCTTAGAGTGTGGGGGGTGCTGAGCCACCCCCTGTGTTTATAGCAGCAGACGCCTCTACAAATACACGGTTATGTGATATAATTTTCTTCATATATACACCCTCACTGTTGTTATTGTGATTTATTTCTTGGTCACTTATTTATGTGTTTTAGTCACTGCACTATATTTATATTCTAAATTCTGGGTTAGATAGTAGCGCACAGTATTTTCTCTGTCCTTTATTGATGAGCCTGGTTAACCCCTTCACCATCACAAAGTGGATCATCACGCTTCGGGAAGTTCATGGATGGCACAGACAAAATTGATGGGTTTCTCAGGAAGCCCAGTGTCACAGATACAAGGTACCAGAGCGGGACTGGGTTTTGCGGCTTGACCCATAATTGCCCAATGCGGCCAAAGAGACTTTGCAGGCAAACGCACACAAGGATAGCAAAAGACATGTGAAGGCCCTCCTGCTCACCCAGTATGCACTCACCCCAGAAACGTACCAGGGCATGTTTTGGTCCGAGGAGAAACGGCCCAGAGAGTCCTAAAAACTGTTTGCCTCCTGCATGGCTTTGCATGGGGGACAGTGGGTGGCTGGGTATAGTGCTACTAAGTAATACTTGCTTCTAGACTTAATCAATAAAGAACAGTTTTTGCAGCAGTGCCCCGCGGACGTGTGGGAATGGATCTTTCACCGCAAGCCAAAGACTTACACAGACGCTACAAAACTGGCTGATGAGTTTGTCACCAGTTGGGTGGTGTTGCGAAAGAAAGGGGCTACCCAGGACACAGCCACTTCGGCCAAGTAGGCCAAAAGCACTCTTCAGTGGAAGAGTAAACCTGCAGCATCAGGCAGGGCACCCAAAACTGCAGAGCTCCGACATGAAAGGAGGTGCTACCAGTGCATCAAGCCGGACTGTTTGGACCATCCGAGGTCCAGTGGAACCCATCAGGGGCAACGCTCTCCAGCTGCGAAGTCAAGTACAGTCATCGAACAAGCCCTACGAGGAACCTCCACGGAAAGATCTGGACTTGCCACTTAGGAACCAGCAGAAGAGACAGAGGGACATCAGATTGCACCAGTCGGGATGCAATCCAATGATGTCCGGCAGAGGCATCTGAGACCAGTGACCATTGGAGCTCGCCAAGCAACCGGCTTGCTCGATTCTGGTGCCGCTGTTCCTCTGGTCTGACCTGATATTTTTGGCCAGAGGATTGCTCCCGGGCACCGGGATGCAAGTGATCATGCCGGACGGAGGTCCAAAGTCCCTCCAGGTTGCCCGGGTCTTTCTTTACTGGTGTGTCGGACGTGGCATGAGGGAGGTGGGGTATTGCTTGTGTTAGATGCTGAGGGCCTCCTTGGCAATGACTTGGAGTATGTAACATTCATTTTCATGGCAGAGCTGGCTCCTGTTGCAGCGATTACCAGGAATCAGTCATCAGGAGTTGCACCTGAAGGATCCGTCGTCCCCCTGCAATTGGGTCCAACAGTTCCAGTCATCTCTGAGGAGACCAGTCAAGTAAGCTAGACTGGATCACCACAGTGTACTGACTTACCTTCTCCTTTACCTGTTCCTTGTTCCCCAGACTTAGAGACTAAGGAAAGTTGGCCAGAATTAGGGACACAGTTTAGGGATGCAGTGAGGTCTGACCCCAGCTTTGAGCGCATGAGGCTCCGGGCGTCCGAACCTAACTTGAACAGTGGGTCAGAACTGTTCTCATGGCACCACTGGCCCTTAAATAGAGAGCAGATGGCTATGGGTCTAGATAGGGTCTGGACCGGAAGGCAACAGTTAGTGGTACCAAGAGAGTATAGGCACCAGTTGTTAAAGGTAGCCCACTCGATTCCACTAGCGGGGAATCAGGGGGTCACTCGGATGAGAGCCCAGCTGTTGCAATGTTACTACTGGCTGGGGGCATCAGGGGCTGTGGCAGATTTCTGCCGCTCCTGTGATGCCTGCCAGAGAGTGGGTAAAGTGGTTGACCGTGTAAAGGCACCCCTGAACCCGTTACCGGAACCTGTTACTGTAATTGGGGAGCCTTTATAGAGGGTAGCTATGGACATAGTGGGATCCTCATGATACCTGGTTGGTCAGGAAAATGTACATTCTCACGGTGGTGGATTTTGCCACCCGGTACCCTGAAGCTGTAGCATTTGCCGCCATCGATGCTAGGGCTTTGCCGCCATCGATGCTAGGGCTTTAGCGAAGGCATTGCTAGTTATTTTCACTAGAGTAGGTTTCCCTAGTTAGATTCTAACCAATCAAGGGTCACAATTCATGAGTGAATTGCTACAGTGTCTCTGGGTTGCGTGCGGGGTGAAGCACCAGCGCACGACCCCTTACCATTCCCAGACCAACGGTCTATGCGAAAGGTTTAATGCTACCCTGAAGCAGATGCTGCAAGCTTTTATAGAGGCTGAAGGGAAGGACTGGGAGATTCACCTACAGCATTTGCTGTTTGCATACTGAGATATACCGCAAGAATCTACCGGGTTCTCTCCCTTTGAATTACTATTATAAGGAATCGGGGAATGGGTCCCCGTGGTGTGCTCCCTCCTTACCTTCCACTGCACACACTCCTTCTGCAAGGATTCTCAGGGCACGTCCCCCGCAGCGTGCATCCTCTTAGTGCACCTGATAGAGCATGCGCGCCCATGGAGGGCTTTCAGGAATTCCATGGACCTTATCTCTGCCCCTCCACTTGTGATGCGTGACCGCCCTGCATGGCATGCACACGTGATGTGCGTGCACCGCTCTCCAGCTGCGTGTCAACTCTTACCACCCTCACCTGTCTCCTACACCATTCACAGCTTATCCCTGCCTCCGTTGTGCACACACCTCTGCTCCTCTCCTCTGTCCCATTGGTTCCCTCCTGCTATGTATACTCAGCTAGTGCATTCACACGTTGGCTGAGCATAGTCATAGGTGACCTTGTGTTCCTACTTCCCTGTGCCTGCCTTGTTCCTGTTTCCTGCTTTACCTTGTTGCTGCTTGTCTCCCTGTGTACCAACCCGACTAGACTTTGGACCATTCTCTGGATTACTGACCCCGGCTTGCCTCTGACCTTCCGTTACTCTCCATCCCTGACCATGGCTAACAGACACTCGACTACTCTTCTGGCTCATACCCTAGACCATGGCATTCCGGACTTCGACTATCCACCTGGCACCTACCTACGATCTTGACAAGTACTACGACTAACCCACAATCTCCAATCCAGACCCGGCTATCTTGACTATCCACCCTCCAGGCGTACCTCCGCTGCTGTGGGTGCGCAGTTTCATACTTTTCCATCTCAGCACCGGGGTCCTGCCTTGTTTGTGGTGAGCACAAGCGTTACAATATGCTCAGCCCAACGAATGTGGACCCCACTGAGGTGGACAAAGAAAATCCCTTGTACTGTCTTGCTCACGTAGAGCTTCAAGTCAGTTACACCATGACTTTGCAAAACTTTCTCTACTGCAGCCTGTCTAGAGGCCCGACACCTACAGCAACAGTTTCTTCCACTCTGGAGCAAACCATGTTCACTGTACTGCGTCTTCCTATGCCTAACCGCTATGCTGGTGACACCCAGGAGTGCAGAGGTTTCCTTAATCAGTTTAAGATTCAATTCGAATTAACCCCCTCTCGTTTTCCCTCTGCAAGGTTTAAAGTAGCTTACATTGTTGCTCTGCTGACTGGTGACGCCTTGGTCTGGGCATCCCCTGATAGGGAACAAAGACCAGAGATTATGCAGGATTACCGCTCTTCATAAGATAATTCAAGAAGATGTTTGATACCCCAGGTAGCAAGATCACATCGGCATCCTCTCTTTTTCATATTTCCCAAGGTTCACGTCCAGTCGCTAAAAACACCCTGGAGTTCAGGACTCTTGCTGCACAGACTAATTGGAATGATGAGGCGTTGTCAACTGGCTGTTCAAGACAGGCGCTACTAAATTAGAGGATCTCATTGCGGTATGTATTCATGACTACCAGCGTCTCCAGGAGAGAAAGTTTGAATGATCTAACTCCCGGCCTCTTCCGGCCAGATCCTCTATCCATAATCTTGTGCCTATAGATCCTTCGCTTTCTAATGATTCTGAATCTATGCAGCTGCAAAGCTACCGATTATCCTTTACTGAGAAACAGCGCTGGTGGGACAGTGGACTTTGTCATTATTGCGGTCATCCAGGTCATCAATTGGCTCGTTGCCCACTCAAGTCGGAAAATGCCAGCGCACAATGAGGTATAGTCACATTTGGCACTATCTCTTCTTCCTCTTCTTCCCAGGAAACTTTGCCAAACCGGATCATGCTTTCCGTTCTCCTTAAGGGTGCCAAGTTCCAGGGGGGCTATACACTAAGCTCCGATAAGTCATTTTAAGAGCGCAAAGTGCCTTTTAAGGCCGATAAAGGCTGCTACGCGATTCACTAAACAGTAATAACAGCGCTTTATCTGCCTTAAAAGGCATGTTTTTCTGGCCTTCGCGCAAAACCCGCCCAATAAGGCAAAAATCCCCGCAGTATTCTCTAAACAGCGCTAAGTTAATCATGCTTTAAAAACGGCCTGGAAATAACGAGCCAGCTAAAGGCAGGCGCAAAAGGTGCTGGACTTAGAAACAATTCTTTGTTTACCTTTTTGCAGGCACAACATCCATACAACAAGCCGGCGGGTGTCCCCGGCTGACCCCGCGGGGGTCCCCAGTTGATCCCTACAGGAGTCCTGTTGTCACCATGGATGTCCGGGGGTTCCCGCGGATGTCCTTGGGTCCCCACGAGTCTGCGGTACCAATGGTGTGCTCCCCCCCCCAAAAAAAACAATATTTGTAAAAAAATACACCCCTCTCGCCCCCTAACACATACACTACATTAATGGGCAAAATTACTATTATTCACATATGGATAATAATGCATTTGCCCATTTAAAATACATTCATCATAATAAATAAAATAAATACATCTTTCACTCACCCCTGACAGGCACCCCCAATGAAGGCCATTCTCATCCTCACCCAGTCCCTGCCCTCCAGTGCTGCAATAAATACACAAGAATAAAAATCAACAATATAATGTCCCCTAACCCCTTAATCACCTTAGCGGTTAGTAACAGCTACAGTAATTAAGGGGTTAACCCACCCTCCCCAACAACTCACTCGGGAGGCCTAACCACCCTCAATATACATTACCATATTTAATAAACATTAAAACATAACCCACCCACCCCTGTGCCCCCATAAAAACATGATTTATTATTTTACATACAGGCTTAATACCCCCAGGCCTACGGTATTCCCTGGTGGTCCTGATGGATTTCCACAGGCCCCAAGTGCACCAGAGGGGGGTGCCCAAATGGTCTAGGGGTCTCCGGGTGTCCTCACTAGGCTCTGTGGGCCTCCAGGTGGTCCCCGCGGGTCCCCGTGAGCCACAATTGGGTCCACGGGTGGGACCGCGAGTGTCTGGTGGTCCCCCGGTCATTCCCACTGGTGTCTAGGGTCTCTTGGTTGATTCCCACGGGGATCTGGGGGCCTTCAGGTTGTTCCCATGGATGTCTGGAGCCCTCGGGTGGTTCCCTTGTTGATTTAGCCTGTCAGCCAATGATATTTCAGGTCTGTTCTATTTAAGATGCATGTGTATGATTAGTAACTATCCTTGAGAAAGTCAGCTGAAGCTGACGAAACGCCGTTGGGTGATGTTATCATGCACACGTGACCACGTGACCACGCTACCATGAGGTGCTGTGTTGTGTACTGAGGACACTTTGCTTGTGCTGCTGTAATTAGCTGTTATAGAGCTATGATTTAACACAGAGGCTGGAGGAAAGCTGGGCACATTGGAGCTGTGTGGAAGTTGGAGCCAGTGTCATTTGACAACGACAAACACTGACTTTTCCTACAAACAGAGTGCCAGATGATTTCAAGCCTCAGCAGTGGTATTGTACCTCTTAAAAGCAAAGAAACCCTTATGTGATTTTTACCTCTTGTTTTCTTGTAAGTGCACATTACCATTTTTTACCTTATAATAAACTCCTATTTTTGGTAATGCACTAGGGTTGTGCGCTGTTGTCTTTTTTTCTTGCAGATATATATATATATATATATATATATATATATATATATATATATATATATATATATATAAGCAATACGATACCTTTTTGGAGACGAAATCAGCAGGCATCACTCCAGAATTGATCAAAAGAGTGTATTGAAAGAATAGACACAAGACCGACGTTTCGGTCCACGAGTGGGACCTTTCTCAAGGTGGTGCGTATATATATATATATATATTAAGGGCATG
The DNA here is from genome assembly GCF_040206685.1 of Ascaphus truei. NCBI lineage: Eukaryota > Metazoa > Chordata > Amphibia > Anura > Ascaphidae > Ascaphus > Ascaphus truei. The sequence goes on along the minus strand of NC_134486.1, from coordinate 196,700,364 downwards.
CATATATACAAAGAATTGGTTAAGGATTTCAAATACATACCAATATAAAAGCATCACATTGCAAAATCAAACCCAACACATCTCAAAATCAAAACACCACATAGCAAAATCACATCACATAGCAAATCCAAACATCACATAGCCAACTAAATATCTGACAAATGCCAATCAATCAATTGAATGATACAGTGTGTACATGATGCAAATAATCTGTGCATCATGTAACACTATGCCAATCAATGTTCAAACTAAAAGAAACAATTACAAACATAATGCAATCCCATCCAAACAATAAGAAAATAAAAACAAAGCAACAAGCAAACCAAAATAAATTACCATCAATTAATACAATACAAAATCAATTACACAATTCACTATTAAAATCCCAAAACCAAACAATTCTGAAATAAAGTAACACCATCAGCCAAAATCTAACTACAAAAAAAGCCACTATTAAAAAGCAAGTCTCCCCCTGAAAAAAACTATTTAAAACACCACTGAAAATTACATGTAACAAATAAAAATATAAATTACATTGCAGAAACAGTTATAAACAAACAAGCAAACCACAGCTGCGGCCGCCTTTATCCTAATGCGGCGGGATCCACGGCGCTCTGCTAACCGCGGCCAGATGCGGTATATTTTCTTTTTTTCCGTACCGCTTTCCGGTATGTTAGCGCTCGGATTTTTAGCGCTGTCCGCTATACTGCAATACCGTCTAAAAACACAGGTGGGCGTTCACGAGCTGTCTTATAGGTCTAATAAGTCTAATGCATGTCTAATGCATTATGCCTGTGTGTGCGCGCACAGTATTTGTAAAATGGAGTATTTACAGTATACAGTATTACAAAAATATAGCGTTGCATCTTCTTCGAATATAAAATGATCACATTTCTATACAGTATTGTATGTACTGTATTACAGTATTTTGTAATCAGTACTTTTACTTGTTTTCATACTCTTTTTATATTATGCGTGTACCGTACAGTACTGTATGTCTCATTTGAACATTGTTGAAACGGATAGGCGTGTTACAGTATCACATTTCGGCACATACAGTGCTCTCCCTCTCGCCCCCGCACACACACGGCTAAAGTACTATTTCAACTTCTTATATACAGTTCAGTACACCTCTCCCAGCCAGATGGCTTTCTGGCTTCAATCATCCCGAACCTGTCATCACATTCCGGCATGTATAACGTACAGAGCCTGGTGTCACATTTCAGCGCCTGCGTGTAATCCTCTTTGGAAAGGGACCTAGTTGATGATTAATGCGCATGCGTGTTAAACTTCACATTCATGTGGAAGTTCAAGCCTGGAAAAAATAAATATTTCTTTTTTTTTTTTTTATGTTTCGTTTCCAGACATGTGTGCCTGCATAAAAAATCTTGTTATTCTGATATTCTATCAGTACTGTAGCTTTTTAATGCGACACTGGTCATTCACATGCTTTATGTGATTTTTATTGATTTGGGGGTCTGGGGATCAAAACATTATGATGACCAGTTGAAAGTATTGTCTTTGAACTACAGTACAGTACAGCTAATCCTTCATGCAGCTTTACCCCCCTCCCCCCCGCAGACACACACAAGGCTCAAAGATTTCAACTTCTTATCAACACCTCACGTAAAACCATTCATTTTCATAAGCTTGGCTTTGTGCTTTTAATCGTCCCAGCCGAGCGTCACATCTCTGCGCCTGCGTGTAATCCTCTTTGGGAAGGGACCTAGTTGATGATTAATGCGCATGCGTGTATAACTTCACAGTCATGTGGAAGTTCAAGTCTGGAAAAAATAAATATTTCTTTTTTTTTTTTTATGTTTCGTTTCCAGACATGTGTGTTTGCATAAAAATTCTTATTATTCTGAAATTCTATCGGTACTGTAGCTTTTTAATGCGACACTGGTCATTCACATGCTTTATGTGATTTTTGTTGATTTGGGGGTGTGGGGATCAAAACACTAAGATGACCAGTTGAAAGTATGTCTTTGAACTAAAGTACAGTACAGCTAATCCTTCATGCAGCTTTACCCCCCCCCCCCGCAGACATACACAAGGCTCAAGGATTTCAACTTCTTATCAACAACTCTCGAAATCCATTCATTTTCAAAAACTTGGCTTTGTGCTTTTAATCGTCCCGAGCCGAGCGTCACATCTCTGCGCCTGCATGTAATCCTCTTTGGGAAGGGATTTGATGATTAATGCGCATGTGTGTATAATTTCACAATCATGTGGAAGTTCAAGTCTGGAAAAACTAAATATTTCTTTTTTTTTTAATGTTTCGTTTCCAGACATGTGTGCCTGCATAAAAATGCTTGTTATTCTGATATTCTATCGGTGCTGTAGCTTTTTAATGTGACACTGGTCATTCACATGCTTTATGATTTTTATTGATTTGGTGATGTGGGTATCAAAACACTATGATGACCAGTTGAAAGTATGTCTTTGAACTACAGTACAGTACAGCTAATCCTTCATGCAGCTTTGCCCCCCTTCCCCCCCACAGACACACACAAGGCTCAAGGATTTCAACTTCTTATCAACACCTTGTAAGGAATCCGCTCCTCGGTTTGCTGGTTGCCTTACCTTGCAGACTTGTGCAATCCTGGAGCACTTCCCCTAATATTTACTGCAGCCTGGATTCAATCACCAAAGCAATACTGCCACACGCCCGTTCTGTTATTGGCTTACTGACCTTTAAGTATTGCCTTCCCACAATGCTCCCTGCCGAGCATAGTCCTTCCTGGATGTCACAAGTGTTCTGCCATAAGCCCTTGGCTTGTCTGTGTGTGTACTAACCTCTCAAGTTGTTATTCCCTAGTTCCTGAGGCCTGCTGCTAGTCTTCATGCAGGGGCCTGTATTTCCTGATTACCCTGTGTATCCTGAGGCCGGCTGCTAGGCTCATGCAGCGGCCTGTTCCTGTGCTGAAGTGGAGTACTCTTCATGTTACTTCAGATCCCTGTTTCCTGAGGCCGGCTGCTAGTCGCACGCAGCGGTCTGTTCCTGTTTTCTGTGCTGAAGCGGAGGTCTCTCCAGTGTTGACTTCAGCCCCCTGTTTCCTGAGGCCTGTTATCCTTCTACTGCAGAGCCTATCTACTGGTTCCTGGGGCCTGCTGCTCATTCTCCATTGCAGAGGCCGTGTCCGGGTTTCCTGTGCTGAAGCGGAGGATTCTCCAGTGCGTACTTCAGCATCCAGTTTCCTGAGGTCGGCTCTCCTTCCCTGTAGAGGCCGGTCTATGAGTCCTGAGGTCTGTAGCTCTCCTTGCACAGGCCCACTCTGGACTCTTGCGCTGAAGCACTGGTTTACCAGTGCTGCCTGGCGGTGTGCCCACTCCAGTCTGCCTATCCCTTCCTGGAAGCAGTACCATGGGCCATGGTCGCCGCACGCGCAGAACCCACGCCCGCGCTCACGCTCTTAAGCTGAAGCGGGGAACGTCTGATCACCTGTAGCCGAACTCCTGCTTGAATAATGGTTACCCTGATCTCTCCTGTCCTGACCCTGGCTTGTCCACTGATGATGCTACCTTCTCCAGTCCCGACCCTGCTACGTACGACTACGAACTGCGCAATCCGGATATGCCTGCGCGGCCTAAGGTTGGTGCTTATACAACCCCACCTCAGCCACGCGGTCCGGTCCCGGTTTGTGGCGAGCACAATCGTGACAGTATGCTCGGCCCCACAAAACCGGACCGTGCTTTGGCGGAGGTTGGTATATGTGTAACTGAACCTATGTCCCAGGCTGCGTACCATTCCCACTATGAAGGCCAGTATCTGTGTGAAATAATAGCCCTGACTGAAGACCTGTTTACGTATGAAGGTTTAACCCCTTTGAAAGGACAATGCCGTTGTGATCTCTTTATTAAGGCTTGCAGCATCCAGAACTTAAAACAGTCTCTAGCCGATTGTATTTGCTCCTCTGATTCCCCTTTAACCTGGGATAACGTGTACCCTATGGAACTGGCCGACGCCCAAGTGGCACTCTATGCCCTGGCCTCATCACTGGACATTCATCTAGGACAACAGGGCGCCCTCCTCATGTTGGCTCAGTCTCAAGATATACTCCATGTACTTTCCGTAACACTAGACATTCGCATAAAAGAACAGGACCCCCTCCTTGCCAGTTACGCTGCTGCTCGGCAGATCCCCTATGCTGCCAGTCCTGTTGCTAAACCTGTGGGGGTACCTCCCTCTCCTAAGAATGGCCAAACCATCTCTCTGTCGCTGCCCGCTAAGGAAGAAGCTGCCACGCGCCCTAATCCTGAGTTAACCTCCCTAAGTTCTGTCCCTGAGGTTATTCCGGTCTTAACCCCTGCTAGTCAGGCCTATGAGTCCCCCACTGTAAATCCCTGCATCCCCCAGGTCAGTGTGTCCTCCCTAGCACCAGAGAATGAATCCTGTTTGCCCTCTTTTTCTAACCCAAAAATTCTAAGCTCTGTTCCCGAGGTTTTTTCTGTTTTAACTCCTGCTAGTCTGCTCTGTGTGGTCCCCATTGTTAACCCTTGTATTCCGCAGACTAATGTTAGGTCTCTATGGCAAGAAGCTGAACCCCCTATGACCCCGCTCTCGGAGACTAGCGTATCTTTTCCTAATTCTCAGGTACAGCCTAACTTAACCCTTGAGGTTTTTCCTATGTTAACCTCTGCAGGTCAGACCTATGAACCTCCCTTGATAAATCCCTGTAGTCTGCCAGTCAAGGACACCTCCTTAGCTTCAGAGGATGAACCCCTTATGTCCCCTGACTCAGGTAAAATTCTCGGGGCTACGCCTCCTGACCTTTCAGCAATAATACTGGCTCCAGTTAAAAGTATTCTGGAACCGTTTGTTTCCCTAAGCCTGTTCGCAGAATCCCCACTCCTAGGTATGTCGCTGACCCCGTCTGTCACTCAGAGAGCTGAGACCCCTGCTTCTGTGCATAGACCCCTTTTCGTGGAATCTGTAGTCGTTTCTGATGTCCCAGACACACTTTCCCAAGTACCCACTTCAGAGACCAGCACAGTTGTGATTGCCCCCCTTGTACTGTCTGTGTTCTCCTTTTCTCAAAGCTTGGGGTTAAAAGCGTACAGTGGTCATTATGCCCCTCCTGGGGTTTATGTGGGGTTCCCAGGAAGGTTCGCTGACACACTGTTTTCACTCAGAAGTGACGCTTTTTCATATGTGCTAGCTAGAAGCCTGCACACAGTTTCCCCTCTCTCTGAAATTTGCCTTGTCGGTCCTGATACTCTAAGAGGTAAAGACCTCCCTTCAGATTCAGAATCTCTTCCTATAGAGGCCGTCCTTGCTGTTGGTTCCCCTGATTTCTCTGCCCTTGCTAAACCTCAGTCCCTCAGCACTGCATCTAAATATGCCCCAGCAACCGTTGGGTTACTCGGGGTAAAAATTAAAACTCCTGTCTTAAAGGGTACTTTCTCACACATGTCCAGCAAACCTAGAACCTCAGTGATTGATTCTAAGTCACTTATCACTATATCTGATTTTCTCACTAGTCAAACCCTGACATCCTCACCACTGGCTAGGAGTCCCGTTATCAGAATTTTTGCACTAGTAAACACGCCTATTTATGTTTTTGTCATGACAAGCACCCCTGTTGTTAGGTCCCTTGCAGCTTTGGATAAGACTCCTTTTTCTTCTAAGGTTTCTGCTATTGAGAGTTTCCATGGTTCCAACTTGCCACTTGTTGTCTCTCTAACTCCCATCATTATTCCCCCATTATCGGTCATTGACTCTCAAGCACCAGCTCCTGACGCTGGTTCTCCTATCGGTACTCCTGCATTGCTGGATGTTTCTGTTATGGATTTCGAGCCTCCAGCTCCGGAGTCAATTCCTTTACTCGCTGCTGTTTTTGTAGTCTCTCAGGTCCCTGTCACCGAAGTATGGACTTCAGCTTCTGATGTTAGCTCCCCTCCCTCCGCTACCCTTGCTCTGCCTGATTCTCAGGTTTCTGATATTAAAGCCCCAAAGCCTATTCCTACTCCCCAGACAATACTATCTCCCACTGAGGGTTCTACAGAAGTTGGGAGCTCCACTGCTGATTGCTTCTGTGCCTCTGCGAAACCATGGTTTTCCCCCTCGGAACCTTCTGTTGCCCCTGTCATTTTCTGTGTTGGAAATACTCTGTACGTATCCCAAGATTTCGGTCTCTATGCCTGGTTTACTGCTTACCTTGTCACCTTCCATACACTGGCGACACACTTTATTCGAGCTCGGCTAGTCCCACGAATTCGGGTATACCCGGGTGTATTGAGGTTTGTGACTGTTTTCTGCCCGAGTGCATTGGGTTATTTTCCAGGCAGGGATTGAAGCATTTTATTCCCGCTGGCTGCAATACTGCACAGTATATATATATATATATATACTGCATTACAATTCATGAATTTATGCCATCTGGTAGACACGCGAAGCATTGCAGCCTATTAAATCCTAATCATTATCATTTAACAGATCAGCCGCCCGTCAGCCAGGCATGAACCCAGGCTGGGAAGGCAAATGCAACGGGGCTTGTCAGAGGTGAGGAGCGGCGCATTCCAGGTATCTGCCAGGTACATACTGGGTATTTGCTCGAATAAGGTGTGTCGGTGCAGTACCAATACCTGGAAATGCTCCCACCCACCCTGTACCCTCGCTAACCACTACCTGGGAGACCTCTGGAGGAGAAGTCCCTCTCAAATTTCTACATGCATAAGTCAGCCAAGACTTTGTCTGTCCCAAAGGTCACCCTGGTATATTCGATCAACTATCGATGCTGCTTATTCTGAACTCTGGTCCCATTACTAAAGACTGGGCACCCAGTGGGGGTTCTTCTGCCGTTTCTGCTCCTGAAACCCCTGGTTCTTCACAGCCCTGGATTCCCAAGCCATTTCGCGGGGCGAGCCATGTACCAATGTTGTCTCTACCACCACTCTCATATCCTAGAACAGTACTCACCAAGGAACTACTCGTTTACGGATCCCCTTTCCGCCTAAAAGACTTTAGGAACAACTCGATGTCCCCGAGACCATAGATGGTCCTGTCTGGCCGCAGTTCTCTCTGGGGGGTGGGGATATGCAAAGGAGTGCCCACGAGTCTCTGGACCACGACTCTACCCCCAATCCTAGACAGTTCAGGAATAATTCCAGGTCCCCCAACTCTATGAGTGGTCATGTTCGCCCAGAGGTCTCACGTGAAGGATGGGGTACTGTAAAGAATCCGCTCCTCGGTTTGCTGGTTGCCTTACCTTGCAGACTTGTGCAATCCTGGAGCACTTCCCCTGATATTTACTGCAGCCTGGATTCACTCACCAAAGCATTACTGCCACACGCCCCTTCTGCTATTGGCTTACTGACCTTTAAGTATTGCCTTCCCACAATGCTCCCTGCCGAGCATAGTCCTTCCTGGATGTCACAAGTGTTCTGCCATAAGCCCTTGGCTTGTCTGTGTGTGTACTAACCTCTCATGTTGTTATTCCCTAGTTCCTGAGGCCTGCTGCTAGTCTTCATGCAGGGGCCTGTATTTCCTGATTACCCTGTGTATCCTGAGGCCGGCTGCTAGGCTCATGCAGCGGCCTGTTCCTGTGCTGAAGTGGAGTACTCTTCATGTTACTTCAGATCCCTGTTTCCTGAGGCCGGCTGCTAGTCGCACGCAGCGGCCTGTTCCTGTCTTCTGTGCTGAAGCGGAGGTCTCTCCAGTGTTGACTTCAGCCCCCTGTTTCCTGAGGCCTGTTATCCTTCTACTGCAGAGCCTATCTACTGGTTCCTGGGGCCTGCTGCTCATTCTCCATTGCAGAGGCCGTGTCCGGGTTTCCTATGCTGAAGCGGAGGATTCTCCAGTGCGTACTTCAGCTTCCAGTTTCCTGAGGTCGGCTCTCCTTCCCTGTAGAGGCCGGTCTACGAGTCCTGAGGTCTGTAGCTCTCCTTGCATAGGCCCGCTCTGGACTCTTGCGCTGAAGCACTGGTTTACCAGTGCTGCCTGGCGGTGTGCCCACTCCAGTCTGCCTATCCCTTCCTGGAAGCAGTACCATGGGCCATGGTCGCCGCACGCGCAGAACCCACGCCCGCGCTCACGCTCCTAAGCTGAAGCGGGGAACGTCTGATCACCTGTTGCCGAACTCCTGCTTGAATAATGGTTACCCTGATCTCTCCTGTCCTGACCCTGGCTTGTCCACTGATGATGCTACCTTCTCCAGTCCCGACCCTGCTACGTACGACTACGAACTGCGCAATCCGGATATGCCTGCACGGCCTAAGGTTGGTGCTTATACAACCCCACCTCAGCCACGCGGTCCGGTCCCGGTTTGTGGCGAGCACAATCGTGACAGTATGCTCGGCCCCACAAAACCGGACCGTGCTTTGGCGGAGGTTGGTATATGTGTAACTGAACCTATGTCCCAGGCTGTGTACCATTCCCACTATGAAGGCCAGTATCTGTGTGAAATAATAGCCCTGACTGAAGACCTGTTTACGTATGAAAGTTTAACCCCTTTGCAAGGACAATGCCGTTGTGATCTCTTTATTAAGGCTTGCAGCATCCAGAACTTAAAACAGTCTCTAGCCGATTGTATTTGCTCCCCTGATTCCCCTTTAACCTGGGATAACGTGTACCCTATGGAACTGGCCGACGCCCAAGTGGCACTCTATGCCCTGGCCTCATCACTGGACATTCATCTAGGACAACAGGGCGCCCTCCTCATGTTGGCTCAGTCTCAAGATATACTCCATGTACTTTCCGTAACACTAGACATTCGCATAAAAGAACAGGACCCCCTCCTTGCCAGTTACGCTGCTGCTCGGCAGATCCCCTATGCTGCCAGTCCTGTTGCTAAACCTGGGGGAGTACCTCTCCTTTTCTCAAAGCTTGGGGTTAAAAGCGTACAGTGGTCATTATGCCCCTTGAAAATGTATCCTCGTATTCTCTGACGTCTTAGCGTGAGAATACACCTGCTGCCAACTCGAGATGACTTCAACCTCCGGAGGATTTAGCCCACTCTTAAAGCACTGATGATCTGGGAAAACAAAATGGTGGACGAGCTCGGGAGAAGACAGTAATCGAGTCAGACAAGCTTTGTCAAAAACTGTTCTCTCGTTTATTAAAGGTTTACAGACAGTTTATATAGCAATCTTGAGCATAGAAAAAACACAGATATGAGAACATACTTCCCCTTTTAATTCACAGTCTGTCTATCTCAGCAAAATGACAGTTAGACAGTTTATGGTCTGGGAAGGGGCTCAATACCGAGTTTGGAGGCCGTTAAAGGAAATGTCAGTATGTTGTGTAATGCATTCTTTTGTAACTTATGCTCAATATGGCTGGGGACAAGTTCCTGTTTCTACAGGGCAAAAAAAGTCTGAACAAATACGGTTCAGCTAGCGATAAGTGGGTGAGAGGTCATTTTCTCAGATCTGCCTAGAAGGCACAATTACGTATGGCGTATGGCATGTGGTTAGTTCCTGAGACTTAAATGTTAGTACAGAATAGTTATAGAAAAATGGTTATCTAGCAATCAAAATGGAGTCCCCCCTTATATGCACATTTTCAATCCCCCCTTTTGTCATGACAATGACAATTTAACCTCTAGGATATGGGGGTCTCGTATTGGATTTGAATATTATCATAATCCATCAAAGGTATCTGGACTCTAGTGGCAGTGGGTCCAGAGTCATGTATCATATTTGGGAAACTGTGAATGGGGGCATTAACGTCCAGTGATGCATATGTGTGATCAATTGACTTACCAAAAGGCATAATCATTTTACATAAAGATAAGCACATGAATTTGCAGCATGAAAAAATAACAACTAATACTACGATTATGCTAGTGATTACTATCAGTCCCATAAGAAGTTTCCTTCCCAATTCTCCAATCCATGCACCTAACCCAAAAGTCCAATCAAACTGATCAACTCTCTCAGTAATGTCTGCAACAAGAGTTTTGATGTCAGCGACATGATTTTGTAATGACTTGGAGTGATCAGAGAGATTGAAACAACACATTCCCTGAAAATCTTGACATCCATGCTCATGTTTAAGCAAAAGATAATCAATTGCATCGTGATTTTCCAAAATTGCTTTGCGTGTATCTTGTAAATCTATCATTAGTTCTTCTAGGGCCTGGGAAGTGTGATTTAACCCCTTGGCTACAGCGCATGCCAATTTGGCGAGAGTTCTTGCTGTATACACAGCCAATCCAGGAACTCCAACAAGGGAAGCTGCTAGACTTACAATTTCAGTAGTTGACAATAAATTTACATGTGGATTGCAATCTTCAGTAAGTGAAATAGTGGATCGTTTAACTTTGGTTTGATGTAAGCCAGGTTCAACAGAAAACATCATTATCCCTAACCTGGTGAGAGCACATGGCCCCCCTGAGATGTTTCCTGGTATGTACGTGTAGGTAGTATTACCACAAGAAAACAACCATCCAACGGGAAGTTTAACAGAATAAAGATGACTTGGTGTGCTTACTGTGTGATTGCAACTCATAGTGTTATTGACGCTAGTACATTTGTCATCAGTTCGACTATACAATATTCTGGTCATGTTGGTGGATGCTGAGGGCGTCAATTTTACTTGTTTACATTTACCTATCTTTTCAGGATTACATGTCATTTGATAACATATGTCACCCTGTGTTATATTCTGGGTCGTAATTTGTGTCATGTTAAGCCATTTCTCACCAATACACTGGGGACAGTCACGACAATATTCATAAACAGAAAAATGCTGTCGCACATCATGATGTTCTGCCAAACTATCATTATTGCTTATGCTAAATACTTTTAACAAAATTTCTACTGGTGTGGGTACTGCTATTAGACAGCTTGTGAGTATGTCAGTTGTGCTGGTCATGTCGGCTAAACAGAAATGTGACATATTCAGTACCTCAACAGCTAAATGCTTCCAAATGTTAGTTTTGACTTCCGTTAGAAATGAAGCCATGCGTTTGGAGCGTGTGTACTGTTTTCCTGGCAAATTGTGAGAGTTAAACTGAACCTGTGGTACATGGGTTTCGCTTTCATCTTGTTCTTTGGAGATGAGAGAAGAGAGTTCACCTTCTCCAGAGAAAACATAACTTTCAGGTGGACTGTGGTTAGGGCAGGTAATAGTGGTACTCGTGATACTAGTGATACTGAGTCCATTAACGTAGATGTAGCAAAAAGCGCATATTATTATTGTCAATACGTTCAAGAGTAGACAAACGTGTATGCATCTGCGCCGATTCTTCTGAAATCGTGTCTCTGGTATTTGACGAATCTCAAATTTTGGCTCTACTCTTTCGTTGACTTGATACATGATGCGTGAATCCATGTAGACGAATCTTCAGTCAGCACGGCTGTACGAGTCACTGCGAGGATCGTGGTTGGAAGACCGTAGGGCGGTTCTGTTGTCCCTCCTTTGGCGGGCAGGCGCTTGACCACGACTTTGTCTCCGGGCTGGAAACGATGTGTCGGCTTATCTGAAGGGAGCGGAAGAGAAGAAGAAACATCACCATAGATGCCATTCAATTTCTGTATCAAGTGATGAACATAATTCTCTTGAATTTGCTCTCGGTCTCCAACTTCCTTTGGGCAATACGTACCATGAGCCCAGGGAGTTGGAAACGGCCTCCCCATTAAAATTTCAAAAGGTGACAATTTGGTAGTACTATTCGGGGTCATCCTAATTTCTGCAAGGACTGCGGGAAGGACATCTGGCCATCTTGAAAAGGTACCATTTGTTCCCTTACGCAGTTTATCCTTGATCGTGCGATTGGTCCTCTCTACCTGACCTGAAGACTGTGGGTGGTAAGGTATGTGAAACTTCCAATCTATAGCGAGAGTCTTAGCAACTCCTTGAGTCACCTGGGATGTGAAATGTGTTCCTCGATCACTATTTATTTGAAGAGGACATCCCCATCGGGGAATGATTTCCTTACAAAGTATTTTTACAACAGTCTTTGCATTTTCGTTCGATGTAGGAAATGCCTCAACCCAGTTGCTGAATTGATCTACCATTACCAGTAGGTATTTCAGCTTTCCCGCAGCTGTTGGCATCTGTGTGAAATCAATCTGTATTTGCTCCATTGGGCCACTAGGTGGCGGTAGATGTTCATGTTTTGCGGGTCGTGTTCCTTGTGTGTTATTTCTGATGCATGTTAGACATCTGTCTAGTTGTGTCTCAACTACCTGATCAATGTCTCTAACTAGGAACAATTCCTTAATCTGATCACCTGTAGTTTTCTTTCCTTTATGCCCAATTCCATGGAAATGTGAGATTAGAATAGGGCTAGCTATTTTAGGAAAACCTATCACTGTGTCCTTAGTCCAAATCCCATTCTCATCCTTGCTCAAACCTTTTTCCTCCCATAGCTCTACATCTTTTTCTTCTGCAAGTTCTTGTAACATTTTAAGATCGTAGTCTGGGAGATGGCATGTCATTACCATATTGAGCTGTGTGTCAACAGTGGTGTGGTATGCTGGAAACATAATTTGTGATTGTGCAGCCTCTTTCGCATGAAAATCGGCCAACGCATTACCTTTGGCCTCATCTGTCTCTCCACCAGCATGTCCTTTACATTTAACAATTGCTAGTTTACTGGGTAGCAACATGGCTTCCAGTAACTGCTCTACCAATGTGGCATGTGATATTCCCTTACCATCAGCACTTACAAAACCACGATTTTTCCATATTACTCCAAAATCGTGTACGACTCCGTATGCATAGCGAGAGTCTGTGTAAATGGTTACCGTATTCTGAGATGATGCTTTACATGCTTCGGTCAATGCTATTAATTCTGCTGCTTGAGCTGAAACAAACGGTAACGCTCCAGAACAGATTACTGTGTCTGGTAACCTAACTACTGCAAATCCCGTCAGATATACTCCATCTGAGGGTTTAGAGCATGACCCATCTACAAACAATACATCTCCTTCCTTAAGGGGCGTACTTTCTAAGTCGCTCCTTACTGATGTCGTGTTGTGTATGTTTTGTAGGCAGTCATGATCTTCATTGCCTATGTGAGAGTTGTGTAGTAACAGATTAGACAGAATTTGAGCTGGACCAGTGTGTGGTGGGTGATATTTGACAGTGAGATTTGAGGTAGATGTGAGGATAGTTTCATACCCTGTTCTACGCTGTGCGGTCATGTGCTGCGTAGTGAGGTTCTTGAGAACATGTAGTACCTTGTGTGATGTATGCAAGGTTAGTTTTTGTGACAGCACAATAGTTTGTACTGCTTCTACCAAAATATCGCATGCAGCTACTTGTCTTAAACATGCTGGGAACCCTTGCACAATCTCCTGCAGTTTCTTAGAATAGAATGCCACCGGTCTATAGCCTGAGCCATGTTCTTGTGCTAGTACGCCAACAACCGCGGTACCTGTCTCGCTGCAAAACAAATGGAAAGGCAGGTTATAGTTCGGCAAGCCCAGAGCGGTGCTAGAACACAATGCAGTCTTAAGTTCAGTGAATGCAGTGATAATCTCTGGCGTCCATTGCAGTAGGTCTGGCATATGCATCAATGTCAATTGTCTCAAGATGTTATCCCAGTGGGAACAGTTCGGTATCCATTGGCGACAATAGGTGATCATCCCCAGAAAAGACAACATAGCAGCTTTCGTCTTGGGTTTGGGGAGAGTGGCAATTACCTTGACTCGATCTGGCGAAAGGAGTCTGTGTCCTGGCTGTAGTATGAAGCCTAAATATTTGACAGTTTGTTGCACCAACTGTATCTTGTGTGGTGAGACCTTATGACCTGTAGCAGCGAGATGCTCCATCAGACTATGCGTATCCAGAGTGCACGCTTCCTCAGTTTGACTGCAGAGTAGTAAGTCATCAACATACTGCAGCAAAACAGAGTCACCGGGCGGACACCAGTCAGCAAGAGTCATGCGCACGATCAGGCTGTAAGCCGTGGCGGAATCGCAATATCCCTGTGGTAGACGAGACCACCTGTATTGTTCACCTTTATTGGTAAACGCAAACAAAGATCTTGTGTTAGGGTGCACCGGAATGGAAAAGTAAGCTGAGTTTAAGTCTATTACCGTGAAATAGATCGCTGTTGCTGGTATGGCTGTAATGATCGCTGTAACATCTGGTACTATAGGCGCTAATGGTTGCACTAATTGATTAACTGCGCGCAAATCTTGTGTAAAACGCCACTGCGAGCTGTTAGGTTTCGGTACTGGGTTAACTGGTGTGTTGTATGGTGAGACAGTTGGTTCTATCACTCCCTTTGCGAGTAACTCCTTAATAATAGGTTCTATACCTGCTTCCTTTTCTGCAGATAATGGGTACTGTTTGATGTAAACCGGACTTACTCCTGGCTTTAGTGTAGCCTCATATGGTGTACATGAGATGAGACCTGGGTCAGTGTGAGAAGTAGCCCATACCCGTGGGTCAATGTCCTGTAATGATAAAGGTATGTCAGTAGAAAAAAGATTCCATTCTATATCCCATATCTCGTCAATAGGTAAATACTTGTCCTGTAATACAAGCTGCTGTCCCTGAGCCCATATGAAGGCTCCTTTGTCTGATGCAATGTAGACAGTCGTTGGTGTGATCCATACACCTTCAATGCGAGCAGACACATCTGAGTGTGCTTCAGGGTCATGCATCTCTGCTTCTGGATCATAGATAATACATGAAACAGGATTAGCAAATGTCATGCGTGTGTAAGGCATATCACCATGGATGGCAAAATCTGACAATTTGGTCAGTTGTTCAACTAATCTATCTGGCATTGTTAACCCTCGGACTTTGAGTCTGCCAGTGTCATGCTGAAAAAGAGAAAGATCATAATCATTGGGGGAGAGATGTGGAGAACTTACAATAATCCCCCCCTTGTCATCAATGCGTATGTCAATTTGCATTTTGTCCATGAGATCTCGTCCTAATAAATTCACTGGACATTGTGGAATAACCCTGAAAGGGTGCTTCCAGTGTTTGTCAGACCTAGGATTTAATTGAACTGACAAAATGGGAGTGTTGTAACATTTAGTGAGAGTACCCTCAATACCCATAGAGGACTCGTCTGCTTGCTGCATTGGGCCCTTGTAAGAATGTTTATTAAGACAAGAACGCGTTCCACCTGTGTCTACAAGAAAATCAGTTAATCTGCCATTGACGTACAATGATAGTAATGGTATATCTAACCATCCATTAGACACAGAAGCTTGTGGGCAGACGAGGGTTTCCGTCCTCGGGCATCCCTATTGGCTATATGGCATCTCTTGGTTCCATGCAACATTATATTGAGGGCTGGAAACATTTTGGCCCTGATAATTGTGATTCTGATGTGGCCTCTGAGTATTTTGCTGCATATTTCTGCTGCTATTCTGCTGGTATTGTGGTTGGTTCTGCTGACCATAGCCTTGATGCTGCCTGTTATTTCCCTGACTTTGATAATCCTGCTGCTGATTATTTTGTTGTTGGTTGTTACCCTGAGAAGGGGCCCAACATTCATGTCTCCAGTGTCCCTGTTTCCCACAGTTAAAACAAATGCCTGGTCTGCGCTGGTTATTCCCTTGGGCTCCCCTACCCTTTCCTTTATTCTGACCTCCCTTGCTCCTGTAATTATTTCCTCTAGCATTCTGCACTGAGCCATCATGAGCATGCATGACAGTTTCAGGCGGGGGAGGGGGTGGGGGCAACGGTGTACGATCTTGGAAAGCTCCTGCACCATCCTTAATGGCCAGGTCACCCATTATTTTCTCAGGCGTCATTATCTGCCAGAGTTGTTGATGCAACGCACAGCAAGAAGGGGGTGACAGCAGGTCTGGCAAAAATCTTCTTTATTGTAGAATCATTAAAATGTGGAAGGCTGCAAACTTCTACGCGTTTCGTGCAGTGCGAATTGCACTTTATCAAGAAGTCAGTCAAACATGGTATGTTACACACTATTTATAGAGACAGTCTGCCGTTTGGCGCCAAAAAATGCTAATTAGAATTTGCATAATGATTTGATAATACACAGCTGTGCCAGCGCCACAACAGAAGCGTTTATTTACCTGTTTAGCCACTGAGACATCCGCCTGCCAAACACTCCTGCTCTGTGGAACGCAATGCAGGGCAATGGAGGGCTAAATCTCGCGAGATGCGTTCCAGGTAAGTCACGACTGTTCGCGCATGCGCAGTCTATATCTGGTAATAAAAAAAGACCTCGATCCCATTACAGGGAACGGTTATTGTCCTGAATATATGCGCATGCGCATAAATGGCTCAGCAAGTCTAAATTCAATAAAGACGGCAAATAATTAGTGTAAACGACCACCATAAGGGGAACAATGATGGTAATGCCCCATAAACCTATGGAGACACCCATACATGTGCCACACCAATGGAGGAAGTGACACACCAAACATATGGCACATAGAAAATTCTAAATTAATGTAACTTATAAGGCAGACTGTACCCCATACATACAAAACACATAATTATTGTCAAATTAAAAACAAAAAAGTTTAATCAAATAATATAAAAAATATAAATCTATATCTTTAATTATACTTATACCTATATTAAAACCATTTATACAACCCTCCAGAAGAACAGAGGAAAGATTATGAAGAAAAAAATATTCAATTATTTCCTATACACTTAATACAAAAAATTAGAAAACCTCAGAAAAAACTCAGAAAAAACTCAGAAAAAACAATCAAGGTATACAAAGCAATTCTCCTTTGTGAGTCTTTTAACAATTGTCATAAGTCAATAAAGCTATTGCTATTATTATTAAGAGAAATATGTTGCTCAACTTATTGACATGAGCTTTTACATAAAATTGTCGGTACAAAGTTGCTGACTTTACATGAGGTAAATTCAATAGTTATAACCTGTTTATTTATACTTCAGTATTTTAAACAAGAGTCTAAATATTATATTGTAAAGTGTGGAACACTAGAACCATTTTGTTTAGTCCTCATGATATAATCTTAGACTATACATCCTTAGCTTATTTATTTCAAAAAATGATTAATGCTCCATTCAATGTTTATTCCATCAGGAAAACGAGTTTTTAGCGTGAAGATCCAATAGGACTCTCTGCAATCTAATCTTTTTACCAAGTCTCCTCCCCTTACTTTAGGTAAAATTCTCTCCATTCCCAAGAATGAAAAGTTCTCAATACCACCCTTCTTACATTCAGAAAAATGTTTAGAAACCGGGTGAGCAAGGTCTCCTCTTTTAATTAATCTGAAGTGTTCTTGCATTCTGATTTTGAGGGACCTTGTTGTCCTTCCGACGTATCTTTTCCCACAGCCACAATTGATCACATAGACCACGAAGGAAGTATTACAATTAATAAAGTCTCTAATTTCGAAACGTCTGTGGGGGCTGTGGGAAAAGACATATCTGGAAGGTTTCATGTATCTACACATATTACAGTTATTGCATCTGAATGAGCCTTTAGTCCTGAAGGTGTTGATATTGGTGTTTATATCTGGAATTACACTAGGGGATAGATAGTTGGCAATAGTTTTTGCCTTCCTATAGACAATTTTTGGACCCATTTTTGTATACTCTCTCAAAATGGGATCCATGCGTAATAGGCCCCAATGCTTGTTAATTATCTTGTTCACTTGGCCACTGGCCTGACTATATTGTGTGATAAACAGGGGGGATGTATTTCCCAATTTTTTCTTTATATCACTTTTCTTATCACTTTTCTGCCCAACATCCTTCACCCTTGACTCTCTGGTGGGCAGCAATGTCCTTCTTTCTTTTTTAATTGTTTCCTCTACTATAGGTTGGAGGGTCTCCCTGTTATAACCCCTTTCTACAAACCGATTGGTAAGCGCCTCAGACTGAGTCAGGAATCCATCTAATGTGGAGCAATTCCTCCTCAGTCTGAGGTACTGGCTTTTAGGGATACCAGTAATCACCGATCTGGGGTGACAACTGTCCGCCCGAAGAATTGTATTTCTCGAGTTACTTTTCCTAAAAGTGTCCGTTTGAATCTGTTGGTTCATATCCACATATAATAAAGTGTCAAGGAAGCTAATGTGATGTGCATTAAAGTTGGTGGTAAATTGAATATTTAAATTATTATTATTAACATATTCAAAAAATGATTCCAATGTGTCTGTGCTCCCGTGCCAAATTATAAGTAAATCATCAATAAAACGTTTATAGAAAACTATATTGTGTCTAAATTTATTAGTGCTGTTATAAATAAAAACATGCTCCCACCACCCCATAAAAAGGTTCGCATAGGAGGGGGCAAAACTTGTCCCCATTGCTGTCCCCCGTTGTTGCAAATAAAACTGGTGCTCAAAAAGAAAATAATTGTGTGTGAGAAGAAAAAGAATGGATTCAGTGATAAAAGTGGTCATTAACATTGAGCTTCCCGGACATTCAATGAAGTGACGAACAGCTGCCAAACCCAGATCGTGCGCAATAATTGAGTACAGGGAGACCACATCCATAGATACCCAAAGATAGTCAGGTTTCCATATGACTTTTTGTAATTGTACCAACAAATCACCAGAATCAAGGATGAAGGAAGGTAAAGCCCTAACAAAGGGCTGTAAATAAGCATTAACGTAACGAGATAAACCATCTCCCAAAGATCCAATACTAGAGACAATTGGACGACCAGGAGGGTCGACTAATGTCTTATGGACCTTTGGGAGATGGTGAAAAACTGGGATTATGGGGTGGGGGTTAACCAAAAATCCTATCTCTTTTTTGTTGAGAACCTGAGTTGCTGATCCCAAATCTATCAAGTCCTGCAATTCATCCATGAAGGTTGGCGTTGGATCATGTGGTAGTTCAGAGTAGGAGGACACATCCCCAAGTTGGCGAAAAGCCTCCTTGAGATAGTCAGTCCTACTCTGAACCACCACTGCACCTCCCTTATCAGCATTTTTGATTATCAACATTGGATTATTCTGTAATGTTTTGATGGCCAAACGTTCCTCCCCATTCAGATTGTCATTACTAATACTTGAAAATGAAAAACCATAGGCCAGAAACCTAAGGTCACGAATCACTAGATTTTCAAACATTGAAAGATAAGGACCTTTAGCAAAGGAAGGGTAGAACACCGATTTTTCTTTAAAATTGGAATCCCAGTCTCCAAAACTGTAAGTCTGGGAGTCCTTGCTGCCCACCAGAGAGTCAAGGGTGAAGGATGTTGGGCAGAAAAGTGATAAGAAAAGTGATATAAAGAAAAAATTGGGAAATACATCTGTGACTGTTTTCTGCCCGAGTGCATTGGGTTATTTTCCAGGCAGGGATTGAAGCATTTTATTCCCGCTGGCTGCAATACTGCACAGTATATATATATATACTGCATTACAATTCATGAATTTATGCCATCTGGTAGACACGCGAAGCATTGCAGCCTATTAAATCCTAATCATTATCATTTAACAGATCAGCCGCCCATCAGCCAGGCATGAACCCAGGCTGGGAAGGCAAACGCAACGGGGCTTGTCAGAGGTGAGGAGCGGCGCATTCCAGGTATCTGCCAGGTACATACTGGGTATTTGCTCGAATAAAGTGTGTCGGTGCAGTAGGAGTAATACACGTAGATCAACACCAAATAAATCAATATTAAAAGGCAGTAATAGTGAACCACTAAGCGGTGATTCTGAATTCTCAGATGGAGATAACGCTTCACATTCTGTCTCTTTTGTGGATATGGAGACAAGGTCCAGTAATGTTGATTATGAAACCAACTCTCAAACCAGGGACATAAGGGGCTCAATTGATGCTAATCCTTCAAGAGGAGATTCTCAGGCGGGCAGATCAAATGATTCTTATCATCATGTACAGCAGTCAAAAAACTACTCAGTCTTCAGGAAAAACGAAAAAGAACCAGGAGGGGGAAGAAAAGATGCAGGAGGAAAAAGAGCACACAAGAGAAAGAAGAATTATTAACCAACCCTAATAATGTTATAAACCTTTCAGGTATTGAATTATCCAAGCCAGAGATTTCTCTCCTCAATAAAGGCCTAAAATATGCGCCCACTATGGGCATTGATTTGTTTGGAACAGTTGTAGATGTACACAAGTATGTCCGCAAACTGACCCTAAAAAAAATTTTTCATCTAAAAAGTGGGGACAAATCTCTGACTGAGACTACACTCGAGGCTAATCCTCCAGTGAACTCTGCTGGTTCTGCCTTGACTATAGGTACTTCTGTTTCTCCCCCCCCCCCACAGGTTATGTTGGACTCATTTAAAGACATATGTGCCCTAAGGGATTTGAATGACCTTGATGACCAAAATTATGTGGAGGACTCCCAGACTTACAGTTTTGGAGACTGGGATTCCAATTTTAAAGAAAAATCGGTGTTCTACCCTTCCTTTGCTAAAGGTCCTTATCTTTCAATGTTTGAAAATCTAGTGATTCGTGACCTTAGGTTTCTGGCCTATGGTTTTTCATTTTCAAGTATTAGTAATGACAATCTGAATGGGGAGGAACGTTTGGCCATCAAAACATTACAGAATAATCCAATGTTGATAATCAAAAATGCTGATAAGGGAGGTGCAGTGGTGGTTCAGAGTAGGACTGACTATCTCAAGGAGGCTTTTCGCCAACTTGGGGATGTGTCCTCCTACTCTGAACTACCACATGATCCAACGCCAACCTTCATGAATGAATTGCAGGACTTGATAGATTTGGGATCAGCAACTCAGGTTCTCAACAAAAAAGAGATAAGATTTTTGGTTAACCCCCACCCCATAATCCCAGTTTTTCACCATCTCCCAAAGGTCCATAAGACATTGGTCGACCCTTCTGGTCGTCCAATTGTCTCTAGTATTGGATCTTTGGGAGATGGTTTATCTCGTTACGTTAATGCTTATTTACAGCCCTTTGTTAGGGCTTTACCTTCCTTCATCCTTGATTCTGGTGATTTGTTGGTACAATTACAAAAAGTCATATGGAAACCTGACTATCTTTGGGTATCTATGGATGTGGTCTCCCTGTACTCAATTATTGCGCACGATCTGGGTTTGGCAGCTGTTCGTCACTTCATTGAATGTCCGGGAAGCTCAATGTTAATGACCACTTTTATCACTGAATCCATTCTTTTTCTTCTCACACACAATTATTTTCTTTTTGAGCACCAGTTTTATTTGCAACAACGGGGGACAGCAATGGGGACAAGTTTTGCCCCCTCCTATGCGAACCTTTTTATGGGGTGGTGGGAGCATGTTTTTATTTATAACAGCACTAATAAATTTAGACACAATATAGTTTTCTATAAACGTTTTATTGATGATTTACTTATAATTTGGCACGGGAGCACAGACACATTGGAATCATTTTTTGAATATGTTAATAATAATAATTTAAATATTAAATTTACCACCAACTTTAATGCACATCACATTAGCTTCCTTGACACTTTATTATATGTGGATATGAACCAACATATTCAAACGGACACTTTTAGGAAAAGTAACTCGAGAAATACAATTCTTCGGGCGGACAGTTGTCACCCCAGATCGGTGATTACTGGTATCCCTAAAAGCCAGTACCTCAGACTGAGGAGGAATTGCTCCACATTAGATGGATTCCTGACTCAGTCTGAGGCGCTTACCAATCGGTTTGTAGAAAGGGGTTATAACAGGGAGACCCTCCAACCTATAGTAGAGGAAACAATTAAAAAAGAAAGAAGGACATTGCTGCCCACCAGAGAGTCAAGGGTGAAGGATGTTGGGCAGAAAAGTGATAAGAAAAGTGATATAAAGAAAAAATTGGGAAATACATCCCCCCTGTTTATCACACAATATAGTCAGGCCAGTGGCCAAGTGAACAAGATAATTAACAAGCATTGGGGCCTATTACGCATGGATCCCATTTTGAGAGAGTATACAAAAATGGGTCCTAAAATTGTCTATAGGAAGGCAAAAACTATTGCCAACTATCTATCCCCTAGTGTAATTCCAGATATAAACACCAATATCAACACCTTCAGGACTAAAGGCTCATTAAGATGCAATAACTGTAATATGTGTAGATACATGAAACCTTCCAGATATGTCTTTTCCCACAGCCCCCACAGACGTTTCGAAATTAGAGACTTTATTAATTGTAATACTTCCTTCGTGGTCTATGTGATCAATTGTGGCTGTGGGAAAAGATACGTCGGAAGGACAACAAGGTCCCTCAAAATCAGAATGCAAGAACACTTCAGATTAATTAAAAGAGGAGACCTTGCACACCCGGTTTCTAAACATTTTTCTGAATGTAAGAAGGGTGGTATTGAGAACTTTTCATTCTTGGGAATGGAGAGAATTTTACCTAAAGTAAGGGGAGGAGACTTGGTAAAAAGATTAGATTGCAGAGAGTCCTATTGGATCTTCACGCTAAAAACTCGTTTTCCTGATGGAAAAAACATTGAATGGAGCATTAATCATTTTTTGAAATAAATAAGCTAAGGATGTATAGTCTAAGATTATATCATGAGGACTAAACAAAATGGCTCTAGTGTTCCACACTTTACAATATAATATTTAGACTCTTGTTTAAAATACTGAAGTATAAATAAACAGGTTATAACTATTGAATTTACCTCATGTAAAGTCAGCAACTTTGTACCGACAATTTTATGTAAAAGCTCATGTCAATAAGTTGAGCAACATATTTCTCTTAATAATAATAGCAATAGCTTTATTGACTTACTGTATGACAATTGTTAAAAGACTCACAAAGGAGAATTGCTTTGTATACCTTGATTGTTTTTTCTGAGTTTTTTCTGAGTTTTTTCTGAGTTTTTTCTGAGTTTTTCTAATTTTTTGTATTAAGTGTATAGGAAATAATTGAATATTTTTTTCTTCATAATCTTTCCTCTGTTCTTCTGGAGGGTTGTATAAATGGTTTTAATATAGGTATAAGTATAATTAAAGATATAGATTTATATTTTTTATATTATTTGATTAAACTTTTTGTTTTTAATTTGACAATAATTATGTGTTTTGTATGTATGGGGTACAGTCTGCCTTATAAGTTACATTAATTTAGAATTTTCTATGTGCCATATGTTTGGTGTGTCACTTCCTCCATTGGTGTGGCACATGTATGGGTGTCTCCATAGGTTTATTGGGCATTACCATCATTGTTCCCCTTATGGTGGTCGTTTACACTAATTATTTGCCGTCTTTATTGAATTTAGACTTGCTGAACCATTTATGCGCATGCGCATATATTCAGGACAATAACCGTTCCCTGTAATGGGATTGAGGTCTTTTTTTATTACCAGATATAGACTGCGCATGCGCGAACAGTCGTGACTTACCTGGAACGCATCTCGCGAGATTTAGCCCTCCATTGCCCTGCATTGCGTTCCACATAGCAGGAGTGTTTGGCAGGCGGATGTCTCAGTGGCTAAACAGGTAAATAAACGCTTCTGGTGTGGCGCTGGCACAGCTGTGTATTATCAAATCATTATGCAAATTCTAATTAGCATTTTTTGGCGCCAAACGGCAGACTGTCTCTATAAATAGTGTGTAACATACCATGTTTGACTGACTTCTTGATAAACTGCAATTCTCACTGCACGAAACGCGTAGAAGGTTGCAGCCTTCCACATTTTAATGATTCTACAATAAAGAAGATTTTTGCCAGACCTGCAGTCACCCCCTTCTTGCTGTGCGTTGCATCAACAACTCTGTACAGGATTCTACCCTTTGGCGACAGCACGCAGACTGTGAGTAACCCTGGGATCAACAATATTATTGTGAGTACTATTGGGGGCCAGCCCAATGAGGTTAGGGGTGGGTGTTTTCATGCAACTACCCCTGCCTTCAGGGTAACTGGAGCCATTCCACTAGTGGTACTGTATTCATGTCCCAGGAGGTTATCTCTATAATTGCATATGATAGGACTTCATACTTGAGCACCATATTACCCAATTGTATGTAATTATCTGCCAACCAGTCACTGTCATGTAAACAATCTGTCTATGTGTTTCGCATAAACCATTAAGTAAAGATTGTACATACAAAATATTCATCTCGTCATCTGTTGCCTTAGGGTATTGCATACCTGCTGTATTAACCCATTCATTCTTAAATCTCCGGCAAAAATCAGTAACTGACTCATCGTCTTTCTGCTTAAGCGTCATAATCAGACCTACATTTTTCCTGGATCTGCCTTGATCAAAAAAGTATTTCTCCAATAGTTTCCACATTTTGGCAATAACACCTGGATTATCCCAAACAAACTCACCCTCTGCTGGTGCATACTCAGCAGAACTCGACATACTGAAGCTGCCCCCTTTACCGGGTGCATCAAACTTCTTACTCAAGTATTTGTCAGCCTTAGACCAATCAATGTCAATGTGTCCTGTCAAACAATCTAAGCAAAATCTAATATCACCTCCTGTAAATTGATAACCTTGACTTTTCTTCTTAAGGTATTTAATTGCACCACTTGGATTTTTAAAAGGATCCGGGCAGCCTTTAGCCCATGATTCCATTAGTGTGGTGTCTACAGAGTGAATCAAGATATCATTTCCTAAAGTCATAAATGGCAATGCTAAATCAACCCCTGCTTCAGCACAATCCTGTGTGTCAGCTTGTGTCGTTTGTAATGCCTGTCGTGTTCTACGTGATATGGGGGAATCTTGTCTCGGAGTAGTATACCTTCTGATTTCCTCAGCGAGTTTAACTGAATCAGCTAAAGTGTCAGCTAACAATGATTCATATTCGCGCTTCTTAGCGGTGCAAATTAAATCCTTCCTAGTAGTATTTTTCGGTGTGAAAACAGATGATTGCGGTGTAGCTAGGACAGGTTTGGCATTACTATGTGCGGGAGTTAATGTTACGGCACATGAATCAGTCAATACGTCTTTAAATTCCTTGAATTCCTCAGTTAGTTCCCTTACAGAAGCACAGAATTCCTTAACTCTATTACTGCTGGTTCCTGCAGATGACTCAGACGTCACTTTTGCTGCTGAAGCAATGGTTTCTTTAAGTTTACTTAAAGGCAATCGGCTAGTGGATGATGGTATGCCGGAATGAGATGAATCCGAACTAGAATCTTCCCCTTCACTCTCCCCGGAGACAGGGGGTGAACCATGAGAAGAAAGTCTTGTGGGGCTTACGACAGTGGGAAGCTGTCTTTTTGGGCTTCCTTTAGAGGACGACTTATGATGCTTAGATTCAGAGCGGTGTACCACCTCTGATTCTGCATCGTCTCTCGACTCCACATAGGTGGGTTGAGAGGGCTGTGGGCAAATGCCATTACTCTCCTCCCTACGTACAGGTGTAGGAGGTTTATGGTGGCTTGCAGCATAGTGTGATAACGCTGCCAACATGTTAGGATCAAAACTTGAAAATAGTGGCACAGGTGTGATAGGAGTATACGGGGGTACTTGTAACATCACACAAGGCGGCGGTGGTGGGGGTAAAACATCTGGAGGTAAAAACTCCTGAGGGGGTGCATTAGGGGCTTGGGAATACATCGTGGTGAGATTATCGGGCGGGGGTGGCCAAATTGGCTCCTCGGATTTTGGGTTATTATTTGGTTGTGCCTCATCAATGTGAGGTGCAACTTTTACCCAAATGCGGCCACATAATGCCATATAATGCATGTCCCACTCGGGATCCGGCTGAAACCATAGCCATTCAGGATCTCCACCCAAACATAATCCTTTTATCATTGTCATATGAAATGCGGCAAAACTACCTTCCCTCGGGAAAGGGTTGGAAGATTGCATTCTCTCAGACCAACCAGCCATATTATCCACAAAAGGAACTGTGTAAAAATCTGACGTACATGCACTGACAAAATCTTTAGGCGTTTCTATGTCGGGGTTATATTCTCTGTTAATGATAAGTGTAACAGTCGGCTTCTTGCTGGGAGTCGTGCAAGCTATGTCAACAGATACCTTGCTATTTTTACAATCATTCTTTCCCTTAGGGCCACGTTTGGAGTTGGAAATTCCCATCATTCAGGCAATGCAAAACACACTTGATTTACAAAAACCAAAAATCAAGCTCGTTCTGCACTGTAAAAATGTATGGGCAACACAGCGTAATATCATGCACTTATATACTTAGCACTTATATACTGCTGCGGCCAAGTTTATTCGAGCATTTGCCCGTTCTTGGCCGCAGCAGTAGCCTGGCGCGCGCCCGAGAGTGACGGGCGCGCGCCGAAGCAGCGGAAGAGTGCCCTCCGATCGGGGCGCTCTCCCTACCGCTGCCGGGTCCACCGGGTCCCCCGGAACCCCCTGCCGCCGTCCCGCGATCGCGGGACACCAGGGCTCCCTCGGGGAGCCCTGGACGCGCGTGCAGGGGGCGCACGCTCCCGAAGAAGCGTGACCGCGCGTCTATGACGCGCGGCACGCCGAGGGGCGGCCACTAGCAAGCCGGGAAATCTCCCGGCTTGCGGATCTGGCCGCAGTGCGATAAACTGTGTCGCCACTGTACTTAGCACTTATATACTTAGCACTTATATATCTTATGCACTGATATACTTAGCACTTATATACTTATGCCCTTATATACCTTATGCACGTTATATACTTAGCACTTATATGTCTTATATTTCTTATCTTATATATATAACGACATGCCCATGCACAATAATACAGAAAAAAGAAAAAAATCCCTTAAAAATCCCTTACAATCCTCCTCCCCCCTTAAAAAAAAAATACTTTTCCCACAGACACTTTAAGAGTTTTTCAAGCAGATAACCAACTATATCGCTTGTTCCTATCTCTCAACAGGGACTATAACCCTGTGTATATACTTCCGTCAAGGATTCATGTAATCCTGACTTCACTTTGAGTCCTTTACTCAAGTGTCTCTATGGTTTTCCTAAACCTTGAATCATTCGGTGCAGCGGTACCTCTAAAAAACTTCTAAACCTTAAAACCTTAAAACCTTTATGGGCTCTTTGGGCAAGGAGACACAGACGGATAATATACAGATAAAATATATATCTTGTACACTTACCCCGAATGTGGCTTCTATCCCACTTCTGACACCATGAAAATGTATCCTCGTATTCTCTGACGTCTTAGCGTGAGAATACACCTGCTGCCAACTCGAGATGACTTCAACCTCCGGAGGATTTAGCCCACTCTTAAAGCACTGATGATCTGGGAAAACAAAATGGTGGACGAGCTCGGGAGAAGACAGTAATCGAGTCAGACAAGCTTTGTCAAAAACTGTTCTCTCGTTTATTAAAGGTTTACAGACAGTTTATATAGCAATCTTGAGCATAGAAAAAACACAGATATGAGAACATACTTCCCCTTTTAATTCACAGTCTGTCTATCTCAGCAAAATGACAGTTAGACAGTTTATGGTCTGGGAAGGGGCTCAATACCGTGTTTGGAGGCCGTTAAAGGAAATGTCAGTATGTTGTGTAATGCATTCTTGTGTAACTTATGCTCAATATGGCTGGGGACAAGTTCCTGTTTCTACAGGGCAAAATAAGTCTGAACAAATACGGTTCAGCTAGCGATAAGTGGGTGAGAGGTCATTTTCTCAGATCTGCCTAGAAGGCACAATTACGTATGGCGTATGGCATGTGGTTAGTTCCTGAGACTTAAATGTTAGTACAGAATAGTTATAGAAAAATGGTTATCTAGCAATCAAAATGGAGTCCCCCCTTATATGCACATTTTCACCCCTCCTGGGGTTTATGTGGGGTTCCCAGGAAGGTTCGCTGACACACTGTTTTCACTCAGAAGTGACGCTTTTTCATATGTGCTAGCTAGAAGCCTGCACACAGTTTCCCCTCTCTCTGAAATTTGCCTTGTCGGTCCTGATACTCTAAGAGGTAAAGACCTCCCTTCAGATTCAGAATCTCTTCCTATAGAGGCCGTCCTTGCTGTTGGTTCCCCTGATTTCTCTGCCCTTGCTAAACCTCAGTCCCTCAGCACTGCATCTAAATATGCCCCAGCAACCGTTGGGTTACTCGGGGTAAAAATTAAAACTCCTGTCTTAAAGGGTACTTTCTCACACATGTCCAGCAAACCTAGAACCTCAGTGATTGATTCTATGTCACTTATCACTATATCTGATTTTCTCACTAGTCAAACCCTGACATCCTCACCACTGGCTAGGAGTCCCGTTATCAGAATTTTTGCACTAGTAAACACGCCTATTTATGTTTTTGTCATGACAAGCACCCCTGTTGTTAGGTCCCTTGCAGCTTTGGATAAGACTCCTTTTTCTTCTAAGGTTTCTGCTATTGAGAGTTTCCATGGTTCCAACTTGCCACTTGTTGTCTCTCTAACTCCCATCATTATTCCCCCATTATCGGTCATTGACTCTCAAGCACCAGCTCCTGACGCTGGTTCTCCTATCGGTACTCCTGCATTGCTGGATGTTTCTGTTATGGATTTCGAGCCTCCAGCTCCGGAGTCAATTCCTTTACTCGCTGCTGTTTTTGTAGTCTCTCAGGTCCCTGTCACCGAAGTATGGACTTCAGCTTCTGATGTTAGCTCCCCTCCCTCCGCTACCCTTGCTCTGCCTGATTCTCAGGTTTCTGATATTAAAGCCCCAAAGCCTATTCCTATTCCCCAGACAATACTATCTCCCACTGAGGGTTCTACAGAAGTTGGGAGTTCCACTGCTGATTGCTTCTCTGCCTCTGCGAAACCATGGTTTTCCCCCTCGGAACCTTCTGTTGCCCCTGTCATTTTCTCTGTGTTGGAAATACTCTGTACGTATCCCAAGATTTCGGTCTCTATGCCTGGTTTACTGCTTGCCTTGTCACCTTCCATAACAATACCTGGAAATGCTCCCACCCACCCTGTACCCTCGCTGACCACTACCTGGGAGACCTCTGGAGGAGAAGTCCCTCTCAAATTTCTACATGCAGAGGTCAGCCAAGACTTTGTCTGTCCCAAAGGTCGCCCTGGTATATTCGATCAACTATCTATGCTGCTTATTCTGAACTCTGGTCCCATTACTAAAGACTGGGCTCCCAGTGGGGGTTCTTCTGCCGTTTCTGCTCCTGAAACCCCTGGTTCTTCACAGCCCTGGATTCCCAAGCCATTTCGCGGGGCGAGCCATGTACCAATGTTGTCTCTACCACCACTCTCATATCCTAGAACAGTACTCACCAAGGAACTGCTCGTTTATGGATCCCCTTTCCGCCTAAAAGACTTTAGGAACAACTCGATGTCCCCGAGACCCATAGATGGTCCTGTCTGGCCGCAGTTCTCTCTGGGGTGTGGGGATATGCAAAGGAGTGCCCACGAGTCTCTGGACCACGACTCTACCCCCAATCCTAGACAGTTCAGGAATAATTCCAGGTCCCCCAACTCTATGAGTGGTCATGTTCGCCCAGAGGTCTCACGTGAAGGGGGGGTACTGTAAGGAATCCGCTCCTCGGTTTGCTGGTTGCCTTACCTTGCAGACTTGTGCAATCCTGGAGCACTTCCCCTGATATTTACTGCAGCCTGGATTCACTCACCAAAGCAATACTGCCACACGCCCCTTCTGCTATTGGCTTACTGACCTTTAAGTATTGCCTTCCCACAATGCTCCCTGCCGAGCATAGTCCTTCCTGGATGTCACAAGTGTTCTGCCATAAGCCCTTGGCTTGTCTGTGTGTGTACTAACCTCTCAAGTTGTTATTCCCTAGTTCCTGAGGCCTGCTGCTAGTCTTCATGCAGGGGCCTGTATTTCCTGATTACCCTGTGTATCCTGAGGCCGGCTGCTAGGCTCATGCAGCGGCCTGTTCCTGTGCTGAAGTGGAGTACTCTTCATGTTACTTCAGATCCCTGTTTCCTGAGGCTGGCTGCTAGTCGCACGCAGCGGCCTGTTCCTGTCTTCTGTGCTGAAACGAAGGTCTCTCCAGTGTTGACTTCAGCCCCCTGTTTCCTGAGGCCTGTTATCCTTCTACTGTAGAGCCTATCTACTGGTTCCTGGGGCCTGCTGCTCATTCTCCATTGCAGAGGCCGTGTCCGGGTTTCCTGTGCTGAAGCAGAGGATTCTCCAGTGCGTACTTCAGCTTCCAGTTTCCTGAGGTCGTCTCTCCTTCCCTGTAGAGGCCGGTCTACGAGTCCTGAGGTCTGTAGCTCTCCTTGCACAGGCCCGCTCTGGACTCTTGCGCTGAAGCACTGGTTTACCAGTGCTGCCTGGCGGTGTGCCCACTCCAGTCTGCCTATCCCTTCCTGGAAGCAGTACCATGGGCCATGGTCGCCGCATGCGCAGAACCCACGCCCGCGCTCACGCTCCTAAGCTGAAGCGGGGAACTTCTGATCACCTGTTGCCGAACTCCTGCTTGAATAATGGTTACCCTGATCTCTCCTGTCCTGACCCTGGCTTGTCCACTGATGATGCTACCTTCTCCAGTCCCGACCCTGCTACGTACGACTACGAACTGCGCAATCCGGATCTGCCTGCGCGGCCTAAGGTTGGTGCTTATACAACCCCACCTCAGCCACGCGGTCCGGTCCCGGTTTGTGGCGAGCACAATCGTGACACACCTCTCGAAAACCATTCATTTTCAAAAGCTTGGCTTTGTGCTTTTAATCGTCCCAGCCGAGCGTCACATCTCTGCGCCTGCGTGTAATCCTCTTTGGGAAGGGACCTAGTTGATGATTAATGTGCATGCGTGTATAACTTCACGTTCATTTTCAAATGCTTGGCTAATCCTTTATGCTAATCCATTATGATGACCCCCCCCCCCACCCCCAACCCTTTGAGGCTTTGTTTACGGTAATGCAGGCTTAGCAATAGTGCCCAATGTCATGCAATAGCAGCAAAGGCAAACAAGATCTTATCTTGAATCAAACAGCAATGGATGGAAGGGAAGTTAACATAATTATGCCCCTTTACAAAGCACTAGTAAAACCACAACATGAATATGGATTACAATTTTGGGCACCAATCCTAAGAAAAGACATTATGGAACTAGAGAGAGTGCAGAGAAGAGCCACCAAATAAATAAAGGGGATGGACAATCTAACTTATGAGGAGAGGCTAGCTAAATTTGATTTATTTACATTAAAAAAGAGGCGTCTAAGAGGGGATATGATAACTATATACAAATATATTCGGGGACAATACAAGGAGCTTTCAAAAGAACTATTGATCCCACGGGCACTACTAAGGACTCTGGGCCATCCCTTAAGGTTGGAGGAAAGGAAATTTCACCAGCAACAAAGGAAAGGGTTCTTTACCGTAAGGGCAGTTAAAATGTGGAATTCATTACCCATGGAGACTAGGATGGCAGATACAATAGATTTGTTCAAAAAAAGGTTGGACATCTTTTTAGATGGGAAAGGTATACAGGGATATACCAAATAAGTATACATGGGAAGGATGTTGATCCAGGAAATAATCCGATTGCCAATTCTTGGAGTCAAGAAGGAATTCATTTTTCCCCGTGATGGGGTATTTTGTTTGCCTTCCTCTGGATCAATAAGTGAGAATAGATATAGGATAAAGTATCTGTTATCTAAATTTAGCATAGGTTGAACTTGATGGACTTATGTCTTTTTCAACCTCATCTACTATGTAACTATGTAACGCATGCACACTTGTGATAAACCCTTCTCGAATTGGATATGTTAATATGATTACACTGGCGACACACTTTATTCGAGCTTGGCTAGTCCCACGAATTCGGGTATACCCGGGTGTATTGAGGTTTGTGACTGTTTTCTGCCCGAGTGCATTGAGTTATTTTCCAAGCAGGGATTGAAGCATTTTATTCCCGCTGGCTGCAATACTGCACAGTATATATATATATACTGCATTACAATTCATGAATTTATGCCATCTGGTAGACACGCGAAGCATTGCAGCCTATTAAATCCTAATCATTATCATTTAACAGATCAGCCGCCCGTCAGCCAGGCATGAACCCAGGCTGGGAAGGCAAACGCAACGGGGCTTGTCAGAGGTGAGGAGCGGCGCATTCCAGGTATCTGCCAGGTACATACTGGGTATTTGCTCGAATAAAGTGTGTCGGTGCAGTATCATTGATAGCATTTCATTTATTTTAAATCACAATTTTTTTCTTTTTGAAGGGAAATTTTTTCTCCAGACCACTGGGACAGCCATGGGGACCCGCTTTGCTCCAAACTATGCGGGTCTTTTTATGGGGATGTGGGAATTGGAATTAATTTGGTATCAAGATAAGTTTAGTCACCACCTGATATACTACAAAAGGTATATCGATGATATACTTATTATCTGTACGGGGTCTGCTCTTGATCTGAGTAGGTTCATCAACCATCTAAACAGTAATACAAAAAATATTGTACTAAGCAGAGAAAACAGTGATACTGAGATAAACTTCTTGGATCTAAATTTGAAGATTGTAGACAAACAAATTACCACTAAAACCTTTTTTAAGAAAGTGGACGTCAATTCATATTTAGAATACACAAGCAATCACTCTCGCCGTTGGTTAAATAATATACTATACGGTCAGCTATTGAGAGTTCTTAGAAATTGCTCTAAAATATCTGATTTTGACGAACAATCACAAATAATAGCCAAGAGGTTTATTGATAAGGGATATAACTATATTACGATTGATACAGCAATCAAGAAATGTAGTGGTTTTCCAAGAGAGGAACTTTTAATTCCCAAGGCCAAAATTGTTCCATTTGGCAAGGGAAAATTACATGGAGATAGACTTTTATTTGTTACAGGGTATTGTAATCAAGAAATGAAAATAAGGAAAATATTGCAGAAACATTGGTGTGTCCTCCATATGGACCCTGGGTTACAGAACCATTTAACTACAAAACCCCAAATAGCTTTTAGAAAAGCAAAAAATCTACAAAAACGTATTGGCACCTAGTGCGCTTAAGAAAAGTACCACAGTATCCAATTCTGGTAGTAATTTTCTTCAGAAACCCAATGGAAATTTTACATGTGGCAAATTTGTAATGTGTGCATACATGTCAAGAGATAAAAACATACATGATGCTAGAAACAAGGAACATCTAATTAAAGATTTCATTAGTTGCCTCACATCCTTTGTGGTATATGTAATTACCTGTCCGTGTAACTTAAGATATGTAGGGAAAACAATCAGATCCCTTAAAACTGGAATTGGTGAACATATCAATGGGATTAAAAATGCTCAAACTAATCTAGATAGAGGGAAGAAAATTCATCATCTATCCCAGCATTTTTTAACCCTTCACCAAAGGAAAAGTAACAGACTATGTTTTAGGGGGGTTGATGTAGTGGCAATGGATCCCAGGAGAGGGGATCGTGATTTAAAACTCTTACAAAAAGAGCAATATTGGATCTTTATATTGGGGAGCAAGTCGCCGGGTGGGCTTAATGAACTAATAGAACTTGCCCCATTCCTCAAATAGGGTTCATGCATTCTTCTGATTTTTCATTTCAAATATCATCCATGTAATTTTTATTATTTTTACTAATTTTATTGATTTTGAGGATTTACTAATGCAATTTACTGTATATCATACATTTTTTCTTTATTTTTATTCATTTTTATTCTTTTATTCTCCTCCTTTTTTTCTTTTTTTCTTTCTCTTTTTTTCTGTTTAATTAACTGGGTTAATTATTTGTATTTAGATTGTAGATATGATTTTACACATGGTCAATTATTAACTAATATTCTCCATGCAGGAGTAATACAATTCACACTGGAATAATGTTGTGTTGTTATTAGATGTATATGTGTAGTATTTATGTCATTGTATGTAAATGTTTAGATTGTATGTAATCCTAGTTTGTATAAGTGGTATCATTAGGGATTGCTTAAATGTGTTTGATTGGGCATTTTAAATGGTAATTTGTGTGCAGTTCTGACAATCTAGCAAGCCGTTGACAACACCTGGCATTGATTGGAAAGGTTTTTTATCAGTAAGGTACTCCCACAGGCTGAGGAAATGTCGGTCTTGCTAAAAAAAGCAACCATGGTACGTCCTCCTGAAGAAGCGTCATATGACCTCCTGAATAAGCGTTATATAACGCGAAACGCATAGAGGTGACGTCATTATGCAGCGGGGAGCGAACGTGACGACGGAAGCCCAGCCTGCTGTGGATACTCAGCGGTCTAACACTGGGGGTGTTCTCCTTCATATGTAAGCAGTAATACAATCCTCTGCACCCTGTACTTACGTCGTTGTAGTTCTGTGGGTTTTGAAGTGATAATTCACCACTGTGTATAGACTGTGTGGGTCGACAGATCCTATGTGATCTTTTTTTATTATTATATGTATTTTATGTGATAATGTTATTTTTAATCAATTTATAACGCTTTTGAATATTGACTGATGGTTATTTTCTCTTTTGCGCTTCATTTTGTGTATATACTGTAGAGTCTGAGATGTAACTCTTGGGGTTTTTGCAATTTCTCTGAGCATTGCACGGTCTGACCTTGGGGTGAATTTGCTGGACGTCCACTCCTGGGAAGATTGGCAATTGTCTTGAATGTTTTCCACTTTTGAATAATCTTTCTCACTGTAGAATGATGGACTTTAAATTGTTTGGAAATGGCCGTTTAACCCTTCCCAGATTGATGACCCTTCCCAGATTGATGGGCAGCAACAATTGCTTCTCTGAGATCAATGCTGATGTCTTTCCTCCTTGGCATTGTCTTAACACACACCTGAATGCTCCAGACCAGCAAACTGCTAAAACTTCGGCTTTTATAGAGATGCTCACACTTGCTGATGATCAATTAATCAAGGGCATTTGATTAGCAGCACCTGTCTGCTACTTAGCATCTTAATTCCTATGGAAGCAGTAAGGGTGTACTTAGTTCTTCACACATAACTTCTCCATTTTGTCTTTATTTTTGTTAAATAAATCATGACACAGTGTAATATGTCATGTGTTGTTCATCTGAGGTTGTATTTACCTAATTTTTAGACCTGCTAAGGAACAGATGATTTTTATTATGTCCTGATATGTAAAACCATGAAATTCAAAGAGGGTGTACTTTCTCTTCACATGACTATATATATATATATATATATATATATATACAGTGTTCGACAAACCTATACATTTGCTCGCCCCGGGCGAGTGGATTTAACCCCCGGGCGAGTAAATATTGGCCCAAGCAGCACACGTTTGGTACTAGGTGGCGAGTAGATTTTTTTGTGTGGCGAGTAGATTTTTTGGTGATTTGTCAACCACTGTATATAAATATATATATATATATATATATATATATATATATTTATAAAACGAAAAGAAAGAAAGCGCCCGATCCTAGTGTAATACGAAAAATACACATTTAATATCCAGTACTAAAGCCCAACAAATTTAAACTCACAAACAAATGTGAAAAACAAGCATGTAATGAGTATACTCATTCGCCAACTGCCGGAAGACACTGCTCTGCTCACATGCCAATCTTTTCCTCCGTGAAGTCCCAGGAACTCTGAGCCACCGTCCAGCAGGGGCCTCAGAGAATGCACAACCTCTGCCGATGTAACCCGGAAGTTCACCGCTCACTACAGCAACTCCGGATGGGAGGAAATGGTCATGTGACCCCGTGGAGGAGAAGGGGCAAGTGTATTAATTCGCCGATGCGTGGCAGCATTTGTAATGTCCCAACAGCAGCCAAATTGTGAATGAGTGTAATACCGGACTGTCAGTAGCTCACACTAACACTCAAAATGCGTTTCTTCACGCTACGGTGATTTCATCAGGGGATAAATGACGGACATACGTCATAGCTATTTATATTTGTGTCCACCAATCAACCACCATCTTGGCTGATTAATTAATGAATTAATACGTAAATGTAATTTGATACTAAGGAGACAACCACCCTATCTTTGATTTGTCTGAAAACATGATCAACTTATATAAATAATAAATATAATAAACCTTTACAATGAAAACTATTATATTATACACATCAAGTATAAAATCCAATGTAAATCCGTATATAAATAAAAATGAAATTAAAAAATAACATATCAATTAAATAAAATAATACATAAACAGACATACATTCATTCATGTCTACAGCTCTGGTGTAAAAGTGGTATAGCTATCAGATATATATGGTTTAGTATTTAGATATCAAAATACTTATGCTGGTAAATGAAACCCATAATAAATTGTCTTAAGTGCCTATTAAACCATGTAGAAACCTGAATGACTGTATAGCATTGATGCTGTATTATACATAACAAAACAAAACATATGGTGATACTGAATATATGTATAATTACAAAATACAAAGGGAGGGGGAGGGAATGGAAGGGAAAGGGTAAAGGAGGGGGGAGAGGACAGGGGGTGGGAAGGGGGAGGGGAAAACAATGGGAATATGAAATATAGGGAATACAAAATAATGAGAAGACAACCTTAAATAATGTAGATAATCATATGAATATTATCAAATACATTACAATGTTATAAATGAGCTTACAAAATATCTATAAATATATAATCCTATATAGTTGAGGTTAATGTCAATCACACTGGTGACCAACAGATCACTCAAATATGGGCTATTATAGGATTTTGTTAGATTTGATGAATAGTCAGAAGAAAGAAACATTTCCATAAACCTTATAAAAGACTTCGATGAGATGTTGATGAATATACTATAAATGGGGGAATTTAATAACTTATATGTCATTATGAATAAATAATTATCCATCCAATATTGATTATAGTTATCAGACCTAAAGAACTTAATATTAATAATTGAATATGTCTATGTATATTAATAATATTTCTAGTGTGACTCTTTGCAGCACAGAGAGAAATTAACAAGCAGACCCAGAGTTTGTATCCGAGGCCACCTGCATCTCAAACTGAAAAGAACGCATCATACGGCTTTCATGTCAATGCTAGCGAAGGAAGCCATACTCCAAATATTTTAATAAATACTTAATCAAATAAATTTTATTTAACTTGTGAATAAAGGGGGCTATGCACTAAGCTCCGATAAGTCACTTTTAGAATGCAAAGTGCTCTTCGATCGTGATTTTTGGCTCAACCAAAGCACTAAGCAACGCAAACAGGCACTTTGCGGTCTAAAAACAAATTTTTTGGGGTATTTTTTCTTAGTCCAACTTTGCTCGATCGTAACCCTGTTTGCGTGAAATTCTGCCCTTAAGCGGGATGCACTAAGCAACACAACCTTAGCAAACGCGAAAGTTGCGTTGATCAGAACACGTCAGGTCAGAGTAGATGCAAAGAAATCTGGACTTAGAAAAAATTCTGGCTTTTTATTTTTGCATGCGCAAAACCCATACAGTAGGCTGGCGTGTGTCCCCGGCTGACCCTGCGGGGGTACCGACGGAGCCCGGGGGTCATACGGATGTCCCCAGCTGACCCCACGGGGGTCCGGGGGTCCCCGGCTCACCAAGCAAGGGTCCCCGCGGGAGTGCGGGGGTCCCTGCGGGAGTCCGGGGTACCCACGGCAGTCCCGGGGTCCCCGCGGGAGTCCCGGGGTACCCACGTGCCAGTGGTTCCAATGTTGCACCTCCAAAAATAAAAAACAACAATTCTAACTGAATACAAACCCCTAACACATACTATACAGTAATGGGCAAAATTACTATTATTCAAATATGGATAATAATGTATTTGGCCATTTTAAATACATATAACATTCAATAAATACAGTCAAAACATATTACACTTACGTTTTACAGGCACCCACGATGAAGGCCGTCTTCATCCTCATCTTAATACTGCCCATGCCCCCTCCATTGCTGCAAAACATGCACAACAATTACAATAGCCAATGTAATGTCCCATAACCCCTTAATCACCATAGCGGTTATTAACCGCTACAGTCATTAAGGGGTTAACCCACCCTCACCCACCACTCGGGAGGCCTACATACCCTCCCACTCTAACCCCCCACCCCGTGAGGCCTTACCACCCTCACCCACTACCCACAAGGGAGGCCTACCCACATACCCTTGGGGCCAATACACCCCCCCCCAACACATATAGTACAATAATGTGCAAAATAACTATTATCCAGATATGGATAATATATTATTTGCCCATTATGACACACATAAAACATCCACAAATCAAATCATGAATTTTTAATCTTAAAACCACCACATTGCATGTTAACAAAAAGCCAGCAGCCATTACAAATATAAAAAAACAAACTGCAGCTACACAAATGTCTATGAAATGTCACACAATTGCATTGAATGTGTACATGATGCAATTAATCTGTGCATCATATAATACTATGCAAAATATATGTAACAATAAAATACACTATGAACAATGCCCCTAACCACCAATGCCATCCTGAAAATCAATTAGAAACTAACCAACATTAATTCAATTAGCATCAATCAATTAATCAATTTCCTCAAACAATTAAAATACAATACAAATCAATTATACAATTCCCTATTCAATTGCTAAGCCAAACCATTGCCAAAACAATTCTAATTTAAAGTAACCATCATCATTCTATTCTTACTACCATAAAGAAGCCTTTTGCTAAATACAAATTACATTATTCACTACAATGACAAAATAAAGATGCTAAATACATTATCCATACATGAAAAGAACCTAAACATGAGCCAAACAATCAATTATTATCCCTGTATGTCTATCCATACAGATAGATAAACATAACATACAGGGGCAATAATACCGCATAAAATACAATGGATTTACATACAAAATTCACATACAATACACCCATTCAGTGTCCGTGAATGTATTATATACATAGATACATTAACGAGCATTAAATGGGAGTGAAAAAATAAAAGACATGAATGAAAAATCATAAAAACCTGTAAAAGTAAAAATAATAAACTTTTCTTTTGTTTACTCACCATTAGATGTCCACTATCCGAAATCCAAGCGACCCGGAAGCACAGGAACCAATCCACAGGTTAGCCATAAAATAAAAAACCATAACAAATCCACATCTGTGTCTTCTTTCTTCTTTGGGGTCTTCTGGGGTCTTCTTCCATCTTCTTCCATCTTCTTCCGGCTTCTTCCGTCTTCTTCCGCCACGCCCTTCTTCTCTTCTTAGGAGGGGAGATGTTCCCTCCTCGGCGACTAGCTTCAAAATGAGGCGACATAGGCTTTTATAGGCCTATGACGTCACATTTTGGTCAAATGTTTCCCACGGTCCTGATTGGGCCGTGAAAAACATGTGATTTGGCCGATGAAAAAAAAAATGATGACATAATTTAAAGGCAATGAAAGCACAGCCAATCATAATGGCTTTGCTTCAATTGCCTTTAAGATGACGTCATTAAAAGAAACATGGCAGGTCTCACATGGTACGGTAGCCTATCAGAGCGTGGGAAATACATCCCAACTCTGATTGGCTCTAGTACCATGTGACAAGCTTTCAAAGACGTCAAATCTGTTCTCCCCCAAGCCTCTGTCACGTGGTCTACTAGAGCCAATCAGAGATGGGATGGAGTTCCCACGCTCTGATTGGCTATGGTACCATGTGAGACCGGCCATGTTTCTTTTAATGACGTCTTCTTAAAGGCAATTGAAGCAAAGCCATTCTGATTGGCTGTGCTTTCATTGCCTTTAAATGACGTCATCATTTTTTTTTCATCGGCCAAATCACATGTTTTTCACGGCCCAATCAGGACCGTGGGAAACATTTGACCAAAATGTGACGTCATAGGCCTATAAAAGCCTATGTCGCCTCATTTTGAAGCTAGTCGCCGAGGAGGGAACATCTCCCCTCCTAAGAAGAGAAGAAGGGCGTGGCGGAAGAAGACAGAAGAAGCCGGAAGAAGATGGAAGAAGATGGAAGAAGACCCCAGAAGACCCCAGAAGACCCCAAAGAAGAAAGAAGACACAGACGTGGATTTGTTATGGTTTTTTTATTTTATGGCTTACCTGTGGATTGGTTCCTGTGCTTCTGGGTCGCTTGGATTTCGGAGAGTGGACATCTAATGGTGAGTAAACAAAAGAAAAGTTTATTATTTTTACTTTTACAGGGTTTTATGATTTTTCATTCATGTCTTTTATTTTTTCACTCCCATTTAATGCCCGTTAATGTATTTATGTATATAATACATTCACGGACACTGCATGGGTGTATTGTATGTGAATTTTGTATGTAAATGCATTGTATTTTATGCTGTATTATTGCCCCTATATGTTATGTTTATCTATCTGTATGGATAGACATACAGGGATAATAATTGATTGTTTGGCTCATGCTTAGGTTCTATTCATGTATGGATAATGTATTTAGCATCTTTATTTTGTCATTGTAGTGAATAATGTAATTTGTATTTAGCTAAAGGCTTCTTTATGGTAGTAAGATTAGAATGATGGTGGTTACTTTAAATTAGAATTGTTTTGGCAATGGTTTGGCTTAGCAATTGAATAGGGAATTGTATAATTGATTTGTATTGTATTTTAATTGTTTGAGGAAATGGATTAATTGATTGATGCTAATTGTATTAATGTTGGTTAGTTTCTAATTGATTTTCAGGATGGCATTGGTGGTTAGGGGACATTGTTCATAGTGTATTTTATTGTTACATATATTTTGCATAGTGTTATATGATGCACATATTAATTGCATCATGTACACACTCAATGCATTTGTGTGACATTTCATAGACATTTGTGTAGCTGCAGTTTTTTTTTTATATTTGCAATGGTTGCTGGATTTATTTTAACATGCAATGTGGTGGTTTTAAAATGAAAAATTCATGTTTTGATTTGTGGATGTTTTATGTGTTTTAATGGGCAAATAATATATTATCCATATCTGGATAATAGTTATTTTGCACATTATTGTACTGTATGTGTTGGGGGGGGGGGGTGTATTGGCCCCAAGGGTATGTGGGTAGGCCTCCCTTGTGGGTAGTGGTCGAGGGTGGTTAGGCCTCACGGGGTGGGGGGTTAGAGTGGGAGGGTATGTAGGCCTCCCGAGTGGTGGGTGAGGGTGGGTTAACCACTTAATGACTGTAGCGGTTAATAATCGCTATGGTGATTAAGGGGTTAGGGGACATTACATTGGCTATTGTAATTGTTGTGCATGTTTTTCAGCACCGTAGGGGCATGGGCAGAATGAAGATGAGGATGAAGACAGCCTTCATCATGGGTGCCTGTAAAACGTAAGTGTTAAATGTTTTGACTGTATTTATTGTAATTTATAAATATTTAAAATGGGCAAATGCACACCACCCTGTGGGAGGCCCATAAGGCTACTCTCAGAGGCTCCCTCATGTGCCTAGCTGCTAGATGCAGAAGGGAACAGGAGAAACAGAAAAAAGCCCTACAGGAAAAATTATCGGCCCTAAAAGAGGAACATAACGTTTCCAAGGATGATAGCACCCTAAGTGGACTTTTAGAGACCAAACAGCAGTTGAATATTAGATTGGCCTCCCAGGCGGAAAAGGAGATGAGCTGGTCCAGGCGTAGGTACTTTGAGAAGGCGAACAAACCGGACACCCTATTAGCAAATCGACTCTGAAACCAAATTCCTAATTACCATATACAAGCTATACGCACACAAGGGGGAGAGCTTACTTCTAATCCTAAACGGATCGTAGCGGAATTCAAAAGCTAC
Organism: Ascaphus truei; assembly: GCF_040206685.1. Taxonomy (NCBI): domain Eukaryota; kingdom Metazoa; phylum Chordata; class Amphibia; order Anura; family Ascaphidae; genus Ascaphus; species Ascaphus truei. Next base: position 196,658,978 of record NC_134486.1, on the reverse strand, counting down.
TACGAGACGCTCTACGATGGCGGTAAGGTCATACACAATCAAAAGACGAGGGACAATCTCAGGGAATTCTTAAAAGATACCAAAATTCCCAGCAGAAAAGGAGACTGCTCTCGTCTGTTTCTCCTGGATATCTCTGTTTATCCACCTTTCCCCCGCAGCTCCCAATTCCTCCGGCGATCACCCGGGACAACAGTCAGAAATACAATAAAGTTGGAGCGCAGAGAGAAAAGGATGGTGTTAGACAAAATCACTTTAATGGGTAAAATAACATTTAAAACTTACAATTAGTAAAGCTGCATCGCCCATGGGGTTCCCAAGCCTGTCCTCACTAACACTGCCTCCCTCGGCAGTGTCCTACTGCGAGTCGCTGCCCTGCTACAACCCGGAAGTAGAAGTCCAATACAGGGCTCTCTCGCGAGATCACTACTCAGGAAGTGCTGGCTCTGGCTGGATAATAAAAATGAACCCCCGATAGGCTATAGGTACCACTCTCCAAGACCGAGTGTGTACCCTATATTCTATGCAACCCCTCAACGCGTTTCACCCAATCTTGCGCTTCGTCAGGAGGTAGTATACATCTCAGGGGGCTGCCTTATATAGGCCACCACTCCCCTAATCATGCTAAATCTCATACACTTGTGCATACTTGTTACAATGAATAATTAATGATCCTGTGATTGGACAAATACTCTCAACATGACATACATAACAACAAATCACTATTATCTTATACATTCGATTTAAAACCTTTTCCCCTAAAATTTACTTTCAAATTACTGTAAATGTTCCTTAAAATACTCCCTAACTTGTACATAGATCCTTAGATCATTCACCTGCTAGTCAGCATGTTGGAATTGCCTACTCTAGTAAAACTTAATCTAGTTACAGATCACTAAACATGTTTTATATTTTATATATAAAATATCTTTATTCTCTTTCACCTATTTAAAAATTAATTAAAAAGTACCAACTAGAATTTTAAAAAACTGTTCAAATTAAAAACCATTATTTTACTTGTTATAAAATTAGTATCCATATAGCTATCTCAGGAAGGGATTTAACTCTATCATTTCATTCAGACCATCAGGCATTTTACTTTTAAGTGTGTACTGTATGTCCAAAATTGTTCGCGTTGGAGTAACTTTAAATCTCTATTCCCTTTTCTAATGTCTTTTTGGACTATCTCTAAACCTCTAAACCTTAGACCTTCAGGTAACCCATTGTGGTAATGTAAGAAATGTAGGGACAGATTGTGTACTTTTTTGCCATGTTCCACATTGCGTTTGGCGTTTCTAATACCGTTCACATGTTCGCCAATTCGCACTTTTAGTGGTCTTATAGTTTTCCCAACGTAACATTTGTTGCATGGACATGTGATAATGTACACTATAAAATTTGTTTGACATGTAATAAAATCTTTAATTTTATATTCTGACCCTGTTTGTTGATTCACAAAGACCTTATCAGTGGACATGTATGGGCACATTACACATTTCCCACATTTGAAATTACCCAAAGGTTTCGTCAAAAAGTGTGTTTGCTTTAAAACTTTAGATCCCTTTAAAAAACTAGGGGCCAAAATATTTTTTAAATTTTGTGCCTTCCTAAAGATAACCTTTGGTTTATCCTTAAGTTTTTTGCCTAGAATGGGATCCATTTTTAACACCTCCCAATGTTTGTTCACCAAGTGTCTAATTTTGGATTCCTGTTTACAAAAGTCTGTTATAAACATAGGTGTTGTGTCATTACTATCGGATCTCACTTTTATTTGTGGTGCTAGTAGTGTGTTTCTGGGTCTATTTTCACTTTTGATAAAGGATTTCTGTATTAGATCTTTATCATAACCTTTCTCTATAAAGCGCTGTCTTAAAATGTTAGATTGTTCATTGAAATCCTTAGGTTCTGGACAATTTCGTTTCACCCGCAAAAATTGCCCATATGGTATATTATTGAGCCAATTTACAGAGTGATTGCTACTAAAGTCTAGATAAGAGTTAGCATCCACCTTCTTAAAAAAAGTTTTGGTAACTATACGGTTGCCTACAGCTTGTAGATTGAGGTCCAGAAAATTGATTTCTACAGAATTAGTATCTCCACTTAGAACAATATTTCTATCATTTTTATTTAGGAATGCAATGAATTTATCTAGTAAATCTTTAGTTCCAGACCAGATAATTAGAATATCGTCTATATACCTGCCGTAATAAACCAGATATTGGCGAAACTCATTATTAATCCACACAAAATCTTCTTCCCATTTGCCCATGAATAGCCCCGCATAGTTTGGGGCAAAGCGGGTACCCATAGCTGTTCCATTTACTTGGATAAAATATTCACCCTCAAACAGGAAATAGTTATGTTGTAGAATGAACATGATGCTATCTACAATAAACTCCTGTTGTATGCTCGATAGCGTGTTATCGTTGTACAAGAAATGCGACACCGCCTTGGTTCCCAAACCATGTTCAATGCATGTATATAAAGAACTTACATCTAATGTTGCCCAAATAAAATGCTCCTCCCACTGGATCTTGTCCATTTCATTTAGGACTGCCCTACTGTCTTTAATGTAGGATGGAAGGGCCATAGTAATTGGTGCCAAGAAGGTATCTACATATTTCGACAGATTAGCAGTTAGGGAATTTATACCCGATATAATAGGTCGTCCAGGGGGGTTATTCAATGTTTTGTGGATTTTTGGGATATGATATAGTATAGGTACTCGTGGATGGCTATTATAGACATATTGGAATTCTTGGGAACTTAGAATGCCTCTCTCTTTTGCATCCCTTAGAAATCTATCTAGATATCCCAAATATTCATTTGTTGGATCTGTCCCTAGTTTCTGATATGATATTTTATCATTGAGGAGTCTATAGGCCTCACCTATATAGTCTTCGCGATTTTGTAGCACTGTACCGCCCCCTTTATCCGCTTGGCGTATAATTAATTGCCTATTTTCGTTTAGACTTTTTATAGCTTCCCTTTCATTGTGGGTAAGGTTGTCATTGGCCATATAGTATCGATTATTGTTACATAGTGTTCGAATCTCCTGTTCTACTAATTTGCCAAATAGTTCTATATATGGCCCTTTTGATTCATGGGGATAAAAAACAGATTTAGGTTTTAGACCTGTATGTACAGTGTTTTTCCCCAGGTCACTTTCCTCATATAAACTTAGCAGGTTATGGTAGGTATTTTCGATTTCAAATGAGGCATCGTTATTACTGCACCGACACACTTTATTCGAGCAAATACCCAGTATGTACCTGGCAGATACCTGGAATGCGCCGCTCCTCACCTCTGACAAGCCCCGTTGCGTTTGCCTTCCCAGCCTGGGTTCATGCCTGGCTGACGGGCGGCTGATCTGTTAAATGATAATGATTAGGATTTAATAGGCTGCAATGCTTCGCGTGTCTACCAGATGGCATAAATTCATGAATTGTAATGCAGTATATATATATATACTGTGCAGTATTGCAGCCAGCGGGAATAAAATGCTTCAATCCCTGCTTGGAAAATAACTCAATGCACTCGGGCAGAAAACAGTCACAAACCTCAATACACCCGGGTATACCCGAATTCGTGGGACTAGCCGAGCTCGAATAAAGTGTGTCGCCAGTGTAGATGCGTGGCGGTTGGTTTCATTAGGAGATGTACCACTGACATTATTTTGATTATCATTGATTTCAAATAGATCAATCCATTCACTTTCGTTGTTCCAATCATTAGGTGTGTCCCCCCTAGGTGATGGGGTTAAATCTTGGTCGGGGACTGGATCTCCCCCACGCATCTAATAACGATGCCTCATTTGAAATCTAAAATACCTACCATAACCTGCTAAGTTTACCTGCAATGAAAGGGAAGCTATAAAAAGTCTAAACGAAAATAGGCAATTAATTATACGCGAAGCGGATAAAGGGGGCGGTACAGTGCTACAAAATCGCGAAGACTATATAGGTGAGGCCTATAGACTCCTCAATGATAAAATATCATATCAGAAACTAGGGACAGATCCAACAAATGAATATTTGGGATATCTAGATAGATTTCTAAGGGATGCAAAAGAGAGAGGCATTCTAAGTTCCCAAGAATTCCAATATGTCTATAATAGCCATCCACGAGTACCTATACTATATCATATCCCAAAAATCCACAAAACATTGAATAACCCCCCTGGACGACCTATTATATCGGGTATAAATTCCCTAACTGCTAATCTGTCGAAATATGTAGATACCTTCTTGGCACCAATTACTATGGCCCTTCCATCCTACATTAAAGACAGTAGGGCAGTCCTAAATGAAATGGACAAGATCCAGTGGGAGGAGCATTTTATTTGGGCAACATTAGATGTAAGTTCTTTATATATATGCCTTGAACATGGTTTGGGAACCAAGGCGGTGTCGCATTTCTTGTACAACGATAACACGCTATCGAGCATACAACAGGAGTTTATTGTAGATAGCATCATGTTCATTCTACAACATAACTATTTCCTGTTTGAGGGTGAATATTTTATCCAAGTAAATGGAACAGCTATGGGTACCCGCTTTGCCCCAAACTATGCGGGGCTATTCATGGGCAAATGGGAAGAAGATTTTGTGTGGATTAATAATGAGTTTCGCCAATATCTGGTTTATTACGGCAGGTATATAGACGATATTCTAATTATCTGGTCTGGAACTAAAGATTTACTAGATAAATTCATTGCATTCCTAAATAAAAATGATAGAAATATTGTTCTAAGTGGAGATACTAATTCTGTAGAAATCAATTTTCTGGACCTCAATCTACAAGCTGTAGGCAACCGTATAGTTACCAAAACTTTTTTTAAGAAGGTGGATTCTAACTCTTATCTAGACTTTAGTAGCAATCACTCTGTAAATTGGCTCAATAATATACCATATGGGCAATTATTGCGGGTGAAACGAAATTGTTCAGAACCTAAGGATTTCAATGAACAATCTAACATTTTAAGACAGCGCTTTATAGAGAAAGGTTATGATAAAGATTTAATACAGAAATCCTTTATCAAAAGTGAAAATAGACCCAGAAACACACTACTAGCACCACAAAGAAAAGTGAGATCCGATAGTAATGACACAACACCTATGTTTATAACAGACTTTTGTAAACAGGAATCCAAAATTAGACACTTGGTGAACAAACATTGGGAGGTGTTAAAAATGGATCCCATTCTAGGCAAAAAACTTAAGGATAAACCAAAGGTTATCTTTAGGAAGGCACAAAATTTAAAAAATATTTTGGCCCCTAGTTTTTTAAAGGGATCTAAAGTTTTAAAGCAAACACACTTTTTGACGAAACCTTTGGGTAATTTCAAATGTGGGAAATGTGTAATGTGCCCATACATGTCCACTGATAAGGTCTTTGTGAATCAACAAACAGGGTCAGAATATAAAATTAAAGATTTTATTACATGTCAAACAAATTTTATAGTGTACATTATCACATGTCCATGCAACAAATGTTACGTTGGGAAAACTATAAGACCACTAAAAGTGCGAATTGGCGAACATGTGAACGGTATTAGAAACGCCAAACGCAATGTGGAACATGGCAAAAAAGTACACAATCTGTCCCTACATTTCTTACATTACCACAATGGGTTACCTGAAGGTCTAAGGTTTAGAGGTTTAGAGATAGTCCAAAAAGACATTAGAAAAGGGAATAGAGATTTAAAGTTACTCCAACGCGAACAATTTTGGATATACACACTTAAAAGTAAAATGCCTGATGGTCTGAATGAAATGATAGAGTTAAATCCCTTCCTGAGATAGCTATATGGATACTAATTTTATAACAAGTAAAATAATGGTTTTTAATTTGAACAGTTTTTTAAAATTCTAGTTGGTACTTTTTAATTAATTTTTAAATAGGTGAAAGAGAATAAAGATATTTTATATATAAAATATAAAACATGTTTAGTGATCTGTAACTAGATTAAGTTTTACTAGAGTAGGCAATTCCAACATGCTGACTAGCAGGTGAATGATCTAAGGATCTATGTACAAGTTAGGGAGTATTTTAAGGAACATTTACAGTAATTTGAAAGTAAATTTTAGGGGAAAAGGTTTTAAATCGAATGTATAAGATAATAGTGATTTGTTGTTATGTATGTCATGTTGAGAGTATTTGTCCAATCACAGGATCATTAATTATTCATTGTAACAAGTATGCACAAGTGTATGAGATTTAGCATGATTAGGGGAGTGGTGGCCTATATAAGGCAGCCCCCTGAGATGTATACTACCTCCTGACGAAGCGCAAGATCGGGCGAAACGCGTTGAGGGGTTGCATAGAATATAGGGTACACACTCGGTCTTGGAGAGTGGTACCTATAGCCTATCGGGGGTTCATTTTTATTATCCAGCCAGAGCCAGCACTTCCTGAATAGTGATCTCGCGAGAGAGCCCTGTATTGGACTTCTACTTCCGGGTTGTAGCAGGGCAGCGACTCGCAGTAGGACACTGCCGAGGGAGGCAGTGTTAGTGAGGACCGGCTTGGGAACCCCATGGGCGATGCAGCTTTACTAATTGTAAGTTTTAAATGTTATTTTACCCATTAAAGTGATTTTGTCTAACACCACCCTTTTCTCTCTGCGCTCCAACTTTATTGTAATTCTTAAAAGATGCCAAATTACCGACATTGAGCCGGGTGGAGAAGGAAGAGTTACAGACGGACTTCTCTTTAGAAGAGTTAACGGTAGTTGTAAAGTCACTTAAACCTGCCAAGGCGCCCGGTCCAGATGGTTTCTCCAACTTATACTATAAAAAATACTTGAAAATTCTAACACCACATCTATTAAAACTATTTAATTCGATCTTACATGTGGCCTCGTTTCCAGCTCAGATGCTTTAGGCGTCCATATCCCTGACCCATAAACCTGGTAAGGACCCGGCAGACTGTAAGAGCTACCGGCCCATCTCGTTGATTAACACGGATGTTAAAATTTTCTCCAAATTACTAGCCAATAGAGTGGGTATTGTCCTTCCCAGGTTAGTTCATCCAGATCAGGTGGGGTTCATCGGAGGAAGGCAAGCGGCAGACAATACCAGACAGATAATAGATTTGGTGGATTTGGCAAAAAAACAGAATATCCCGTCGATGGTACTGATTCTGGACGCAGAGAAAGCCTTTGACAGGATCGATTGGCCCTACTTGAGGAAGATGCTTGGGGCATTTGGCTTTGAGGGACGTCTCTTGGAGGCCATCATGGCCTTATACGAGGGGCCAACGGCAAGGGTGCGGCATCAGGGGTTCCCATCAGAGCAATTTCAAATTCGGAGCGGCACACGTCAGGGATGCCCGCTGTCCCCCTTGCTGTTCGCCCTATGCGTAGAACCCTTGGCGGCACATATCAGAAACAACCCAGATATTACGGGAATAGCTGTAAAAGGGCAGTCACACAAAGTGGCGCTCTACGCGGATGATGTGATCCTGACATTATCAAATCCTCTTACCTCCCTGCCCAATGTCTCAATTATGGGGACCTTCAAACAAATTTCAGGGTTCAAAATTAATCAGGCCGAAGCCCTCAATATAAATTTACCTAAACCAGTAGAAAAACTAATAGGACTCAATTTTAATTTTAAATGGCAACCCTCTATGATCAAATACCTAGGGGTTTATATCACGAAGGAGTATAAGGCTTTATATAAATCAAATTATCCCAGGTTGTTTCAGACTCTTCGAGAGGATCTCCGGAGATGGGCGGAGTGTAGCATCTCGTGGATAGGCCGTATTCATAGTGTGAAAATGAATCTCCTGCCACGGGTGCTGTACCTTTTCCAGGCCCTCCCGATCCCCCTGATAAAAGACGATATCCTCTCGCTTCAGTCCTTAATAACAAAGTTTATCTGGAATAAAAAAGGCCCACGAATCAATAAAGCAATCTTGAGGAGGCCGACCTCGAGAGGAGGGTTGGGGGTGCCATGCTTGTTCGCCTACTACGAGGCAGTCCAGCTGAGCCAGATTGTGCAGTGGCACACAGATCCGAACCTTCGGAGGTGGGTAGCATTAGAAAAAGAATGCTGCGCACCGGTAGATATTCAGAACCTAATCTGGCTGCCCAAAAAATGTCGAGCCGCTATGCGGACTCCGCTGCAGACCATGGTCAGCTCCTTAAAGACTTGGGATACTGTTAAGTTTAAGTGTCCTCTCACATCCCCGAACTCTCTGATGACTCCCATGTGGGGGAATCCAAACTTTGCTCCAGGTATGGATAGCTCTATTTTCTCAAAGTGGATTCAAGCAGGGTATCTCTTTCTAAACGATCTGGAGGGCAGGCAATGTATAAAAACATTTGATCATATTAAAGAGGAGAAAAATATACCGAACACCGAATTCTTTAGATACCTCAAGATCAGGGCCTTCTATAACGAAGCCCCAATTCGGCCTCGGAGAACAAATTTTGAGCAGCTCTGTTCAAGAGATACGGACACAAGGAGACTAACCTCTAGAATGTACAGGGAAGTAGTGTGCCCGGAGACGGACTACCAACCCAAACTTAATTACATGAGACAGTGGGAAGCTGACCTGGGAGAGACGTTAGAAGACGAGGACTGGGATAGGATCCTGCAGGTGGCCGCTAAAAGCTCTATCTGTACCACATTAAAGGAGAACGCATATAAAGTCCTGATGAGGTGGTATTATACGCCCACTAAATTATCTACATTTGTCAAAGGCTACTCTCCGCTCTGCCCCAAACAGTGCGGAGACAGAGCGGACTTATTCCATATGCTGTGGTCTTGTACGAAGGTGACCCCGATTTGGGTGGAAATTAAAGATTGGCTTCAATGACTGTTAGAAGTGGAGATCCCCCTGGACCCATGGCTGTTTTTGTTGGGCAGACGAGTCTAGGGGCTATCAAACGCCACCCATAAATTGATTACACATCTGGCTACCGCCACCAGATGCGAGATCGCGGCATTATGGAAACAACCGGATATTCCAATTATTCCCAAGATCAGAAACAGAATTTGGTTTGTTTGCCGGATGGAACAGTTGACGAGTCTGGTTAACGACACCGGTTCAAATTTTCTAAAAGTCTGGGAGCCCTGGCTGGCACAGACAGACATCCCGGGAATAGATATTACCACAATCCTGCAATGATAAGCAGTAAATGCGTTCTCCGGTAATGAAACGGATCCATGACAGTATAGGGACAGGGAGCCGGAAGAGTGAGTGGGATCCATGCTACAATAGGGCCCCCCTAGAAAGAGGTAATCAGAGCCTGAGCGGCAGGAGAGAAGTGGCCCTTGTTCTCTGAGAGAGAGGTCTATACATACGTAAGCGCACAGCGCCCTAGTGGAAGATTGTAGCCGCTTGGGTGGCAAGAGTCCAGAAAACCTGCACCCCCCCTGTCGCAAATACAGAACACTCCTCACGCCTCCCTGCCCCTCGCGCCTCCCCGCCCCCCCCCCCTCTTCCCTCCCTTCCCTCCTTTCTAGCTCGCCTGTGTGTTATGTTCCCCTGTTCGTCTCGTGAGTCTAGTATGTCAAGTTTTTGGTTGATTGTATAAAAACACAAAATTAGGTGATGTCATTGAAGCAAATGGATGGTGTTACCATGTATGTTTTATTTCACCCAACAAAATCAAAGTTATAAAAAAAATAAAAAAAAATAATGGCAAATGCAATATTATCCATATGTGGATAATAGTAATTTTGCCCATTACAGTATAGTATGTGTTAGGGGGTGGGGGGATGTGTGTTGTTTATTGGGGGCAATTGTCCCCAATAAACATGCTAATGTGCCTTAACCCCTTCATTGCCTTAGCGGCTGTCCGCTAAAGTAATGAAGCTACATTAATATATTTTTATTAATAGTGTGCAGGAGCAGGGGGTCCCCTGAGATGAACCGCATTTATTTCTGCCTCAGAGACCCCCTGCTTTCCGAGTTACAGGCCCCGGTTTGGGGCATCGGTGCCAGTGTGGACGCCATCTTTATTTATTATTTATTTATTTATTTCTAAAATATTTTACCAGGAAGTAATACATTGAGAGTTACCTCTCGTTTTCAAGTATGTCCTGGGCACAGAGTAAAACAAATAATACATGGTTACAAGTACAGTTACATAAATGAACAGGGTATACATTATATACAAGACATTGCGTGCACAGTTAAAGAAAATATATATTATGAGCATATGAAACAGTTACAGACCAGGTTAAAATGTGAGACAGCCTTAGATTTGAAAGAACTTAAACTGGTGGTGGATGTGAGAGTCTCTGGTAGGTTGTTCCAGTTTTGGGGTGCACGGTAGGAGAAGGAGGAACGTCCGGATACTTTGTTGAGCCTTGGGACCATGAACAGTCTTTTGGAGTCTGATCTCAGGTGATAAGTGCTGCAAGTGGTAGGGGTGAGGAGCTTGTTCAGGTAGCTGGGTAGCTTGCCCATGAAGAATTTAAAGGCAAGACAGGAAAGGTGTACTTTGCGCCTAGACTCTAGTGTTGACCAATCTAGTTCTTTGAGCATTTCGCAGTGATGTGTGTTGTAGTTGCATTGGAGAATAAAACGAGAAATTGATTTGTAGAGTGTGTCAAGTTTGCTAAGGTGGGTTTGAGGTGCCGAGCCATATACTATGTCTCCATAGTCAATAATTGGCATTAGCATCTGCTGTGCGATACGTTTTCTGACCAGGAGACTTAGGGAGGATTTGTTCCTGTAAAGTACCCCTAGTTTGGCGTAGGTCTTGGTTGTCAGGGTATCAATGTGCATCCCGAATGTTAAGTGGGAGTCAAACCATAAGCCCAGGTATTTAAAACTAGTGACAGGTGTTAGGGTGGTGTTAGCGTTGGTTCTAATCAGGAGCTCAGTCACTGGAAGCTTTACAAATTTAGTCTTGGTCCCAAATACCATTGTTACAGTCTTGTCAGTGTTTAAAAACAGTTTGTTTTGAGAAATCCAGTTTTCGAGTCTCAAAAAGTCAGACTGAAGTATGTGTTGAAGGTCAGAGAGGCTATGGCTGTGTGCATATAGGATTGTCATCATCTGCTGTGTATTGAGGCTTCCTTACAAGCTGTGGGAAGATCATTAATGAACACTGAGAAGAGTAGGGGCCCAAGAACAGAGCCTTGCTGGACACCACATGTGATATCCAGGGGGTTGGAGTTAGACCCTGAGATGGACACATGTTGGGATCTTCCTGATAGGTAGGACTGAAACCAGTTTAAAGCATGCTTCCATATTCCAGAGCTCTGGAGTTTGTTAAGCAGGATAGCATGATCAACTGTGTCAAAAGCCTTTGCAAAATCTAGGAATACTGCACCAGTGAGTTGTCCCCATTCCATTCCACACTGGATTTCATTGCAAACTTTTAGCAGGGTAGTTACGGTGGAGTGTTTGGGACGAAAGCCAGATTGGAATTGGCTAGGGAAATTTGTTTTGGTATAGAAATCGCTTAGTTGGGAGTGGACACATTTTTCCATGACTTTGGATAGAATTGGGAGAAGTGAGATTGGCCTGTAGTTTGAGACAGTGTTTTTGTCCCCACTTTTGAAGATTGGGACAACTCTGGCAGTTTTCCAGGTTTTAGGGATATGGCCTGCAGACAGGATAGAGTTGACTATGGAAGCAATTGGTTTGGCAATGGCTGGGGCACCAAGTCGTAGGAACCTAGATTGTAGTAAGTCAGGTCCACATTGGCTGCTTAGTTTTAGTTTGAGGAGCGCTTGTATAATCTCCTCTTCGGATACTGGGCCAAATTGAAAATTGTGGGCAGTGTTGGGAGGGGGTGGGATTATAGAGGTACTCCTAGGATGAGATTCAGGTTTGTGGTTTGGGCTGCGTTTTGCTAATAAGTTAGTGGCACACCCCACAAAGTAATCATTGAATGCATTTGCAATGTCAATGGGGTTTGTCAGAGTAATATCCCCCTTAGTGATATTACTTGGCTATTGATGGTTAGGAGGCTGGAATATATTGTTGATAACCTTCCAGAAGTTAGCTGGGTTTGATGTATTTTGGTGGAGATTGTCATAGTAATATTGTGCTTTTGCATGCCTTGTTTGCCTTGTGCACATGTTCCTCATGCATCTGTAGTGATTGAGATCCTTGGTAGTGCCAGTTACTTTGTAGCTTTTCCACAAGGCATCCCTGAAATGGTAGAGTGCTATAAGGTCATGTGTAACCCATGGAAGGTGGGCCCCCCGTACCCTTATTTTGCGTAGTGGAGCATGGGTATCGCAGAGTTTTAAGAACTCAGATTGGAAATAGTCGAGCGCAGAATCAGGGTCGGGAATTAAATTGATTCTGTGCCATGGGCAGTTGGTAAGGTCATCCAGAAACTGTTGTGGGTTAAAGTTTTTAAATGTTCTACTGAGGAGAACTTTAGGGCTTGAATGGGGCGATTTAATTTTCCTTACACAGTACACTATTGCATGGTCACTGAAAATATCAGGAAGGATGCCAGAGGATTGGATTCTGCTGGGGTTTGAGGAGAGAATTCAGTCTAGCAAGGAATGGTTATGCGATTTCAGGTTTATCCGTGTGGGTTGGGAAATGAGTTGCGATAGGTTAGGTGACTTGAGTTGTATCTGGATTTTGTGGTTTTTAGGGTCAAGCCAATTGAAGTTGAAATCCCCAAGAACTAGCAGCTCACTCTTCTCATTCAGAGAGGAAATGGAGCCAAGAAATTGGGTGATATAAGTCAGGGATTGTAGAGGGGCTTGAGGGGGGCGGTAGATGCCAGCAAGCATGATTTGCTTAGAAAAGGGGAGGCAGATTTTGCCAACTAGAATTTCAAAAGAGGGTGGGCTTGGTGGGCAATTTAGCAGTGTAAATTGAAATGTGTCTGCAATATAAAATAACACCCCTCCTCCTCTCTTTGACCTATCTCTCCTAAAAATGGAGTATCCCTGGATGGCGATATTTGCATCAGGGGTTTTAGGGGATAGCCATGTTTCTGTAAGAACGATGGCTTTGGGTTTATGCATAAGGCACCATGCCCTTAGTTCGTCCAGTTTGGGCAGCAGGCTCCGGATGTTTATATGGGCGACAGATAGCCCTTTTTGGAATTTAAAGGTGGAATTCTCAGGGGCATGGGACAGAGCTGAAATGGGAGGACCTGTGTTAGGTTCAATATCACCTGCTAAAGAGAGTAATAGTATGAGTAGAAATTTGGGTAGTTGTTTGCAAGTTGTAGATTTGTGATGTTTGCCATTTGAGTGAGAGGTGGTTGGTGTGCTGGTTTTTAGAGTTCTCCACCAACATTCAGTAGATAGTGAAAGGCTTTTGAGTAGTCCAGGGTGTATGGTGATGTTGGGTGTGGGCCAGGATGGAGGAGTTTGTAGTGGATAGAGGGAGTAACATCTCCATGAGGTCAGGAGAAAGAAAAAAGTTAAAATACATAGCAGGTTCATGATGCTAGAGGTAGGCAGTGCTGCAAGGAGCTGTTGTGAGCAGAGTCAGTGTGTGCAGACTAAACAACAGGTTTGTGCCTGTTCCTTGTCAAATGTTTAGCTGTATTGCAATGCTAGAGTCATTCAGGGTTTCAGTGTAATTGTGCAGTCAGTTTTGGGAGAGACTGCAGTGAATAAGTTGTAAAGGGATGGGGGGTTGAAATAGGCAGGTTAGCAAGCATGGGATCATAGTGTGATCTGAATAGCTTACCGTTTGTTGTCTTGAGTAAAAGAGTTTGCAGAAAGGATGCAGTCCCCAGTCACCTCTAGTCAAACTATAGTCTAACTATATTTATCACTTAAAATTATCACTTTAAATGCATCACTCTTAAGATGCCAATGCTTCCTTGCAAATGCAAGGGGAATAAGTGTTTTATACATCTAAAGCAGTCACATGACCCTCCCCCCACCCCAATAAATCAGCTTGTTCCAGTTGGTCAATTAACAGCACATAGTTAAGAGAGGGAAAAAAAAACACCTTTTGATATTCAAACATACCAAAATTATCACTGCTTAAGGCCACTGAGTAAATCTTTTAAACAGGACTTGCACATCAAGGTACATACCAAAATTATCACTGCTTAAGGCCTCTGAGTAAATCTTTTAAACAGGACTTGCACATCAAGGGACAAACCAAAATGATCACTGCTTAAGGCCACTGAGTAAATCTTTTAAACAGGACTTGCACATCAAGGGACATACCAAAATTATCACTGCTTAAGGCCACTGAGTAAATCTTTTAAACAGGACTTGCACATCAAGGGACATACCTGTGTAGAGAATGCAATTAGATCCATGTCATATCAGCTGAGGCCATTTGTCTTGCATGAAGAAAGTAAGTACATTAACTATAGTCTAACTATATTTATCACTTAAAATGATCACTTTAAATGCATCACTCTTAAGATGCCAATGCTTCCTTGCCAATGCAAGGGGAATAAGTCCATTATAGAGCCCACGTCGCGTCTTGGACGCTATAAAGATGGCGGCGGCACTAGCACCCTATGCCCCATACCGAGGCCTGTAACTCAGGAAGCAGGGGGTCTCTCAGGCAGAAATCAATGCAGTTCAGCTCAGGGGACCCCCTGCTCCCGCACACTATTATTTAAATACATTAATGCTGCTTCATTACCATAGCGGCTATCCGCTACGGTAATGAATTATTGTTTATTGTTATGTATGTTTTAATACTAGTGTAGATGTGCAGGGGGTCTCCTGAGCTGAACCGCATTGGTTTCAGGTCCGAGGACCCCTTACTTCAGGAGATAAAGGCCCCTTTATGGGGTGCCGGTATCCCCTGCAGAATGTTAATAACCCGGTCACGTGACGCGGGAGCTTTAAACTGCAGGGGTTACCGGCACCCCATAACGGGGCCTATATCTCCTGAAGTAGGGGGTCCTCGGACCTGAAACCAATGCGGTTCAGCTCGGGAGACCCCCTGCTCATGTACACTATTATTAAAATGTTTTTATTTAGTGTACGATCGCCTGTAACATTCTTGCATGGAGATAGCAAATCTCCATGCAAATGTTACAGACGGCTTTTTTTTCTATCAGCTAGCGAACGGAAAGGTTCAGAACGCTAGCAGGGGGAAAAAAAGCATCACGTACGCTGTGGCTGTTTTGAGCTATTTTGAGCAGGTACGTTAAAAAATGGCCTCAAGGCCTTACTGCATCGCGTCCCCGGCTTCACTTTTTAACGAACCTGCTTTTTGGCCAAATCAGAACGCAAAGCCATTGAACTTAGTGCATAGCCCCCAAAGTGTTTTTAATAAAGTGTTTTTAATGAAAATAAATGTGAATGTGTGAATTCAAGTAAATCAATAATGCATCTATGCCTCTAGTATATTCTAATGAATACATAACTTTAATGAACTTATGTTATACTCCAAATGTACTAGTAATGTGTATATATGTATATGTGCTCTTAATCTGCGTTATTAATAAATGTGTAAGTGCAAAGCCTATTAACCATAAATTGACAATATTATTATATCAATACAACAATTTTTTATTTTATATATATTAACTACCCATTGTAATAAATAAAAATGAAAATAATTTTGAGACGAACAGAAACAGGAAGAAGACTCCATGACACAGACATAGAGGGAACATGTCAAGCATGTTCAACCCAGACCTCCATGTCTTTATCACAAAGAGAATATACTATCAGATTACAGTACTGACATCAATGCAGTCATTCAGACCAGATGGATTCAATGTATTTAGGACATATATCCAAAAAGTTTCTCGTAAGTTTAAACGTTTATGTCTATCTCCACTTAATATAGTGGATTTTATATTTTCAATGCCCATTATTGTTAATGTGGCTGGGTCCTGATTATGTTTCAATTGATAGTGGCGAGATAAACTATGTGTTTGTAGACCGTGTATAATATTCCTACGGTGTTCTAAAAAACGTGTACTGAGGGAACGAGCCGTCTTGCCAATATATTGTAGGCCACATGGGCACATAATTACATAAACTACAAAATTAGTTAAACAGTTGATATGTCCTTTGACAGAATGTATAGATCCATTGGAGGAAGATGAAATATTATTTGAGGTTTTCAAGTGTTTACATGTTATACTGCTGCGGCACAGTTTATTCGAGCATTTGCCCGTTCTGTGCCGCAGCAGTAGCCTGGCGCGCGCCCGAGAGTGACGGGCGCGCGCCGAAGCAGCGGAAGAGCGCCCTCCGATCGGGGCGCTCTCCCTACCGCTGCCGGGTCCGCCGGGTCCCCCGGAACCCCCTGCCGCTGTCCCGCGATCGCGGGACACCAGGGCTCCCTCGGGGAGCCCCTGGACGCGCGTGCAGGGGGCGCACGCTCCCGAAGACGCGTGACCGCGCGTTTATGACGCGCGGCACGCCGAGGGGCGGCCACTAGCAAGCCGGGAAATCTCCCGGCTTGCGGATCTGGCCGCAGTGTAATAAACTGTGTCGCCAGTGTACATCTTGTACGTTTACATAGGAAATTGCCATTAATATCATTGGTGCTTTTTCTGTGTACATCATCTGCACTTTTTAATCTACTGGGTGCCAATATGGATTTAATATTCCTTGCTCTTATAAACACAACCGGTGTCCTTGTAGGTAACTTACTGCCAATGACCGGACCATTTAACAAAATATTCCAATGGGAGATTAATATTAATTTAAATTCGGAAAATGAGTTGTTATATTGAGTAACAAAAGATGGTGCACCAAAATGATTTTCCCATCTCCGATCAGATCTCTTGTTCCTGATTTAAGTTTGGATTTCTCTAATAGTTCACATCTCTCCAATGTACCTACCTGTCTAAATGTTTCCTCAATGATATCTCTACCATATCCCTTAGCCACAGATGTATTGACTAGAACATCCCCCTGTGCCAGATAGTCAGAGTCAAGAGAACAATTTCTCCAGACCCTTAAGAACTGACCCTGGTGGGATGTTCTCAAGCCACTTTTTGTAATGACTACTGGTGTTATGTATATAACCATTCGGGGCTACCTCTTTGAAAAATGTTTTGGTAATGATTTTACCCTCCATATTAACACTGAATTCAAAATCGAGAAAATTAATTGTGGATTTATCCAACTCTGATGTAAATTTCAACCCCATATTGTTGATATTGAATGATAAAAAAATATCTAACAATTCCCTTTCATCCCCATCCCAGATGAATAAAAGGTCGTCTATAAAACAGCCATAGAAAACCAGTCCAGCCCCCAGTCTTGCATTGCCTAACACATGGATACTCTCCCACAGACCCATGTATAGGTTAGCATAGCTGGGGGCAAACCTGGTGCCCATGGCCATTCCACAGACCTGTAGATAGTACTGATCTTCGAATAAAATATAGTTATGCTCCAAAATGAAGCGTATAACCTTCAAAATAAACTCTCTTTGTATATAATCCAATTGTGTATCAGTCTCCAGATATTTTGTGACAGCCTGTATACCTTTTTCATGATCAATACACGTATATAAGGATGCCACATCACATGTGGCCCATACATACGTGGATTTCCAGGGAATGCTAGAAACCGAGTCAATGACGTGCAGCGTGTCCCTAATATGTGACCTCAATCCTGCCACAATTGGTTGTAAATAATAGTCTACATACTGGGACACGCTGGACGTCATTGACTCAACACCCGATATTATGGGTCTTCCTGGTGGTGACTGTAAGTCTTTATGTATTTTCGGTATATGGTAAAAGACTGGTGTCCTTGGATGGAGTTTATACAAAAATTCAAATTCAGATTTACTTATTATACTCTGGGACTGAGCTTCTATCAATAATGATTTTAATTGTATTTGATATTCGATCATGGGGTCTTCATCTAGTGTAACATAGAAAGCATCATTATCTAATTGTCGTTTAGCTTCTGCTACATATACTTCCCTATTTTGTAATACTATCCCTCCCCCTTTGTCTGCCTGCCTGATAATCACATTATTATTTTTGCCAAGTTCTTCCAATGCTCGCTGTTCATTTGGATGCAAATTTTTCCTTCTTAATATAGGAGCTTCCTGACATAATTTTTCAAAGTCCCGTAAGACTAGGGTATAGAATGTATCTATAAATCCACCCTTTGACAAGTAGGGAAAAAATTTGGATTTTGGAATAAAGGGAGAATGTAAGATCTTGGGTTTACTATTCTCCAGTTGGCAGCCATCATCCAAATGTATATTACTTGAACTAGGAATGTCCATATCTAGTATACCCGCAGTATTAGACAATTCTACCGTAGTTTGTGTGGGATGTTGTGTTAGCTGATCCACACTTAAGAGAGATCCTCCTTCCCTATTTAAACCAATTCCCAATGGTGATTGTTCATCTAAGATTTGTGAATAGTTAGATAATTGTGATGTCATGATCCTGATACAATTTTGTTCTTGTGTACTAAAAAGCACCTATTTTCTCTGCTTTTCATAGCAAAGTGTCTCATAAGAGTAATCTTCCTTATGTATCTGTTCAAATCAACAAATAAATGAAATTTATCTGGTATGCTACTAGGTGCAAATGATAAACCTTTCGCTAGCAGTGACACATGATGAGACGATAATACAAAACTAGACAGATAGAAAATACCGTGACTCTCCGGCGTCAAAAATCTCAGTCTGCTTGTCTTCTTTCTTTGCTGCTGTTTCCCTGATCTTCTAACTCATTGCTTCTTTTTCTGCGTGGAATGGTCAATTGTGATGTTTTGTTCCAAAGTGGATATATTATTTTCTTTTTTCTCTAAGGCTTCGTGCTGACTCACCATCTCTAAAAAAGACGCAGTGTGAGAGATTGATTTTTTAGTAATGTTACTACAAGACGGTTTTGCTAAATCTTTATTCTGTGATTTAGGTATTGTACCACTATTTACCCTTTTATCCATAGAATATCCTTCTGTATTACATGATGATATGTCATCACTTAAAACTTCAAATCTATTATCTACCGTAATAGGTTGAGGAGATTTAATGTTAGAATTTACATAACCTCTTCTATCTTTATTATTTACTCTTGAAAAATGTTTAAACACTTTTGGTTTTGATTTGTTATTATAATTTGATTCCTTACTTTGTTCTCTTTTTCTACTTGTTTTCCATCCGTGTTTATGTGGGGTATAGTTGTGTGAACCATCCCTTGTATTTCTTCTCCAATCCCGCACCCTATCTGTTGCATAGTCAACAACATCCCTCTCGAATTTATTGTCTTTTCTTTCCAAAGTATCTTCCTTATCTTAGTCACTAGATCATCTAATGAAGAGACAACAAAGGGTAGGGAGTGATCACAGGACCATACTAATTGAATAGAGTATTTTAGTACATAAGTGAGGTAATCAAATGGTGGGTGCAAACTGTGAACTGAAAAGTGAATCAGAAAAAAGGGAAGGGGAAACACAAAATGGATGTGCCCCCTAAAAGAATTCACTTAAATGCACACCAGCAAAGTGTAAAAAATAACTTTTAATAAATTCCTTAAAACATATATTACCAAAGTAATGTGTAATGTGAATTAAAAATGTATTAAATCATCGCTATCAAGCAACCGTGTCATTAATTATAGAGTCATACTATCCCAGTAAACCAGTAAATATTGGTGGGATGTAGAAGACAGGGGATGCTATGAGTCTGGGTATTAACCCCTCTGGAGCAACGGTGAGACCAGATAGTGAATAGTATATAGATGTACACAAGTAAGTGGCCAAATGATTAAATATCCTGCTTTCCTGCTAAGTATAACTTCACTGCACACTTACATAGAGATTAATCTAAGTGATAGAGCTGGCACATGCAGTGATGATGATGGTATATTAGCTGTGTCATAAGACTGCCAAGCACAGCAGTCCTGGGGTGAATTCACAGCAATGAACTGTGAAAACACCTCACATAAAGTGCAAGGATTGCAGGCACACTGACTATGAAATTAAATTAATAAATGATTAACTCATATGGTCTACACAGTTAGAACCAGGAGACTGCAAACACTACATTAAAACAGCTCCAAGTAGGAGACTGACAACATTGTGCGTCCAACGCGCGTTTCCCTCCAGCAAAGGAGCTTCTTCAGGGTCAAATTTTACTGGGGGAGAGAGGTCTGAACCCTTTTATACCCTTACAATAAATCAGGACCCAGCCACATTAACAGTCACCAGTGTGATTGACATTAACCTCAAATATATAGGATTATATATTTATAGATATTTTGTAAACTCATTTATAACATTGTAATGTATTTGATAATATTCATATTCATATGATTATCTACATTATTTAAGGTTGTCTTCTCATTTTTTTGTATTCCCTATATTTCATATTCCCATTGTTTTCCCCTCCCCCTTTCCACCCCTGTCCTCTCCCCCCTCCTTTACCCTTTCCCTTCCATTCCCTCCCCCTCCCTTTGTATTTTGTAATTATACATATATTCAGTATCACCATATGTTTTGTTTTGTTATGTACAATACAGCATCAATGCTATACAGTCATTCAGGTTTCTACATGGTGTAATAGGCACTTAAGATAATTTATTATACTGTAGGTTTCATTTACCAGCATAAGTATTTTGATATCTAAATACTAAACCATATATATCTGATAGCTATACCACTTTTACACCAGAGCTGTAGACATGAATGAATGTATGTCTGTTTATGTATTATTTTATTTAATTGATATGTTATTTTTTAATTTCATTTTTATTTATATACGGATTTACATTGGATTTTATACTTGATGTGTATAATTGATGTTTTCATTGTAAATGTTTATTATATTTATTATATATATAAGTTGATCATGTTTTCAGACAAATCAAAGATAGGGTGGTTGTCTCCTAAGTATCAAATTACATTTACGTATTATTTCAGTAATTAATCAGCCAAGATGGTGGTTGATTGGTGCACACAAATATAAATAGCTATGACGTATGTCCGTCATTTATCCCCTGATGAAATCACTGCAGCGTGAAGAAACGTTGGGACTGTTAGTGTGAGCTATTGACAGTCCGGTATTACACTCATTCACAATTTGGCTGCTACTGGGACATTACAAATGCTGCCACGCATCGGCGAATTAATACACTTGCCCCTTCTCCTCCACAGGGTCACATGACCATTTCCTCCCATCCGTAGTTGCTGTAGTGAGCGGTGAACTTCCGGGTTACATCGGGGTGAGGTTGTGCATTCTCTGAGGCCCCTGCTGGGACGGTGGCTCAGAGTTCCTGGGACTTCAGAGGGTCTGGGAGGTAGGGAAAGCGGGGGGAGGTGAGGCAGATTGGCGTGTGAGCAGAGCAGTGTCTTCCGGCAGTTGGCGAATGAGTATACTCATTACATGCTTGTTTTTCACATTTGTTTGTGAGTTTGAATTTGTTGGACTTTAGTACTGAATATTAAATGTGTATTTTTCATATTACAATAGGATCGGGCGCTTTCTTTCTTTTCGTTTTGTAGATGCACTGGGAGGTCGTTGGTTCCTTACAGAGAGCAGCCGGTATCCAGATTAGTGGGCCATCATCCATATTCCTAATATCAACAGGACTATTTCTTTTTTATGGGTTTTTTTTTAATTGATTTTTATCTTTTTATTGGTTTTTTATTTTTGTCTGCAAATTTGATCATGCATACTATTGGACATTAGGTCATTAGCTCACACTAATTTAGGTATATATTGGTATTTTATTTATTGTGTGTTATTCATATAATTCAGATATTGCTACTGATATCGATTTGGTAAACTAAATATATTTGAGTTAAATTTAATTAATATACCCACCATCTATGTGTTGGGTGAGACAGATACCTGAGGGGCGCAGTCTTTTTGTTTGCTTTATTGTATATATATATATATATATATATATATATATATATATATATATATATATAGATATGTAACCCTTTAATCATACCCCCCCTAAGTGAGGTTGGGGGCACATTCCATCTTGGTTACCTTCATAGGGTCTTGGTGCTGTGACCTGCTGGCAACAGGAGGGCTGAGGACTCTGTGGTGGTGTGGGGAGAGCCAGGACAGGGAACAGGGGGACAGATTACCTTGTTGTCTCTCTTGATGGTACAGTGCCTCCAGCCAGCGAGGATCCCCTGTGAATCTTTAGGGGATTGACCACCACTGACACTCCTTCATACCAGAGACAGGAACTCACACAGCAATGTCTTTTCATCATTTATTCAGCCAGCAGCTCCAGCTCAGAGAATAGACAGTCATATATTTCCACAACTACATATACAGTATGTGCTCTCTAGAACAGATCCCTGTCTAGGTGGTAGGTTTCCCCTCAATTCCCCATCCAAGTATGGGAATAGAAGGAAGAGGCTTCATTTGCCTGTCTGTCTTCTTCTTCTCCAGATCTCAACTGACTAACTGACCTAACTAATTTAGGAGGCATGTCCCAATTTGAACATCCTTCGGGAGTGTCTCTAACTCTGACTCATTACAAGCCAGAGCTGGATGCAGATTGGCCCACACACAGCAAGGGGCATTCCAACCAATTTCCACCCCTTAGATTGACATCATCAGAGTTGCTAAAACTGCCCTTGAATACTCACATTATTCAAGGCTGGAATACACACACACAGGCCTAATAATGGATTTAACCTTTCCACTGCCTGCACTAACAGGACTGACAGAGGAAAGTCACAGAAACAGAAGTAACTTCCGGGAGGCTATGTTACAATCTCCCCCTTGTAGAATCCAATATCCTCACTTGGACTACAGTAGGTATAATACTACCTTACTGTGCAACACCTGGAAATTTAACACACATGAAATGCAACAACTTGTTACATTTCAGCAGAACATGATTACCACAAATGCAGGACATGACATTACAATACATTGCAATGTATTAACACCATTCCTACAATAGGAGAAGAGCTACGTTGGTAGTAATGGGCTGGGTCAGGCTTCCTGACCATTTTGCCCTGACTGTCAGGTGCTCTCACAGAATAGCACCTGCGCTTCCCATATTCGGAGATATACTCCACCCGGTCCAGATGAATATTGCGGCCCACCACCCATAACTTTAATAATTGCGGAGCTCTGTCAAGATCCACAGAGGTAGGATCCTTAGTGGTGTCAGCCAGATGGGCAAGTATAGCCTCTTTCACCCATTCTATACGGGGAGCTTCAGCACTGCGCATTAATTTCTTAGGGAGATAGGGGTATTCGTAACCCATCTTCCTGAATTTATGAACAAGTACTCTTTCTGCGCGGCTAAATTTCACTAAACTTTTGTTGGTAGCAGAGCCAGAAAGCAACCAGAAAATGGAACCTTCCCATACTGGTAACCGGTGACGGACGGGGAAAGCGGGACCGGAGGGGCAGATGACACAGGAACTGGGCCGCCGGTGACAAGGGGGCCTCTTCAAATTCTCGAGGGGGCACATTCAGGGAACCCTCCCCGGGAGGAGCAATGGCACAGTCCTGGGTCAAGTTAAATTTTCCCCTCCCTTTGGCCTTTATATAGCGGGCTTCAGCCAGCGCTTTGGCCTGAAGAGCATCTCTGGCTTCCTTCCGCTCCCTACAGCGCAGGAGGAAAAGATTGTTCGTATCAATAGCACTCATCGGAGCGGCCTGGATGTCACAGGAGCTCATGAAGCAGGGCGACTCGGCGGCCTTCTCATCTCCCGGTGGTGGAGCAGCAACGGCAGAGTAGATGCAGTCATCTGGGGTAGTGCCGGCCGGCACTTCTCCCGATAGTTGATCTCTCAGCATCATATCGTTGAAGTGGTGTTCAGCAGCTCGCATGTAGGAAAGGGCACGATCTCAGGCCTCGCACTTCTCCTGCTGACGCTGCAGGTACAGCTCCGCAGCCTTCTGGGCTTGATCCCTGCGAGGATCTGAAGCAGGAACAATCAGCTCATGGCCAGCAGTAGCAGCAAGGTTGATCCCAGCAACATCGGGTACGTAGGAGACATCGGCCGATAACTCTGGGGTGTCTGGAACAGCAGACTCTTCAATGGAGGGTACCTCCCTGTTGGAGCGGCTTACTTGAGCGGCAGTAGAAAACACCACACGGTGTAAAAGTGAGGCGGTCCCGCAGAGCTTGGACGGCAGACCACTGAGTGCCGCTGGCACGAGCGCAGAGAGGGACGGCTCCGGAGATGGAGGAGGGTCAGGCAATCGTTAGAAGGCATTCACCCAGGTGGTAGGACCCAGCAGAGAGCCTTCTTTTTGGCCACCATGTCTTATGGTGGGCAGATCCATACTGGGCCTGGATGACAGGTAAGTGGACACCACTTGTAGGCCAGGGTAGAACAGTTCATACACCATGGCGATGTAATGATGTGCAGCGTCATCGGCCGATACCTGAGCCAATTGGGACAACTTATGCACTGGTAGGTATAAAGTGCGCAGCTCCCCGGTTCTTCAGGGCCGTCTGGTCTGGCCCTCAGATAAGGCACTCGGCAAGCGGTGCAGCTTCCCATGAGATGTAGCAAGCCACCTGTGTAGTCACATAACAGGCAGACACCAAGGAGTTGGTTCTCAGGGGAGTCCCGGATGACAAGGACTCCTCTGATCAGCTCGTAAACCTGTCCCGGGCTCTCCATCAGTATGGCAGACAGATCACAGTAGAGGCAAAACTGCTGTCTCTGGAGTACACGTACATCTGGCTCATCACATCCTGTGTGCTCCTGCAGGGCACACACAGCTCCTCCCCCTGGTAGATAGTATAGTCTAATCCGTAGCAAGCAAGGGGAGGGGTTTCAGCAGTTCGCGCTTTTTCTTGCAGACTGTAAGTCCAGCAAAAGCTTGCAAGTTGATGCAACTTTTGCAACAGAGCACATGGCATCCCTGGTAGTCATGGGAACCACCATTTTGAGGTAGATAAGTGTCCATGCGGCCCCAGTTCTCTTGAACCGCCATTTTGAAAGCACAAAGTCCAGCACCACGCGGTCTCCTTGAGAGCAAAACCACCATCTTGTGAGGACTTGTGAGCACAGGCGTGGCCCACATTTCTTCAGTAAGGGGCCACACAAAGTAAAGCACAATTCTTTCTGTTGAGTACCACGCACCCTGGTATAGCTTCAGGGAACGCCTCACGAGCCTTTACCGCAATAGTCCTGTTATTGCTGGGTGCACGGGGGTCTCCGATCTCACCTCAGAGTCCCTGTCCCCTTGCTGCTATCTTCGTTGGGGGATACAGAAGGGTATCCACGCTCCCTGGCACATAGCCAGCAGGGGATCGCCCCAACTGCAGTGCCAGGATGTAGCCTCAGGAACCCGTTATTCCCCATCATTTTCTGGGTTATCTGATAGGCAGGGTATCCACACTCCCTGGCACATAGCCACCAAGGTGTCGCCCCAAATCCTATTTAGTGGCATGTATTTGGGTATCCACGCTCCCTGGCACATAGCCACCAGGGGGTTGCCCCACAGGCTAGCAACATTATGTGGGTATCCACGCTCCCTGGCACATGGCCACCAAGGAGTCGCCCCAACATAGTAAAGTCCTTTTTAGGGTAACCCCCTCACTGGGGAAGCTTCAGGGAGAGATTCCCTCTCTGGAGAGTCTGCCTGCTGCTGCAAAAGTCCCAAACACTGCTGTATGGTCCACTGTCTCTGAAAACCTGTCCCGTTGGTTAAACCTGTCCTGTCCTGGGGAGCAGTTCATCTCAGCAGCGCCTCCAAATGTAACCCTTTTATCCTACCCCCCCCCTAAGTGAGGTTGGGGGTACACTCCATCTTGGTTACCTTCATAGGGTCTTGGTGCTGTGACCTGCTGGCAACAGCTTGGTGCTGTGACCTGCTGTGACCTGCTGAGGGCTCCGTGGTGGTGTGGGGAGAGCCAGGACAGGGAAGAGGGGGGACAGATTACCTTGTTATCTCTCGTGATGGTGCAGTGCCTCCAGCCAGTGAGGATCCCCCGTGGATCTTCAGGGGATGGACCCCCACTGACACTCCTTCATACCAGAGACAGGAACTCACACAGCAATGTCTTTTCATCATTTATTCAGCCAGCAGCTCCAGCTAAGAGAATAGACAGTCATATATTTCCATAACTGCATTTATGTGCTCTCTAGAACAGATCCCTGTCTAGGTGGCAGGTTTCCCCTCCCTTCCCCATCCCAGTATGGGAAGAGAAGGGAGAGACTTACTTTGCCTGTCTGTCTTCTTCTTCTCCAGATATCAACTGACTAACTGACCTAACTAATTTAGGAGGCATGTAACAATTTGAACATCCTTGGGGAGTGTCTCTAACTCTGACTCATTACAAGCCAGAGCCGGATACAGATTGGCCCACACACAGCAGGGGCGTTCCAACCAATATCCACCCCTTACATTGACATCCTCAGAGTTGCTAAGCCTGCCCTTGAATACTGACACATTAATCAAGGCTGGAATACACACACAGGCCTAATAATGGATTTAACCTTTCCACTGCCTGCAGTAACAGGACTGACAGAGGAAAGGCACAGAAACAGAAGTAACTGCCGGGAGGCTATGTTACATATAGATAGATGTAGAGGTATCAGTACCGTGTTAGCCGAGCTTTAATAATCAAAAATGAATAGACAATACCGTTCTGTGGCTAAATAAATACTTTAATTCTTGCGAGCTTTCGAGATACACTGATCTCTTCTTTCGGTGATGTTACAAATGAATGAAGCTAAAAATGGGTTTAAAATTAAAAACAGTATACTGGAATGTGATCTAAGATGGAAGACAATCTCTCCCCCGTGCAGTTTTATGACTAGAGGTGATAAAATGTCCCTGAATGTCAGTGATTTGAGAGTATGTGTGTGTGTGTGTGTGTGTGTGTGTATGTGAATATAAATAGTTAAAGAATCCACAGTGTACACAGCTCTTTACAAAATGTGTGTGTGGAGTGGGGGTGTTTATCAATGTTGTGGGTATGTGTGGATGTGTAAGAGGCTGTGGCATAACTACAATAGTGTGTGGAAACTATGTGGTCCCTATTGATATATAGGGATGGAATTACATAGAGTGTATGTGTAAGAGACAGTTGTGTGTGCATCTATATATAGCACAGTATATACAGACATGACCTTAGCACTCATGGGAAGAGAGTTCTCTCATGTCAGTAATGACTCATACAAATTCGGTCTCGATTTAGGCCATCGCTAAGTGTTCCGAACAGTTGCATAAATTTGTATTCATGCGGCGTCTCTCTTTTGGTGTTCTGAGATTACCTTTGAGTATGGCCACCTTCAGATCATTCATCTTGTGGCCAAAGTCAGAGAAATGTTTGCAGACAGGACTATCTCTGGTTCTGCTTGTGATGCTGTGGCGATGCAGATTCATTCTTTTGTTTAGCCCCTGTCCCGTCAAACCTATGTAGTAGCAGCAGCCCCCTGGGCATTTCATGCACACGATGAGGTACAAGACATTGCTGGTGGAACAGGTGAACCTTCCTCTGATTTTGTACTCCAGATTCCTGTGTGGTATTTGTATTGTGCCTGCTGTGTGGAGCATTGCGCAGGTTTTGCATCTTGCGTCCTGGCATGGTATTGTCCCGCATTCAGTTGTACTGTTGAATACTTTACTCCTCATCATAATTTTCTTGAGATTAGGGGGTTGTCTGTATGATAATAAGGGTGTTTCAGGGAAGAGCTGTTGCAGTCTTGTATCTTCCTGGAGAATGGGTTGTAGTTCCCTGGCGATTTTGCGTAGGGCTTATAGGTGTGGGTTATATGTGACCACCTGTCGCTTGTCTCTTTCTATCTGTATTCAAGGAGATCACTTCTTGGTATTCTGGTGGCTTTGTGGATTTGCTGGTCTACAATTCTGTGGTTATAGCCGCGGTTTATGAAATCAGATCTCAAGGCTTTAATCCGCTGGTCTCTGGCTGCTGTGTCGGAGCATATCCGGTTGTATCTTATGACTTGACTGTAGATTGTTGCATGCTTAGTGTGTGTCAGGTGGAAACTGTTGAACCTCAAATATCTGGGTCTGTCTGTAGGTTTGCGGTATACAGAAGTCTGTAGTTGGTTATTCTTTATGGTAATGGTGGTGTCTAGGAAGTAAACTTCGTTTGGGGAATGGGTGAGTTTGAGGTTGATGGTCGGGTGGAACGTATTGAAGTTCTCATGGAATTGTAGGAGGTCCTGTTCACCAGAGGTCCCAATCAGGAGGATGTCATCGATGTAGCTGATGTATGTAAGGGGTTTCAAGTAACAGGTGGAAAGAAAGTCACTTTCAAGTTTTGCGCAGAACAGGTTGGCATACTGTGGCACCATCCGAGTGCCCATAGCAGTCCCGGTTGTCTGGAGGTATGTGTCATTACAAAATTTGAAGTAGTTATGGGTCAGAATAAATTTGATGCACTTAGTCACTGTCGCTGTGAGTGGCTCCTGCGGTCCCAGAAAGTATCTGCAGGCTGAAATCCTATCTTTGTGGGGAATGTTTGTGTAAAGTGATTCTACATCCATGGTTGCTAGTAGTGTTTCATTGGGAGGGGGACAATGGCATTAAGTTTGTTAAGCAGGTCAGAGGTGTCCTGGATATAACTGGGTGTGTTCCTGACAAGTGGTTTTAGAATGCCTTCCACCCAGCCAGAAATATTCTCAGTCAGTGTGCCAGATCCAGAGATAACCAGGCGTTACCCTCTTTGTGAAGTTTAGGAAGCATGTAGAATGTGCCAGGCTTTGTGTTAGCTGGTATCAGGTCCAGAATTTGTTCTCTTATGTGGATCAGGAGTGTTTTGATGATCCTGTTGAGTTCTCTCATGTATTTTTTTGTTGGATCCTCCTGCAATTTGGTATAGTACTTTGCATCAGAGAGTTGTCTGTGCGCTTACCGCAGGTAGTCTGTGGTGTTCATTATGACCACTGCTCCTCCCTTGTCCGCAGGCTTGATATTTATGTTTTGGTTGGCCTTTAGCGATTCTATGGCTCTCCTCTCCATCAGTGTTAGATTATATGTTTGTTTCCTCACTTTGTCCAGGATGGTGGTTTTGGCGCTTTGTAGTTGCGCCCAGTTCGTGGGGTCTAGTTGTATTGTATTTATGTCTTTATTTATATAGCGCCATTAGTGTACATAACGCTTCACAGTAGTAATACATGTGGTAATCAAATAAATAACAGATAATATAAATAACAGATCATGGGAATAAGTGCTTTAGACATAAAAGTAACATTTCGGAAGAGGAGTTGGATTTTTGTTTCTCCCTGCTCATGTGCATCGTCCCTCCTTCTGCAGTTTTGGCGCGATCTTGGTTGTGTCTGTCATGGAAGAACTCCTTAAGACGCAGTCTTCTGAAGAACTCTTCCAGGTCACTGCACAGCTCAATCTTGTCCATAGGCTTGGTAGGGCAGAATGTGAGATCCTTTTATAATACAGAGGACTCTGATTGATTTGGTGTATAGTCTGAGATGTTAACAGTGCAGTCCTGCTGTTTGTGACTGTCAATGTTAGTATTATTTCTGGTTGTGCTGGCTGCTGCAGAGTATCTCATTCTCAGCCTCAGTCTGTGCAGTTTCTTTTCCTTGTTGCTAATTAGGCCCTTCATGAGTTTTTCATGGAAAGTTTAGAGTCCTCTGTAAATGTCAGCGCGTATTTCTCCTGTATCCAGGATGCAGTCTATCGTTGCTTTAGTTTTTCTCTGGTTGCTGTAACATGCTGATCATATGGTTCCTTAATATCTCTAGTTCCTGGTACACAGTTGTTGGGAGAATTTTGTGTTGTATGTGTCCGCAAGTGGGTTTCTGAGGACGAGTCCTTTTGGGATCAGATGCTCCTTTTTGCATTTGCTGAGGAAGATGATGTCGCTGTCCAGTTGTGCCTGTTTTTTCAGTAAATCCTTTAGCTTAATTTGAGTGCGGTACAATGTGGTATCTTCCATATTTTGATGTAGAGGTATCAGTACCATGTTAGCCGAGCTTTAATAATCAAAAATGAATAGACCATACCGTTCTGTGGCTAACAAAATACTTTTATTCTTTCGAGATACACTGATCTCTTCTTCCAGCGATGTTACAATGAATCAAGCTAAAAATGAGTTTAAACTTAAACACAGTGCATACTGGAATGTGATCTGTGATGGAAGACAATCCCTCCCACATGCATTTTTATGGCTAGAGGTGATAAAATGTCCCTGAATGTCAGTGATGTGAAAGTATGTGTGTGTGTTTACTGTAGTGCCGACGGTTATTCTAACACAAACCAGTGGCAATCGCCAAAAAGACCCAGGTACATGCTGGGAACATGCTGGGTCGTGTTTAAGGCAAGTTTAAGGCATTTCTGCATTGTCTAATGGCCCATTAGATTAACAGCGGGGGGTCCCTTGGCAGTCCCATTCAAACTAAATGGGACTGCCAGGGATCCCTGCTGTGTTAATCCGATGAGTTATTAGTCAATGCAGAAATGCCTTAAACTTGCCTTAAACTAGCCAGATTACACCCAGCATGTACCCAGCATGTAACCGGGCTAGTTTA
The DNA here is from genome assembly GCF_040206685.1 of Ascaphus truei. Lineage (NCBI taxonomy): Eukaryota > Metazoa > Chordata > Amphibia > Anura > Ascaphidae > Ascaphus > Ascaphus truei. Next base: position 196,628,661 of record NC_134486.1, on the reverse strand, counting down.
AGGCAAGTTTTAGAATACTCGTTGTCTCGTCTGTATGTGAATATAAATAGGTAAAGAGCCCACAGTGTACACAGTGCTTTACAAAATGTGTGTGTGGAGTGGGAGTGTATATCAATGTTGTGGGTAGGTGTGGAAGTGTAAGAGGCTGTGGCATAACTACAATAGTGTGTGGAAACTATGTGGTCCCTATTGATATATAGGGATGGAATTACATAGAGTGTATGTGTAAGAGACAGCTGTGTGTGCACTCTATGTAATTCCAAAAGCAAATGCTTGTTTGGCTTGTTTTGATGTTTTTTATATGTAGTTTGCTTGTTTGTTTATAACTGTTTCTGCAATGTAATTTGTATTTTTATTTAGTTAGATGTGATTTTTAATGGGGTTTTAATAGTTAATTTCAAGGGTTTGTCTTGCGTTTTAATAGTGGCTTCTTTTTGGTAGTTAGATTTTTGCTGATGGTGATGGTAGTTTGATTTTGGCTGATTACTTTGAACTTGCATTTATTTCAGAATGGTTTGGTTTTGGGATTTTAAAAGTGAATTGTGTAATTGATTTTTGATTGAATGAATTGATGGTAATTTATTTCAGTTTACATCTTGCTTTGGTTTTTTATTATTATTGTTTGGATGGCATTGTATCTTGTTTCGAATTGTTTCTTTTATTTTAAGCATTGAGTGGCATAGTGTTACATGATGCACAGATTATTTGCATCATGTACACACTGTCCCATTCCATTGTTTGATTGGCATTTGTTATATATTTATTTGGCTAGGTGCTGTGTTTTCTTTTGTGATGTGCTTTATTTTCTTTTGCAATGTGCTGTGTTTTTAATTGGCTTTGTGATGTTTTTAATTGGCTATGTGATGTTTTGATATGTTTTTGTAATCCTTAACCATTTCTTTGTATATTGGTTAATCATGCCCATATTATATACTGTATATATAGTGCATATCAATAATGGATGAAAGGCAGGGTTGCAGACCTGTCTAAGGCATGTGAATGTGCTCACAAGTGATATTCTTTATATATATATATATATATCTGCAACCCTGCCTTTCAACCATTATCACCTCGCTTACCGTGCTCCCACTGCAGCAAGGGATTCTAGGAAATGACATGCAAATGAGCACACAATGTGTCACCTTTTGCCTGGAATATCCATTCACATGGAGCCCATTTAAGCTGATGTATCGCCGTTCACACAGCTTTTAAACACAGCATGGGACTAGCAAATCAAGTACAAGCCACTCAGACATGTTTCAACCTTGATGGGTATCATCAGTGTGAGGTTGGTTTAAACTTGCTTTGAAATATTTCTAAAAAAAGGAAAAAAGACAGTGGCGCTCCCTCAAATGAATCTTTTTGGAGCCCCTAAGGTGGCGTGAATAGGGGAACGAAGCAAGGCTCAGAGAGACAGGCGGTACTACTGGCCCTGGTGATACTGCAGCTCAATCAGAAAAGGATCTATCCCTGATTCTTGGTATGTTAGCGAAAAGAGTGGAGATGAGCGCATGTAAGAGGCATGAATGAATAAATGAAAAAAAAGAAAAAAAAATGAAAATATAAAAATATATAAATGCAGTAGGTGGGGGATGATAATACTTTAGATACTCACATGGGCATATGTGAGCAGGATCCCTCAGCGTTGTCTTCGATGTTCTTGATCTGGTCACGTAGTGAGGTCATCTGCTGAAGTAGTTGCTGTCTTGCGTTGATCGCTTGCTGATGGTTTCTAATACCCGTGTGTTCTGGCTCATATGAGCCGTAGTGAACGCACAAGGGACACACACAGAAGGGATCACAGGGTGAGTGAACACATGCGGTTCGTACACACTGGGGTGTCAGAGAGGATAAATAAATGAATACACTCACACGGGCTTGTGAGAGTGATGACACTTAGGGCAACTGTTTGCAGTGTGTGGTCCACTGTGGATGGTGACTTTTATCTGTGGTCTGGTTGTCTTGCAGTGGAGCATACACACACAAACACATAAAAACCCAAAATGATTGGAAGGAGAATGTGGCTACATTTGGGTATGGATGAGTGATATAAATGATATAAGATAAAATAAAATAGACGCACACGGGCTTGTGTGAGTTGAAGTGATGAGGGCAGGGGTTAACAGTGTAGGATGCGCTGTACTTGCTGTATCTGCAGTCACGCAGTTTGCACTCAATGTGATAATCAGGCAGTCAGGAAGGTAAAAGAAAGTGATTTTATTAAACAACAGTTAAAAGCTCAAAGACTTACATAAATAATGTAGTCTCCGTGGCTGGAACCAGTTCTGGTGGCAGTGAGCCCCTTTATCCGCGTCCGGGTGCGGGGCTGTTTCCCAGAGGCTGGAAGCGGCTACGGGAGTAGTAGTAGAACAGGAGGGCTCCACGCTATGCCTCGAACAACGCGCTTCGGAAAATCAATTTCCTTCGTCTATTGATGTCATTGGGAACGTTGATTTCCTCTGGCGCTGATTCTGTGATGCTGGTCATCGGCGCCATGTTGTGCGCATGCATGGGGCGGTGTTGGATACCACGTTACTGGAAAGTTTCTACGCATGCATTGAGCACTGTGACGTCAGATGAAATGACGTCCTGGTCTAAGGCATACTGGTATCGTGCGCTGCTAAATACAGTAGCGACATATCTTATTGCACTAAATACCGGCGGCATGCCGGGATCTGCCCCAGCTGCCGCCAGTAATGCACGCGCGCCGCCGCGTTCCCCCACTCACCCCCCCTCCTCCATCGCGCGCAATTTACACACCCTTCCGGACCCCTGTACCCCATCTGCTCTGCCACTCTGCTTCCCCGAACCCCCGCTTACCTTAATTTCATCTCCAGGGGTGTCGGGGAAGCCTGGGGAAGCCGGGGAAGACGGGGAAGCCGGGCGCGCCTGTGACTGTGACGTCACAGTTCGCCGCCACGCGCCGCGGCTACCCGCTTCCCAGCCACATACAGCCAGCGGCTTTTGCTCGAATAAGAGCTGCCGCTGCTGTATAATACTGCACCGACACACTTTATTCGAGCAAATACCCAGTATGTACCAGGCAGATACCTGGAATGCGCCGCTCCTCACCTCTGACAAGCCCCGTTGCGTTTGCCTTCCCAGCCTGGGTTCATGCCTGGCTGACGGGCGGCTGATCTGTTAAATGATAATGATTAGGATTTAATAGGCTGCAATGCTTCGCGTGTCTACCAGATGGCATAAATTCATGAATTGTAATGCAGTATATATATATATACTGTGCAGTATTGCAGCCAGCAGGAATAAAATGCTTCAATCCCTGCTTGGAAAATACCTCAATGCACTCGGGCAGAAAACAGTCACAAACCTCAATACACCCGGGTATACCCGAATTCGTGGGACTAGCCGAGCTCGAATAAAGTGTGTCGCCAGTGTAACAAAAAACGAGATATAATAACAAAAAATGAAAATATGAAATAAATGAAAAAATCTACAAATGTGTGATAGAGCCAATTTATATAAATGAAGCAATGTACACTGTGGGTTTGGAGTTGTTTCCTAATATTGCCCATGTTTTCCAGTATGTGGACGCATAGTGGTCTACTTTATATGCTCGAATGCCCGTGTGATCTCCAGTATGTGGGTCGCACCAGTAGACCACTACGCGTCCGCATACTGGAACACATGGGCAATATTAGGAAACAACTCCAAACCCACAGTGTACCTACTGTAAACATTTTCAAACTAAACATAATAGTGACGTGACGGGTCTAACGTACCGTGCTATTGAGCCATGCTGGCAAGGGGGAGACAGACTGACAAAACTCTCCCATAAGGAAACATACTGGCTATACAAACTGAAGACACTGGCCCCAGGAGGTCTTAATGCAGACATTGACATTGCTTCATTTATATAAATTGGCTCTGTCACACATTTGCAGATTTTTTCATTTTTTTCATATTTTAATTTTTTGTTATTATATCTCGTTTTTTGTTATTATATTTTATATACAGCTTTTAATTATTTTATATTTTAGTCCTTATTTATGCTCTTTGTATGATACCATCCCCTCTCAAACCATCCACTGACGATGTGTACTGTTCTCATTGGCATTATCACCTAGCCCTTTTTATCCCGTTACCCATTCGCATCCCCCCTTTTTTAACCATTTATTTACTGTATGTTTTTATTGGCATTTATATATGGCCATAGACACTTTTTCTATACCATTCCGCTGCCCATATTGCATTTATACCCTGCACCTAGCGGCACACGATACCAGCATGCCTTAGACCAGAACGTCATTTCAACTGACGTCACAGTGCTCAAAGCATGCGTAGAAACTTTCCAGTAAAGTGATATCCAACGCCGCCCCACGGATGTGCACAACATGGCGCCGACGACCAGCGTCACAGAATCAGTGCCAGAGGAAATCAACGTTCCCAATGACATCAATAGACTACAGCTGAGTTGCCAAGCTATAGAAATGTATTTAAAGCTCCACAATACCCACGCTATGACCTGAACCTGACGAAGGAAATTGACTTTCCGAAATGCTTCGTTCGAGGCATAGCGTGGAGCCCTCCTGTCCTACTACTACTCCCATAGCCGCTTCCAGCCTCTGGGAAACAGCCCCGCACCCGGACGCGAATAAAGGGACTCACTGCCACCAGAACTGGTTCCAGCCACGGAGACTACATTATTTATGTAAGTCTTTGAGCATTAAACTGTTGTTTAATAAATTCACTTTCTTTACCTTCCTGACTGCCTGATTATCACATCGAGTGCAAACTGCGTGACTGCAGATAAAGCAAGTACAGCGCATCCTGCGCTATTAACCCCTGCCCTCATCACCTCCACTCACACAAGCCCGTGTGAGTCTATTTTATTTTATTTTATCTTATATCATTTATATCACTCATCCACACCCAAATGTAGCCACATTCTCCTTCCAATCATTTTGGGTTTTTATGTGTTTGTGTGTGTATGCTCCACTGCAAGACAACAAGACCACAGATAAAAGTCACCATCCACGATGAGATGCGCATGCGCGGCTGGCTGGTGATGGTCGTGTAGTCACACAGCTCCACCAACCGCCAGCAGAATATAGCAACTAATCTATATCAAAACTGACTTTCAAAACAATTGAACTAGCGCTAAGGACACCTAAACTCTCTCTGGATTGGCAAATAAGCCCAAAAAAATTATGGCAGCGACGAGGCAGAAGACCCGGCGCAAGTCGGATGTCAGGGCCTACTTCACCGGACAAAGCAAGGCTGGGGCTGCGGAGCTGTCAGCAGTTTCTGACTCCGATTCAGCCCAAGACGCAGAGGGCTCGAGGGCAGCGGCGGAGCAGTCCAAAGTAATAAAAAAAGAAATATCTCGGCTGCTAGTAGATTTGAAATCCTTTTTCAGGGGGGAGGTGGAGGGGCTCCGGCAAGATCTCATTCAGATCGGGACAAGGACTAATGAGCTGGAGGAGCGAATGGATGTCAGTTCAAATCTACACAAGGAAACTAACTCACGGGTACAAGCCTTGGAGCAGAGAGTGAAAGACCTGGAGTCCCGACAAGAAGATGGGGAAAATCGGGACAGGCGGAATAACTTAAGAGTCCGGGGGATCCCGGAGGAGATCTTGGACCCAGGGGCCCTGCTGACCCGCTGGATGGCCTCTATCCTGCCTGACAAACCGGAATCCGACTTAAGGATGGATAGGTGCCATAGGGCCCTACGATCAAGGCCATTGCCCTCAAATCCCCCTAGAGATGTTATCCTCTGGCTCCACTACTTCTCCATAAAGGAGGAGGTGAGTAGGATTGCCCGAGCCACCCCCCATATCACCTTTGAAGGTATCACCCTCACGGTGTTTCAAGACCTGTCCCCCCTCACTCTGGCCCGGCGGAGAGCTGTAGCCCATGTCACAAGGGCATTAAGAGACAGTGAGGTCCGTTATAGATGGGCATTTCCATTTGCCCTGGTGGCCATAAAAAATGGCAGACCACACGTGCTCAAACACCCATCGGAGGGGGCAGCCTTCCTGAAAAAACTGGGGGTGCGGGGGATTCTGGACACTGTACCAGAGGGGGACCAACAAGGGCATAAGGCGGACTCTCCACCAAGACGGCAGGGATCCTCTTCCCCGAAGGAAAGGAGACTGGATAAAGACGGGGGGGCGGCAAAAGTCCCTAAACAACGGTTGGAATAAAGATCATGAAGTTATGTTGCGCCTGTTGCGATAAAAAAGAAAGTTGATACCCTTCTGAACAGCCAAACAATCACCCTAATGGGAGACATTACCAGTGCTAAGTTAGCAAGCCACGGGGACTTAACTATCAGACGTGGATCTTATGGAGATAGCACTGCTTTTCGGGTCCTAAAATGGCGACTTTCAACTTACCTGAGAAGGAAGGAGGAGACGAGGCGCGAGGACTTTCATGGCGGCGAGGTTTTCGGCGGGAGGGAATGCTCCGCAAGCGAGACCCACCCAGGGAGCTGCCTCCGGACCCGCCTTCTCTCCGTGAGGATCCGCCTCCGACTGAGCTCGCCTCGCCCAGACCAGTGACGTAAATGTGCCAGATCTCGCGAGAGCAGCAGATGAGACTCCAACGGAGGACCCAGCGGATGTCAGCATGACGAGTGGAGAGAGGCGACAACCCGGAAGTGATGCGGTCCTCCCTGGCGGGGGCGCGCGAGTTCCGCCGCCGGGGAGAGACACATGGAAAAGCAAGGCGATGGGGACCGGAACTCTGTTGGCGGTGCGGGGGGTGGAGGCCTCGTCGTTTGGAGGGGGAGGGCCGCAGAGGTGGAGGGGGGGTTGTGGGAAGCGCGGGAGGGCCCAAAGAGCAAAGAGAGCACAAAGGGGAGTTTAGACCTATAGGGGTGCTAAGGGGCACGGAGGGAATAAATAATAAATAATTAGTCAACATCAATATGCCGTCAGGAAGGGATAAATCCCCGTGGATGATAGCGTATGAGAGCCGGCTGGGACCAAGAGCATGAGGGAAACGATATTGGGGGAAGAGGGGGTTGTTGAATTAAGGGAATAACTAGTTTAGGGTTTATGGAGATAGAGTAGGGAGCGAATCTGGAGATAGTGAGGAGAGATAAGGGTAGTTATGGTTTAAACTATGGTTAAGAATGGCTAAAATTTCACTTAGTTTAGAGGTTAGATGTCAGGTTTTGGCTAAGCATAACTGCCGGCGGAGGGGGAGGTAGCCACCACTCTGCCTGCAGGTATGTGCATCAACTCCAGGAGGTGGGGCATGACCTACCTACCTGGCAAAGACCCGGATGTCCGTGGCCGGTTTTTGGAGCCATGGAGATGGACCAGGGGGGAGGGGGGTCCAGGGAGAGAAGATCTCTATCGGGCAATGAACCCGAGGTCTATCAGGACCAATACGGTTCTTTTTGTTTTTAAGTGTGTTATGTATGTGTATTCTTCCCTCATGTCTTATCCCTTCCTCACCCCAGCCCCAACCGGCGAAAGACTGAAACCGCTCTACAGGTGCCAGCATTACGAATCACAAGTCCATCAAGAGCCCAGGGATCTGGGTAAGAGCAAGTTTGATTATAAACTACCACCGCACACACACCACACCATAACATGGCGGTAATTTTTATCTCACAAAATGCCAAAGGGCTCAATAGTCCACATAAGCGGAGGGTCGCCTTCGCAGAGTTTAAGAGGAAAAGGGCAGATGTGGTCTTCCTCCAGGAAACACACTTCAGCTCACGAAACAGCCCAAAATTCCTAGACTCACACTACCGACAGTTCTTCCTAGCGTCAGGTGAGGAAAAAAAGAAAGGAGTAGCTATATTGATACATAATAACACCCCCTTCCAGGTTGAAAAGATCAAAAGAGATCCTAAGGGATGGTACATTGTGCTGGTCGGGCTCCTCAAGCAGGCCAGAATAACGCTGGCATGTATATACGCACCTAGTGAAGGACAAACAGACTTCTTCAACTCATTCTTTCAGAAGCTACAGCAGTGGGCTGAGGGACATATAGTCTTGGGAGGAGACTTCAATACAGTCATGAACCCCAGAGTGGATCGCGCCACATCCCAGGAAACCATAAGGAGGGAGGGAAATACCCAATTACTGAAGGGACTAAAACAAATTGGCCTAGTGGATATCTGGAGAGAGCAGCACCAAGGAGACCGTAGCTACTCCTTCTATTCCCATCCCCATGACAGCTACAGTAGGATTGACCACTTCTTTGTATCGGGCAGAATGGTCCCACAAATCTCCGACACAAGCATACATGATATTACATGGTCGGACCATGCATCGATAGAGCTAAGATGCAGTCAAATTGGGTATGTCAGGCCAGGAGCAAACTGGAAGCTAAACGAATCGATAATTAAAATTCCGAATATACAGAAAAAAGTCAAAGCCGAAATTTCGGACTACTTCCGGATAAACAGTGGCAGAGTGGATTCCCAGTCTATGTTATGGGAGGCTCATAAGGCCACGATACGAGGGGTACTAATCGGTATAGCTGCAAATAGGAAAAAGAAAAAGGAAGCCAAATTAACTCAGCTATATCAAAGGTTACACGAGCTCTCTATACTACATAACCGGACAGGTAGAGAGGATACTTTGAAGGAGTTGAAGGATGTTAGGATTGAACTAAACCTCCTCCTTACCTCCAGGGCTGAGAAAGACATGAGTTGGACGCAGAGGAAGTTCTATGAGAAAGCTAATAAACCGGACACTATGCTAGCCACCAGACTCCGTAATCGGAAACCAAATTTTAATATTCAGTCTATCACAACAGCAGAGGGCCAGATTTCCTCAAACCCCAAAGTTATAGTAGGGGAGTTCGCAAAATTTTACGCACAGCTATACAATGGGGAGAAGGTGGTTCACAACGCTAGGACAAGTAGTAAACTACGGAAATTCCTGGCGGACGCGGCCTTGCCACAATTGACCAGATTAGAGCGAGAGGCACTCCAAAGCGACTTTACAAGGGAGGAATTGGAAGCGGTAGTAAAAAACTTAAAAGCGTCAAAAGCCCCAGGCCCGGATGGGTTCTCCAACCTGTATTATAAAAAATTTATCGGAGTTCTAGCTCCACAAATGCTCCAGCTGTTCAATGGAGTACTAGCAGGAGAGCCTTTCACGAGGCAGATGCTCCAGGCGTTAATTTCAGTAATTCATAAAGAGGATAAGGATCCCACTAGTTGCCAAAGCTATCGGCCAATATCATTAATTAATACAGATGTTAAAATCTATTCTAAACTACTGGCCAACAGATTAAATGTAATCCTGCCGAGGTTTATCCACCCGGATCAAGTTGGCTTCATTAGAAATAGACAAGCGGCCGACAATACTAGAAGGATTGTGGATATAATAGACTTTATAGGAGCCAACGAGATTCGAAGTATAGCCTTAAGCCTAGATGCGGAAAAGGCCTTCGACAGGATTGATTGGCCATACTTGGAGTCCACGCTTGGAGCATTTGGGTTTGGAGGCATATTCCAACAGGCAGTCAAGGCATTATATGCTGCACCAGCAGCTAGGGTGGTACACCAGGGATTCCCCTCAGATCTTTTTCCAATTAAAAGTGGCACGAGGCAGGGATGCCCGCTTTTGCCCCTGCTATTCACCTTATGCATTGAGCCACTTGCAGCACAAATTCGGAACAACGCTGATATCTCTGAAGTACAAATCCACTCCCAGGAGCACAAAGTGGCTTTGTACGCAGACGACATCATTCTAACCCTTACCAAGCCGCTCATCTCGCTACCCAATCTGTTCGAGCTTCTAGAGCGTTTTGCCCAGATCTCTGGTTTTAAAATAAATCAGACTAAATCAGAGGCCTTAAGCCTCAACATACCAAGAGAAATGGAGAAGCTGATAGAACTCAATTTTGAGTTTAGATGGCGTCCTTCTTCCATGAAATACTTAGGAGTGCAGATCACGAAAAGGACAAGCTCTTTATATCCGGCTAACTATCCCAAGCTGTTGAGGACTCTCAAAAAAGAGCTACAGGAATGGAAGGCATATGGTATTTCTTGGTTGGGGAGGATCTATAGCGTCAAGATGAATATCCTTCCCCGGATTCTATATCTGTTCCAAACTCTCCCGATTGCCGTGGTACGAGCAGACATTACAGGGCTTCAAAAAGCAATTTCACAATTTATTTGGAACGGTAAAAAACCACAGATTAAAGTAAAAATGATGCAGAAAGCTAAGGAAGCTGGTGGCCTGGCGGTTCCGAGCGTTATATCCTACTACAAAGCGGCACAGTTGTGCCAAATTACGCAGTGGCATGGAGATGCTGAGCTCAGGCGGTGGGTGGCGCTGGAGAGGGAGGTGTGCGCCCCGCTTGAGCTCAAGGACCTGATCTGGTACCCGAGGACACGGGTGAAGGATGTACTCATTCCGCTGACCTCTGTTCTCAACTCACTCTCGGTCTGGGAGGCTTCTAAAGGTAATCGCTCAATAACCTCCAAACACACTCTTATGGCGCCCTTATACGGCAATCCGGATTTTGCTCCTGGGTTGGCAGACAAGAGTTTTCCGCTTTGGCGTAAATTGGGGATTAGGCGATTGAAGGACCTGGAGGATAGAGGCAAGATTAAATTCTTTGAACTATTACAGTCGGAAACAGACATACCCAACACTGAATTTATGAGGTACCTCCAGGTCCGGGCATATTACAACACACACCCGGTGAGACCACCGTTGACGAATTTTGAGCAGCTCTGCGTGCGCGGGGCAGACATGCGGGGACTGATCTCTGCCTTGTACAGAGGGGTGGTGAACACTGACTCTGACAGGACAGTCAAACCCCGTTTTATGGTTCAATGGGAGGAGGATCTTCAGGGCCAACTAGAGGACGAGGACTGGTCTGGGGTGTTCAACGCCGCAGCTAGTAGCTACATTTGCACGACATTGAAGGAGAACTCATATAAGGTACTATTACGCTGGTATCTCACCCCAGTTAGATTAGCAAAATTCATCCGGGGCTCTTCCCCGCTCTGCCCCAGGCAGTGCGGGGAACAAGGGGATCTGGTTCACATGCTGTGGTCTTGCCCGAAAATAGTGCCGGTCTGGACCCAGATCCGAGATTGGCTGCAGAGGATCTTTTTGGGGCTCAAAATTCAGCTGGACCCGTGGCTATTTTTATTAGGCAAACCTACGAATGAGGTATCTAGATCGGGTAACAAGCTGATAGCACACTTTGCTACCGCTATGAGGTGTGAGACCGCAGCATTGTGGAATCAGAATGCGATTCCTTCTATAGACAAAATCAGAAACAGAATTTGGTTCATTTGCCGAATAGAGAAGTTAACAAGCTTAGTTAACGATTCGGACGATAAATTCGAAAAAGTCTGGTCATTATGGTTGGCTCAGACTGATATCCAGGGGGTGAATGATGCCACAATATGGCTTTGATAGATTTAGGTGAGTTCTCCTTGGATGGGTGGCTGGGAGCTAGATATGACGATCTGACAGTAGGGATCCCCCAGGGTCTTAGCGATATCCCAAATAGATAGAATCCGAAAGCTGAAGTGGATCTGGCCCAGGGACCTCTGTGAGGTGGTAAGGAGCAGGACGTCAGTAGTGGTGGTGCAGGACACCTGATAACACGTGGAAAGTGATTCTTCTTCGCCGATCCCCCTTCCCCTCCCCCCCCTCCCCACCTTCCCTTCCCCCTTTTTTCTCCTTTGTTGATGTTGGTCTGTCGATGTCTTGTCCTGTGGTCCCCCCATCGTGTGTCTGTTTATTGTAGTTTGTCCCCGTAAGTTAGGTGTATACTAGGAACAGTTATCAATATCCTGTATTCTCCTGTCTGTATGCACAAAAAACTAATAAAAACAAAGTTGAAAAAAAAAAAAAAGTCACCATCCACAGTGGACCACACGCTGCAAATAGTTGCCCTAACTGACATCACTCTCACAAGCCCGTGTGAGTGTATTCATTTATTTATCCTCTCTGACACCCCAGTGTGTTCGAACCGCATGTGTTCACTCACCCTGTGATCCCTTCTGTGTGTGTCCCTTGTGCGATCACTACGGCTCATATGAGCCAGAACACACGGGTATTTAGAAACCATCAGCAAGCGATCAACGCAAGACAGCAACTACTTCAGTAGATGACCTCACTCCGTGACCAGATCAAGAACATCAAACACAACGCTGAGGGATCCTGCTCACATATGCCCGTGTGAGTATCTATAATATTATCATCCCCCACCTACTGCATTTATATATTTTTATATTTTCCTTTTTTTCATTTTTTTCATTTATTCATTCATGCCTCTTACATGCGCTCATCTCCACTCTTTTCGCTTGAAATATTTCTAGGCTGGGTAGGTTTACCATACATTTTAAGTTATGGTGGGTGAAAAAGGTGACAGAAAACCTCCACCGTTAAATGGGCTCCATGTGAATGGATATTCCAGGCAAAAGGTGACACATTGTGTGCTCATTTGCATGTCATTTCCCAGAATCCCTTGATGCAGTGGGAGCACTGTATGCGAGGAGATAATGGTTGAAAGGCAGGGTTGCAGACCTGTCTAAGACATGTGAATGTGCTCACAAGTGATATTCTTTATTGGCTATATGCTAACGGTGGAGGTTTTCTGTCGCCTTTTTCACCCACCATAACCATTATATATATATATATATACTAGCTGATAAACCCGGCGTTGCCCGTGATTGCTGGGGCGGGGGGCGTGGAGAGGCGGGGAAGGGCATGGAGGGCGGGGAATGCGGGGAAGGGCAGGGAGGGGGGCGAAGGGCAGGGAGGGGGGCAAAGGGCAGGGAGGGGGCGAAGGGCACGGAGGAGGGCGAAGGGGGCGAAGGGCAGGGAGGGGGGCGAAGGGGGAGGGGGCGAAGGGCAGGGAGGGGGGCGAAGGGCAGGGAGGGGGGCGAAGGGCAGGAAGGGGTGCGAGGGGGCGAAGGGCAGGGAGGGGGGCGAGGGGGCGAAGGGCAGGGAGGGGGGCGAGGGGGAAAAGGGCAGGGAGGGGGGCGAGGGGGCAAAGGGCAGGGAGGGGGTGAGGGGGCAAAGGGCAGGGAGGTGGGCGAGGGGGCAAAGGGCAGGGAGGGGGGCGAGGGGGTAAAGGGCAGGGAGGGGGGCGAGGGGGCAAAGGGCAGGGAGGGGGGCGAGGGGGCAATGGGCAGGGAGGGGTTGCGAGGGGGCAAAGGGCAGGGAGGGGGCAAGGGGGCAAAGGGCAGGGAGGGGGGCAAGGGGGAAAAGGGCAGGGAGGGTGGGGGCAAAGGGCAAGGAGGGTGGGGGCAAAGGGCAGGGAGGGTGGGGGCGAAGGGCAGGGAGGGTGGGGGCGAAGGGCAGGGAGGGTGGGGGCGAAGGGCAGGGAGAGAGGGGGCGAAGGGCAGGGAGGGTGGGGGCGTAGGGCAGGGAGGGTGGGGGCGAAGGGCAGGGAGAGAGGGGGCGAAGGGCAGGGAGGGTGGGGGTGAAGGGCAGGGAGGGTGGGGGCAAAGGGCAGGGAGGGTGGGGGCGAACGGCAGGGAGGGTGGGGGTGAGGGGCAGGGAGGGTGGGAGCGAAGGGCAGGGAGGGTGGGGGCGAAGGGCAGGGAGGGTGGGGGCAAAGGGCAGGGAGGGTGGGGGCAAAGGGCAGGGAGGGTGGGGGCGAAGGGCAGGGAGAGTGGGGGCAAAGGGCAGGGAGGGTGGGGGCGAAGGGCAGGGAGGGTGTGGGCAAAGGGCAGGGGGTGTGTGAGTGAAGGGCAGGGCCGGAGGGGGCGAAGGGCAGGGCCGGAGGGGGTGGGTTCGAAGGGCAGGGCCGGTGGGGGTGGGTGCGAAGGGCAGGAAGGGTAGGGGTGGGTGCGAAGGGCAGGGAGGGTGGGGGTGGGTGCGAAGGGCAGGGAGGGTGGGGGTGGGTGCGAAGGGCAGGAAGGGTGGGGGTGGGTGTGAAGGGCAGGGAGGGTGGGGGTGGGTGCGAAGGGCAGGGAGGGTGGGGGTGGGTGCAAAGGGCAGGGAGGGTGGGGGTGAAGGGCAGGGAGGGTGGGGATGGGGGCGGAGGGCAGGGAGGGTGGGGGCGAAGGGCAGGGAGGGTGGGGGTGAAGGGCAGGGAGGGTGGGGGCGAAGGGCAGGGAGGGTGGGATGTGAAGGGCAGCGAGGGTGGGGGCGAGGGGCAGGGAGGGTGGGGGCGAGGGGCAGGGAGGGTGGGGGCGAAAAGCAGGGGGTGTGTGAGTGAAGGGCAGGGCCGGAGGGGGCGAAGGGCAGGGCCGGGGGGGGGGCGAAGGGCAGGGCCGGAGGGGGCGAAGGGCAGGGCCGGAGGGGGCGAAAAGCAGGGCCGGAGGAGGCGAAGGGCAGGGCCGGAGGGGGTGGGTGCGAAGGGCAGGGAGGGTGGGTGCAAAGTGCAGGGAGGGTGGGGGTTGGGGCGAAGGGCAGGGGGGGGGGAAAGGGCAGGGAGAGTGGGGGCGAAGGGCAGGGATGGTGGGGGCGAAGGGCAGGGAGGGTGGGGATGGGGGTGGGGGCGAAGGGCAGGGGGGGTAGGGATGGGGGCAAAGGGCAGAGAGGGTGGGGGCAAAGGGCAGGGAGGGTGGGGGTGAAGGGCAGGGAGGGTGGGGATGGGGGCGGAGGGCAGGGAGGGTGGGGGCGAAGGGCAGGGAGGGTGGGGGTGAAGGGCAGGGAGGGTGGGGGCGAAGGGCAGGGAGGGTGGGATGCGAAGGGCAGGGAGGGTGGGGGCGAGGGGCAGGGAGGGTGGGGGCGAGGGGCAGGGAGGGTGGGGGCGAAGGGCAGGGGGTGTGTGAGTGAAGGGCAGGGCCGGAGGGGGCGAAGGGCAGGGCCGGGGGGGGGGCGAAGGGCAGGGCCGGAGGGGGTGAAGGGCAGGGCCGGAGGGGGCGAAAAGCAGGGCCGGAGGAGGCGAAGGGCAGGGTCGGAGGGGGTGGGTGCGAAGGGCAGGGAGGGTGGGTGCAAAGTGCAGGGAGGGTGGGGGTTGGGGCGAAGGGCAGGGGGGGGTAAAAGGGCAGGGAGAGTGGGGGCGAAGGGCAGGGAGGGTGGGGGCGAAGGGCAGGGATGGTGGGGATGGGGGTGGGGGCAAAGGGCAGGGAGGGTGGGGGCGAAGTGCAGGGAGGGTGGGGGCGAAGGGAAGGGAGGGTGGGGATGGGGGCAAAGGGCAGGGCCGGAGGGGGCAAAAAGCAGGGCCGGAGGGGGTGAAGAGCAGGGCCAGAGGGGGCGAAGGGCAGGGCCAGAGGGGGCGAAGGGCAGGGCCAGAGGGGGTGGGTGCGAAGGGCAAGGAGGGTGGGGGTGGGTGCGAAGGGCAGGGAGGGTGGGGGTGGGGGCAAAGGGCAGGGGGGGTGGGGGAGAAGGGCAGGGAGGGTGGGGGTGAAGGGCAAGGGGGGTGGGGGTGAAGGGCAGGGGGTGTGGGGATGGGGGTGGGGGTGAAGGGCAAAGGGGGTGGGGATGGGGGCGAAGGGTAGGGAGGGTGGGGGCAAAGGGCAGGTAGGGTGGGGCGAAGGGCAGGGAGGGTGGGGATGGGGGCGAAGGGCAGGGGGGGTGGGGATGGGGGTGAAGGGCAGGGCTGGAGGGGGCGAAGAGCAGGGCCGGAGGGGGTGAAGAGCAGGGCCGGAGGGGGTGGAGAGCAGGGCCGGAGGGGTGAAGGGCAGGGCCGGAGGGGGTGAAGGGCTGGGCTTGGGGGGGTGAAGGGCAGGGCCGGGGGGGGCTGAAGGGCATGGCCAGGGGGGAGGGTGAAGGGCATGGCCAGGGGGGGGTGAAGGGCATGGCCGGGGGGGGTGAAGGGCATGGCCAGGGGGGGGTGAAGGGTATGGCCAGGGGGGGGTGAAGGGTATGGCCAGGGGGGGGGTGAAGGGCAGTGCCGGGGGAAGGGCCAGGCCGGGGGCGGGGCGGGGGGTGAAGCACCGGCCGGGTGAAGCGCCGGGCTGGGGTGAAAGATCCCTTCCCCTGCGGTTACTTACCTCGCACCGGGCCGCGCTCCTCCTCCTCCTCGGGTTCCTCGGCGGTCTCCGTTCCCCCCGGCGAGGCGGAGCTGAGACGCTCAGGTGAGGAGGTGGTGTGGGCAGCCGGCCCGTACAGCTCCCGACTGAGAGAGCCGGAGCAGCGCTCGCGGGGATGGTGAGCTGGGGGCGTGGCCTCTAGGCCTGAAGGTGAGAGCGTGCTCTTGGGGGGGGAGCAGTCTGTGGGAGGGAGCACCGGGGGATAGGGAGCACCGGGAGAGAGGGTGAGCACCGGCAGAGAGGGTGAGCACCGGGAGAGAGGGTGATGTTGAGTGGTGATAGGGGGGTTTCCGTTGTTGCGGGCCAGCTGCCGGGAAGGGCGGGGGGGGGGGGTAAAGGCCGGGCAGCCATTAAGGAGGGTGGAGTGTGTGTGTGTGTGTGGTGTGTTGAGGAGGGTGGAGTGTGTGTGTGTTGAGGAGGGTGGAGTGTGTGTGTGTGTGTGTGGTGTGTGTTGAGGAGGGTGGAGTGTGTGTTTGTTGAGGAGGGTGGAGTGTGTGTGTGTGTGTGTGTGTGTGTGTGCGTGCGTGCGTGTGTGCGTGCGTGCGTGCGTGTGTGTGTGTGTGTGTGTGTGTGTGTGCGTTGAGGAGGGTGGAGTGTGTGTGTGTGTGTGTGTTTGGCCCGTCACTCCGCCTCAGGGTGGACTTTTTTCTCTGGCAGAGACACTTTGGCTTCCCCCCTGATAGCCCGTTCCTCTTTTGCCCGTGGCTTTGGCTGTCTGAGCCCCCAGCAGTTGCGTGTGCCCTTCCCACATCCTGGCTACCAGTGGTGACGTCAGCGTATATCGCGAGACCTTCTGGTCTGCGTGACTATCCCTGGGAGTCCTTCGGCGGCACTGAGCCTGGGCGGCTTCCTATCCCAGAGCTCATCAGCGTTGAAGACAGGTGTGGTGGCTGGCGGCGTGGAGCCTCAACGTCTGGGCTTCCTAACTGTGCAGGATTCACAGGCGTTCGAGCGGTATCATCTTCCCTCCAGGCACCGGAGCGTTCAGTGGTTTTGAGCTACAGGTTTATATTTATTGGCTTTGCTGTACGTAAGTAGGGTTTCAATTTTAGCCCCATTGGATGCCATCACTTTAAATAGTGGTTTTTGCCCAACTAACATATGTTTGTTGTTTTATAATATTTAATTCTTTTATTAAATTGCTGTCTATTACAGCTTACTTTATATCAGTGATTTGTTATTTGTTGCACTATAATCTTTTCTCTTTTTTTTTCTCGTTCATGTTGTTGTCTTACATGTTTGTTTGTTTGAGATTACTTTGAGGACACTTCCCTGGAATTCATCCCAGCCATCTAGATTGGACTACATTTGGTCAGAACTTTATTTCTTTAAGGCGCCGGTTCATCTGCTTTCACTGTGTGTGGTGTGTGTTGAGGAGGGTGGAGTGTGTGTTTGTTGAGGAGGGTGGAGTGTGTGTGTGTGTGTGTGTGTGTGCGTGCGTGCGTGCGTGTGTGTGTGTGTGTGTGTGTGTGTGTGTGTGTGCGTTGAGGAGGGTGGAGTGTGTGTGTGTGTGTGTGTGTTTGGCCCGTCACTCCGCCTCAGGCCAATGAGAGGTGTGCGGGGGCGGGCGGCCCAAGGGACCAATGAGATTTCCCCTAGGGACACCGGACATCCAGACAGGCAGGCAGGCATACAGTGCTTTCACTAATATAGTATAAGATATATATATATATATGTGTGTGTGTGTGTGTGTGTGTGTGTGTGTGTGTGTGTGTGTGTGTGTGTGTGTGTGTGTGTGTGTGTGTGTGTGTGTGTGTGTGTGTGTGTGTGTATGTGTGTGTGTGTGTGTGTGTGTGTGTATATATATATATATATTATATATGGGCATGATGAAGCCACTGTACAAATGAATGGGTGAAGGGTGGGAGTAGTTGCCTGGGGAGGGTGGTTAGGCCTTGTGGGTGGGTATCAGGGCAGGTGGGTTATCCCTTAATTACTATAGCGGTTATTAATCAATAAGGTAATTATGGGGTTAGAGGATATTAGAATGCATTTCCTATGTATTTCTCTGGCAACGGAGGACAGGGAGCTGCAGAGGACGCACATCAGATTGCTGTGGTAAGTAGAACTGTATTTATTTATGCTGGTTTATGTGTTTAATAATGGGCAAATAATCTATTATCCATATCTGGATAATATTTATTTTGCCCATTACTGTACTGCATGAATTTGGTGGTGGTAAGGGGGGGGGGGGCGTATTGATTTATTTAAATGTAGGCCATGGTTTTTTTTTACATACAGGGTCAGTACCTTAGGTCTGCGGGGACCTATGGAGACCACCTGAGGACCCCTGATGTTCACTGGTACAACCTGTGGACTCACGGGGGAACCCTGAGGGGAACCACCTGAGGACCCCTAGACACCTGTGGGGTATGACCCGGGGACCCCCAGACACTCGCAGGCCCAGCCGTGGACCACATTGTGGCCCACAGTGACCCACGGGAACCACCTGGAGGCCCACGGTGCCTAGCGCGGACCACCCAGAGACCCCCAGACCGTGTGGGCACCCCCCCTGGTGCACTGTGGGGCTTGCGGACACCCGTCGGGACCACCGGGGACTACCACAGGCATGTGGTATTAAGCCTGTATGTAAAATAATTAATCATGTTTTATGTGGGGCACAGGGGATAGATGGGTTATGTATTAATGTTTATTAAATATGGTAATGTTTATTGTGGGGACTAGGATGTGGGTAGTGGGGCTGTTCTGTGTAGTATTTTTATTGTGGGTAGTGGGGGTGGGTGAAGGGAGCATTGTCCCCAAGGAGGTGGGTGGTTAGGCCTCCCGGGTGGGTAGTGGGTGAAGGTGGGTTAACCCCTTAATTACTCTAGTGGTTACTAACCGCTAAGGTGATTTAGGGGTTAGGGGATATTATATTGTTGCTTTTTATTCTTGTGTATTTTTTGCAGCACCGGAGGTCAGGGACTGGGTGAGGATGAGGATGGCCTTTATTGTGTGTGCCTGGCAGGAGTGAGTGCAAGATGTATTTATTTTATTTATGCTGACGAATGTATTTTAAATGGGTAAATGCATTATTATCCATATGTGAATAATAGTACTTTGCCCATTACTGTATTGTATGTGTTAGGGGGCGGGGGGGAGGGGGATGTATTTATTTAAACGTGTTTATGTATTTTTGTTTTTTTGGGCACAGAATTGGTACTACAGTCAAGCGGGGACCCCAGGGCACCTGCGGGTACCACCCGAGAGCCAACGCTGGACTGTAGTATAATTCCTGTGCATTCCCCCCCAAAATTAAGCTATTTGATGTATGTTAGGGAGGTATAGAGGTTGTTGGGGGCACAGGAGGTAGGTGTGTTGTATATTGCAATGTTTTTTGGGGGTAATTGTCCCCAATAAACATGCTATTGTGCCTTAACCCCTTCATTGCCCTAGCAGATAGACGCAAAGGTAATTAAGCTTCTTTGATGTATTTTTTTAATAGTGTGCGGGAGCAGATGGTCTCTCGTGAGCTGAACCGCTTTGATTTCTGACTCAGGAACCCCCTGCTTCCCAAGTTAGAGGCCCCGGTAAGAGGCATCAGATTTCAGTATTACTGCTATTTTTATTGCATCCATGTCGCGTGACGTGTGACATGTAAACAATGGAGGAGATACCGGCACCCCATATCTCGGCATGTAACTCGGGAAGTAGAGGGTCCCCAAAGCTGCAATCAATGCAGTTCAGCTCAGGAGACCCCCTGCTCCCGCACACTATTAAAAAACTGATATTAATGCAGCTTCATTACCATAGCAGATATCCGCTACGTTAATGAATTTTTGTTTATTGATATGTGTATTTTAATACTAGTGTAGTTGTGTAGGGGGTCTCCTGAGCTGAACCGCATTGGTTTCAGGTCCGGGAATCCCTTCTTCCTGAGATACAGGCCCCGTAATTGGGGAGCCGGTATCCCCCTGCAGGATTTAAATCCTCGGTCACTTGACGCGGGAGCTTTAAAAGCACAAGGAATACCGGCATCCCATAACGGGGCCTGTATCTCATTAAGCAGGGGTCCCCAAGGCAGAAACCAATGCGGTTCAGCTCAGGATACCCCCTGCACATGTAGAATATTATAATGAATATTTATGCTTCATGGTCACCTGTAAGAGCCATGCATGTAGATATGCAGTTCTTACAGGCTTTTTTTCAGACACCTACCGCGCTTTACAAGTTTAAGTGCTGTAGCGGGGGGGGGGGGAACAGCTCTCACGATCTGGCATATTTTTGCTCGGCTGGAACAAAATGCCCTGAACCTGTTAGTGAATCCCGCGTTTCGCTTCACTTTTTTTCGGCCGAGCAAATTTTTTTCGATCAGGCGCAAAAACGCACTGCTTAGTGCATAGCCCCCCAGGTCTCTACTTCCACTTTTGTGGACTCTGGCTCAGGAGGTTGTATTGACCAAGACTTTGCTTTAAGCAACATAATTCTTCTCCAGAAAGCTGTGCCTGTCGGGTTGAAAGCCATCGACGGACGCCCTCTCCAGCCAGCCTTTATCTCCTTAAAGATGTGTGACTTCTCTCTTGTTACAGAGGACAGACATAAGGATCAAATCTCTCTGGATGTTATTCATACACCATCCGTTGAGGTAATCTTGGGCCTTCCCTGGCTTCAGCGACACAATTCACAGTTGGACTGGACTAACAAAGGACCGATACAGTGGAGTCCACAATGTTTCAAATCTTGTATCACTCCGAGGCAACAGATCTGCGGGTTAAAGATTCCCAAGGAGGACAAATCTACTCTACCCGAAGTCTATGCTGAATACAAAGATGTCTTTGACAAGGTACGCTCCGAAGTTCTTCCTCCTCATCAGCCGTTTGATTGCCCGATAGATCTCTTACCAAGCTCTGTTCTTCCCAAAACCAGATCTTACCCTCTCCTTTCCTGAGACAAAATCTATGGGCTCTATGCAGTAAGCGCCGAAAAAGTGCAATCGCCAAGTGTACCTTATCGGCATGATTCTGCCGATTTTCCCTCTCCGTATGCAATAAGTGCCGAATCCCTTCCGAATCAAGCCGAAAACATTTGCTCCCACTCTGCCGATGATTTGCCGATCACACACAGGTGTATCGGCGTGCATGGCGGGTGGTGTTAGGTTCGCCAATGAAACTTCTTGCTGAATCTGCCGAAGCAAGCATATTTTGGATTGAGCGACCCATTTAAAGGCAGCGTGTATTTTTATTCATTCTCTGTGTTGTTGGGAGTGAGAGAGAGAGAGACACACAGAGCTGGGCGATTTACATATTTCATATTGACTGAGAGAGTTGTTATGTATTGTGAGAGGTTTGTCCTGTGTTGTTTTGTTTACATCTTTGTCTTGTTTTCACTTTGTAAGTGTTCAGTGCAATTGTCTTTAAATTTATTTTCTGTTCTTTGTGAGTGCTAGATGTATGGCCGCAAGACGTGGGAAGAGTGATGCTGGTGTGAGTGGTACTGGTAGTCGTGTGAGTACGCATCTGAGTGAACTTAGGATTCAGAGGAGTGCTGTTGCTGCGAGTGCGACTGGTGTTGATGGGAGTGCGAGTGCTGCTGGTGGCTCTGTTGCTGGTGCGGCTGTGGTGTCTGTTGCTGGTGCTGATGGGGTGTCTGCTGCTGGTGCTGCTGGTGTGTCTGGTGGTGTCTTGGTTGGTGGTGGCCCGCTTTTGGAGTCTCTTCCATTGGAAGAAGGAGAGTCCAGTCAGCAGCAGCCAAGCTCTGGGCCTGCACGTGTTCGGAGGAAACGTGTGGAGCGGCAATGTAATCCTCGGTTCAATGAAGAGGAAAACAGAGTTCTTGTCACAGGGATTTTGGAGCACTATGACTCTCTGTATGGCCATTTACTAGGTAAGTCTATCTTTTCATTGATTGTTCAAAGACATGTTATCCTAGGTCATGTGAGATGTCTTAATATCACAATATTATTCTATAATATCTATCAATTAAAGTTAATTGTTACACACATATTCCTTCATGCTTTATAACGACCATAACAATCAGGTGATCACCTGATGCAAGACGAGTGGAACAGTCTTTTTCAAGGGTTGCAGTTTGTTTCTTAGGGCCTCATGCAGTAAGCGCCGATAAGACTTTTATCGGCATTTTCCCGCCAAAATTGGATTTGAGATCCAGTAAGCGCCAATAAGTGCTCAAAATCGGCAGTTTTTCTTGCCGAAATTTTTTTATTGGCATGCGGCTGCCGATAACCCACTTATCGACACTTTTCGGTACTTTTTTAAATCGGCTGTATTCAAGTAGTCCCAATCAGCTTATCGGTGCTGATTGGCACTCAGAAATGGAGATTTCATCGGCAATTGGTCCCGCCAACAAAAGTTGGCAAGTTGGAGGGGAGAAGGATCGGCAAGGTTGCCGGGATGGCACTTAGAAAAAAAACCTCATCTCTACATCAATGGAGTCAATGGAGCGGGGACTTATAACATTATAGTACTGTTTACGTTCTATTGCTCATAATAAAAATGTGCTTGGCATTACAGTGTCGAGGTCATTCACTTCATCGTGTCACACCTTACGTTTATTATTTGCATAACATTGTACTTTTCAATGTTATGATGATTTGCATGTCACATTAGTCTTTATGTTATGATGTGTCAAGGGAAAATCCTATACTCAAGTCTTAAAGGAACATGTAACATCATATCAAACATGTTACTTAAGTGTGCTTCAATTTATTATATGATGTAACACATTTCCCACATCTAACAGATCCAGCATCTAGTAATGTTGCTATACATTATACAATGCTTGTAATGTGTAACGCATGATCAAACGTAAATGTAGCTGTTTGTTTTCATGTTTACATGTACTTTGTGACCTCCCTCTTTTCATGACGTCCGCAATTGGACACTCAATAACATTGCATGTTTACATTGTACATGATGCATTATAATCAGTCCATGCTAACTTATACACACATCTATAATAGTTACTCATTTTTACACGATTGAACTGAACCAATAGCAACTATCCTGATGGCATAAATTATGCATATGCACTTACAATTAGTTCATGTGAACAGGTGACAATAACATGCCAAATTACACATGTTTCAACGTAGTTTCTCAATGTCAATGTCATGGTTGTATCCTAATTAGATGACTGAGTGTTGCGTTCAGAAGTGGTACATGCATTACACATTCCAGAAATACTTGACAATAAATGTTTGTACAAAGCTTAACGTTACATCATTCTCAAATATCATGATTGCCTGGTGAACACACATAAATAATTATTTTAATTGCTACTAGATACACGTTGGGAGTGAACTACTTGGATATGTTAATGTAACACCTTGCACTTCAGCAAGTCACCTGACATCATCACATAGGTAATTAAAGGAGGGCAATTACCTGCGCATTTACAGCTACAGACCTGAAAATTATGCGAATGTTTATGAGACGCAGGAAGATTCTATTGGACGAGAGGCTTGCTGATGGAGAGGATGTCACAGGCCAAGGAAGGGACAGGGACAGAGGCAGGGACAGTAGCAGGGACAGTGAAAGGGACAGGCACGCGGACATGAGAGGGAGAGGTCGAGGGAGAGCTATAGGGCAAGGATATGAGAGGAGAAGAGAGAGGAGAGAAGTTGTGCCTCGTCCTCGTTTGTACAGGGAGAGAACCCTGTTAGATGGGATGTGTGAGGAGGAGATTGTAAGTCGCTATCATTTGAGTTCAGCAGCAATCTTAGCTTTTTATGAAGAGATACGGGGAGATTTAGATTTTGTGACAGCCAGAGGTCGTGCAGTCCCTGGGCTTGTTAAAATGCTGTGCTCATTACATTATCTTGCTTCCGCGTCATTCCAGAAAACTGTGGGCATAGTGGGCGGGGTCTCGCAATCTACATTCTCGCGGGCCTTTATATGCATTCAATAGACACGCTAGGAATTGTATTCATTATCCTACAGAGCGCACACAGTGGCTGGAATTCAGGAATGGCTTTTATACCATAGCCGGGATACCATGTGTAATGGGTGCAATCGATTGCACCCATGTTGCTTTGATCCCGCCTAGTCAGAGTGAGCATGCTTACTGCAACCGTAAGCACTACCATTCCCTGAATGTACAGGTGGTATGCGATGCCACGATGAAGATTATGCATGTGGTAGCCAAATTCCCTGGTTCCTGTCACGATTCCACTATCCTGAGAAACTCATCAGTCTTCCATGGTTTCGAAGAAGGCTATTTTGGACCTGGTTGGCTGGTGGGTGAGTACATATTATGATGTGTTAACAAAAAACTCTTGGTTTTCTAGGAAATGTTGTATGTAATAATGTTAACACAAATTGTTTCATATTTGTGCACGATGGATTATAGGTGACTCAGGATACGGAATTAGACCGTGGCTGTTGATCCCTGTGGCAAACCCTCAGAGTGAAGCAGAGGAGAGGTACAATGTTGCCCATATATCTACGCGATCCGTCATAGAGAGGACATTTGGGCTTCTCAAGACAAGATTTAGGTGTCTCGATAGAACTGGTGGGGCACTTCAATATAAGCCTGCTAAAGTGTCTGATATTATAATTGCATGTTGCATTTTGCACAATGTGGCACTCCGCAATAATGTACAAACAGACATATGTCAGGGTTTGGAGGAGGAGCATCCTGTCAATTTACCAGCTGACAATGATCAAACAGCCAGTGGTGTTGAGACACGTGTGAATGTCATAAACACATTTTTTCATGTAAGTAAATACATATATGTTCATAGTACTACATAGATGTATTCATTCTTTGTTATGATAAATACATTTGTCCAAATACCATTCACTTAGGAAACAGATGAATATGGTTCGCACAACTTTCTCTTCTCTGCTGTGTGGACAATTGCATGTGGCATCGGTATGTCATTCATCAACAGGTTGTATTATACAGTACTTCTTACCAATAAAAGGTGTTGTGTGTACGTGAAGAAATAATGTGTACTAAATCTATATTTTATGTACATGCTCTTTTTGGTTATGCATACACAATAAACCTACTATGTCCATAGTAAATAGCTAGTGCAGTATGGTTACATACAATGTTTCTTTTGCACTGTGACATGTGAGTCACAATGATGTGTACACTATTGTGTATTTAAGATCATATTTGACATATTCGAGATGTTGTTTCATATCACACACAAAATGGTCAATTCTGTTTGTTGCTTACCTTAATGAACATGTCATGACAATGATTTATATTCATTCATGTTTTCTTTTTCAAGGAATATCACGTCAATGCTATGTATTTCAATTCACATCTGTCATAAGATGTGCACACCTCAATACATGTATAGTTACAGGATGTATAAACAGAACGTAATGAAAAAGATGTGACAATTGAAACATGTCGTTTCTGTATTGTGTACGTGCGTTTAGCTACACTTGGTGGTTATTGTGCAGTGTTTTTTTAAATCATATGGGACATTACATAACATGTAATTTAGCAAACGTACCAACATCCATTCATGGAATATAGGGGTGGGGGGAGAGAAGGGGATAAACCCTGCTCAGCTATTGATTATGGGAGGAGAACATCCATTGATGCACATGAGCGATGTTAACAATCAATGCATGTTTGTATGAAAAGACCCCAATGTTTTAAACATCAGTAACATTGCAATGTATGTGATTAGTTGTTGTATCACTTCATCTTCATGTTGATTACTACATTGTCAAATGTGTGTGTATAAGTGAAAGATGTGTGTTGATTTGACGTACATGTAACATGTGTAAAAATGTTAACACCATTCCAAAGTATAGTTCTTTGGCTTCTCAACTTTTCCTAATTCATTCAACACAATGACAATGTTGTTAATATAATTTTTATTTCATTCACGTTAGTTATTCATAATGATCATGATCCTTTATAACTAATGTCAACATATGAACATAAATGAAGTGGACATTTGCATACGCACACATTTCAGCAACAGTGTGTGTGTGTTGTAGTTTTTGTGTGATGCATGTATTTCTACGTGACATAATATAACCAAACATAATAATGTTGCTTTTATCATCGGCCTCACTTAGCTATGTATGTGTTGAACATTTACTAATAAGACTAAACTATAGTGTGTCGTGTGAATAAAATTTACACACAAATGTTCATGGTTTCATGATCTTTAACTAACATTCATTAGCTCATGCATGTTAGGTTAGCACTACAACTTAGGTGAAAATATAAAATGCACACGACTAAACAGTTTCTATCACCTCCCTATTGTTATTGTGTACGTTCAGATACAATGTCTACGAGTTGTTATGTAGCATTTACATTCTTTGACAAGTCACACGTGAGATTATAATATATAGTAGATTAATGTGTTTGCTGAGTGATAATGTTGGTTGCATATATCACATGGCAATACATATAATGTTAGTAGAAAAGAACCAAAAACAATATAAGTTCTAACTTCAGTGCTTAGCAACATCATTATGTTAATTAAGTGCATAGTAAATATTTGCATAATAGGATAACATTATGTAGTGATTGTTAATCTGCACACCAATCATTGAAAGTATTGTTACATATTTATTATAATAGTTGTTGGCTCGTCGTCACAATCATCTAATATAACGATTGGCTCATCTGAAATCATACATTGGTCCCATGTATTTATCCGCGACATGTGTGAAATACAGCAAACACATGATGTTCAAAGATGGCACATTTATATATGTCTCAGCATGACAACGCTTAACATATCTCTATATGATTGTGGATATTCACGCATAAGTAACGTATATGTTTAAACTGCAAGCATAAAACTACAGATACAGAACTGTGTCATTTTTCAAATGGCGTTGCTGGCATTACTACTGATATGATTTTTCTGGTGCCTGTATACATAATAATGTGCGCGCACAACGTCTGTTGCGCACGCACGTCACAAATGTGTGGACTAAGTCTTAGCGCATGCGCAAAATGATGTGTACGCTGTGTGTTCAATACATGTCCCTCCATGGTGCTGCTAGCAGTACGCATATCATGGCTGGAAGTGATGATATGGAAGCGAAACAAATTCACTTCTACACACGTACATATGTAAACTTTGTAAAAGGACGTGTGCCCACGGAAAAAACAGACGATCAGCCAATGAACGAACAAAAGATGTGTGACGTCATGTTAAGGCACCGTGAAATGCACGCAAACACCCCTCCCACTGAATGAACATTGGCCTCCAGCGCTGTGCACGCACCGCCCCACCGAAGCGCGCGCATGACACACTGCACTGACCGTAACAATAAGCTACGGGCACAGCCAATACGGTTTCACGCGCGCACGTCGGTTGGGGGTGAGGCTTGCATCGGTAAACTTTTTTAATTACGTCTTGGGACATGACCACGGTTCTACGTCATATGTGGGCGACACTTTGTTTTTATATGTTGAATGGTAAACAATGAGGTGTGTGTGTTACAGTTAGTGTAACATGTTTAAATGATACTTTAAAAGCGATAATAATCTAGGATGTAGGACTCCGTCACCAATGTGTACTAATGGTTCGTCATGTAGTATATTGTTATAGGAAATAATGTCTTTGTGCTCGTTACATGTAAGCCTGTCTACAATGTTAAGCTGTATACACTCATTTGGCTAACAAATGGTGTATATTATTAATGTAGACATTTATAATTTGAGTAAAGGCATAACGCTATTTGTATTTACCATTCTTGTAGAAGTCAAAACTGATTTGGCTTCAACTGCTCGCTGCAGGAAGGCACAACAGTATCATCCATGGTTGAGGCAACCGTTGTATCCTGAATCACACACATCTCCATGAGGGCGTCATATGGATCTGCAGTGGCTTCTTCAAACAAGATGTCCGGAGGTACGTACAGTTGTTGGTTGTTTTCCCATCCACATTGGTATTGCCCATATAAGTTTGGATACATATCATAGTAGTTATGTCCATCTTGCATCTGCTCTGGCTGAATGGAGGGTGCAGGTAGATCAGCAGACGCGACAGTCGGTGCGGCTTCAGTGTCACTGGTATTAGGCAAAAATATGCTATTTAACAGAAGATATGTTCCATGTTCCATGGTAAGTTTAAATGATGGCGCATGATGCCAGCATCCATATCGTTGATCTAGCCGATCAT